>NC_143054.1:202105357-202428928 GCF_052426305.1 Pelodiscus sinensis | reverse complement strand
CTAACCCTGGAACTGGAGAGTTCACCAGACTGGGCTCTGGCCACCTGCCACTGATAAGAAAAGAGGAGAGGATCAGGAGGGATAGTGTGGGGCAGCGTTAACTTAGGGGACCTGCCATTCACTAGGAGGCTAGTGTCAGTCAGCATTTACCTTTTGATAAGAAGATTCCAGAAGAACTCATTTTATAAGAAGGAAGGGTAATTTCAAAAGACGGGTTTTCTTTTGAAATAACCGCATCTACACTGCGTTTCTTTTTTTGAAATAGGATATTTCGAAATAGTGCCCGGATGCGATTATGCAAAAGAAGCACGGGAAATTCAAATCCACGCTTCATTTGCAATCCTCTCTCGAAAGAGGAATGCAGGGTAGACATACCCTAGTATGCATTACTGATTGCAAAGTGAGCTGGATGCTACCAGAGTAATAGTGAGGGCTCTAAACTATGCAGTTGCCCCGTTTAAGTATTTGCTTTGGCTCAGATTCAACACAATTCTCAACCCTGAGCTTGCAGTTAAGCATGGCCTTAAATCAATTCCCGTTCAGCAAAGAGCTTCGGCACATGCCTGAGGTGAGGATGAATCTTTATGAGTTAAGTCAAGATCCAATGGCCATTGATTAGCCGTTGTTAGTAAAAGTGTCTTCTAGTGAGAGCCACACACCGTGCAATGAGATTACACAAGAAGGCCAGTCCCTTGTGGAGACAGAGGCACTTGACTGTGGATGTTCATGTGCCCCAGTTAGGGGCGGCCCATGAGTCTAGGCAGACTAGGAGGTCGCCTAGGGCACCGCCAGCCTGGGCGCCCGGGTGCCCCGTGATTATGTCACAGCCATTGATGGCCGTGCAGGCGGGGGCACCAATCACGCCTTCTACCTGGGGCGCCAGCTGCTACAGCTGGCCTCGGGCTGCTCCTGGCCCCAGTCACCCCTACATTTCACCGCGTATTACTGCAACTGGATGCTAACAGTGGGGGAAGAGCAGCCGCCCCCATTTGCCACAGTCGCGCATGCTGGAGGGTGTCTACACTGCAGTCAGAGGTGTGGCATGACTTAGCTGTGACACCTAGATTCACACTAGTGCAGAGGGTGCACAGGCCAGTTCCCCCCCCCCCGCCCCCCCGCGCAGTCTTACAAGCCACACAGAACTACTCTCGCCAGAACTTCCTACACAGACACAATGGGCATTTCTGTGAAAAGAAAAGGATTTAAACCTGATTTATTGTTATGCCACCTGATAACTAGATCAGCCAACAGGAGCATCTCTTATGATGCAGGTGCCCTACCAGTACGTTAACATTCATAGTTCATTCTCAACAGCCTGCTCAATCAGGACAGTAACGAATTGCTCTGCCTCTCCTACCTCTCACTGGGAAGAGCAGTTGTTATTCTGCTCCCTCCATCCCCCCAAATCAGCATCAACAGTGCTGGAAACCAGACTTCTTTCTGAGGACCAAAATAAGCAATGATTAATCATGTTTAGTATAGGAGTACCTAGGGACCAGACAAGAACAGTCGGTCTTTGCATTGGAATTCCAGGTTTACACTGCCACAAAATGGAGGGGTTTCTTTAGTTTGGTTTTAAAAGCCCAAGTCTTTTGTTAACCCTATGGTCGAGATCACAACTAATTTCTGTGCCTGCATAGAACTGCATTCTAGGAAGATCAGTTTAGAGCACAACTAGATACACGATTCTAAATCCTGGAGAAGCATCTGGGACATTGAAAAGCCACAGACGACATGTCAGAGCAATGCAAACAGATTCCGGAGACTGCACTAGGTGCTAGTTTATAAACCCCACGTCTAGGGTCCATTCCTGCCCGGAGTCCCACTGATGCTAAGGGTCTGTCTGGCCAGAGTGTCTTGCCGGAGCAAAGCCTGTCACTGTAAACCAGGTGAGCAGAGCTAGACAGACCCCACAAGTCCTTATTCCTAGGAGTTGCTTTCATGCAAGGACAAAACACAAGGAAGGCGGCCCACAGAGTGCTGCTGAGTGGAGGGTTTCATTACCCCAACAGAGCTGCCAAGTTCTGGGCAGCCCCATGGGCGACATTTCATGTAAATTATACAATGAACCAATTTGCATTTGTGACTAATTTGCACTTAAAATAAACTCCTGCTTTGAAGGGACTGTGTGGATTTGGCGCTTGTGCAGCCTGAGCAAATTATGCCTTACGTTCATCTCCAGGACATCAGGAAGGTAAGCGTACGCGATCCTCACCCAGCCAGCCTGATCTGCCTGCAAGGCTCTCAGGGCCGTTCCGTCTGTACTGCGCAGGCAGCTCTCTGCTGAGTAGAGTGAAGGCTGCTGGTGAGCATGTGGCAGGGGAGCCAGAGAGGAGACCCACCAGACTTGTCCCTACAGGGGCTCGTCTGCTGGTTGCTGTTAGATTGGGGCATGCCTACTGGTTCCTAGCAATGGCCAACAGGTAAAAGGCTCAGACGCTTGTTAGCAACAGACTCAGGCAGCCGTGAGTGAGAAGCTTGTTTTCTGGAAGCGTAAATGTACTAAATCAAGTCCTGACCTTGCTGGGGCTTGAAGGGGCTGGGCCTGCCACACGCAAGCAGCACGAGTAGCTGACGTGGAGCTACTCACACCCATTTCCCCTTCTTCCCAGAAACCCCGTGTGCTCCTCCCTCTTCTGGAATGGACGGGGACAGCCCCTGTTAGCCTGCACCCCAGAAACCTAACAACCAGCCAATATTATCACAAACTGACATCGCCCCCTGTCAAATGATTTCAGCAATTATTGCAGGTCCATGCTCTAATATGTGTAGATTGCGCTGCCTGTTTGGGTTGCCAACTCCAGGATTATCCTGAAATTTCCAGGAACTACAGATTAAATCTTTAATTAAAGATCAGCTCCAATTGGCAACACTGGGCCCTTGCAGGATCAGTCTTCTATCACAGTGTTTCTGAACCTTTTTTTTATAAAGTACCCCCTTTAAAAATATATAGTACCCCCAGTACCTAGAGATTTCAGACACAACATTTTTTTTTCTACCATTGCAACACATTTGTTTAAATAACTTAAACATAGCCGGGCAGGCAATAACATTTTTGGGTGTAAAAAGTACAAAATAATAAAGCACTGTAAAACTTAAAACAATAATTCAGTTTTCTCCAAATTTCAGTTGTGTTGACGTACCCCCCAGACTTCTCTCAAGTACCCCTAAGGGTACTCGTACCACGGGTTGAAAAACACTGCTCTAACACGTCACAAACAGGAAACAAGGCCCAAGTCTGGCTGTGGTCTACAGCTATACGCACGTGGCCAGTCCCATTGAGAACACAATCTGTCGTAAGTACTCCTCCGGAGTGAAAATATTTGCATGGTGGGCCCTTAATCTTTGGCACAGGTATAAAAGTTTACATGTCAGAGCTCTAACATGTACCATGTTGTACACCTATGTTTGATACTGACCAATGGAGCTATAGTTTTTGAATTAATATTTTGTCTGTTGACACCCAGAATTGAAACCAGAACAGTTCTGAGCAATAGTGGCAATCACTTTTTATGCAAGGGACTGCTGGGCTCTGCAGTCTGAAGAGTGACAAAAACAAAGCCATTCACATATTTAGGGAATCTAAACATCAACAGGCACCAGTGTGAACTGTTCACATACAAAGTAAGTCCCTTTTAGTTGTCCGATTCCTAATCTACATCCTGTGGCTCCCTGAAATCTATTATCTTTAATAATAGTGAGCGGCCCCGCCCCTGGACACCTGGCAGCCACGAAAGGTTGGGGACCACTGTTAGTCTGTCTCTTGGTCAGTGCTATAGGACACTAGCCATTTGAAACCTGACTCACTCTAGCCAGCTTCGTGGTTTGAAGGTGTTGATACAGTGGAGTCTGCAAAGCAGCTAGCCTAACAGAGGCCCAGCATGGGCCATCACTAACCAACACTAGCCCCAAAGAATATTACCGGCGTGGGGTGTAGGGATTTGTTTACAGCACATGCTCTTGAAACAGCGAAACAGAAAAAGAATTCCATAAAGTCAACATCCCCATAATATGAATATTTCCTAATGTCTATTCTGCACACAAGGGTCTAATTTTATAAATCCCAACCCCTGATGCAGCTTTAGTGTTACAGAACACACCATCCCACAAGGACAGATCAGATTTCCAGCTGTGCTTCTGCAGGCAAACTGGGTGTGAACAAAGCTCCTTTCACATCCCATTAAACTGACAGGTGGTTTCAACAACTTCTGTTTGCTCTCAGTTTAGGATGGGCTGGGATCACTAGGGCTCAGTTTATAATAGGAACATTCAGAGATGAAATCCCTTCTGATACTGTGAATTAGACGACCCCCACAATCCCCACCTGACGTGACTTTTGTAGCTGGAACTCCACACACTGGAGTGAAAATCTGCAGCTCATGTTTTATTCCCATGCATGTAATTGATAAGTGGTTATGCAATGCTAAGATACATGCGTGTTATCATGGAGTGGAGGGATTCTCTGTACAGTTAAGGCTGATTCTTGCTTTCCTTACTGGGCCTGCTCCTGCTCCCACCGAAGTCAGTGGCAACAGCCTAGTTGATTTCAGTGATTTAGGATCAAGAGCTATGAGCTTCGTTTTCTATACATGCACTTCCATCTCTCTGACCTCCTCCGAGAGCTTCTCCCTCTCCTCATCCATGAACAAACACACCCCAAGGGTCGAAGCCTCATCTTCAAAAACCTCAACTGCTGAGGGGTCTGTGATGTACCGAGCAATCATGTTAAAACTGTAGGCCCTTGCTGTAAATCTAAGGGGGCTTTCTTGGTGCTAGAAATCAGGGTCTATGCGCAATCTGTCTAAAGAACCAGTGTTTTAAGGAGCAGCCTGCTTTGCCTCTCTCTGTTTGGGGAACTTGGGTATTATCAATCTGAATGTTGAGGAATATGTTGTGGCACAGTGCTACCTTCCGAAACAACCAGACTAATGATGTTTTAGCTAACTTCTCCAGGGGCATCCCATGAACCGTGCAGGGCTGCCCCAGCTCTCTCATTTTTCATGCCACACCAAGGCACTACAGATGCTGGACTCTGGAGGATACTATTCCAGGGGTAAGTGGCTGCACATTTTTGGTAGAACTCCAGAAATCAAGAGAAGCCCATGACTCATCTCCATTAGGATCATGGTGCAAAAGAAGCCTTAGGGAAAGTCCCGCACCCACACCACAAAGTGGCCTAAAGAATTGTTCTTTTGGCTACATCTCTCTCCTCCTCCTCTTCTTGCAGGACCTAATGAAGGCCGGCTCATAGAACATTGCTTGTTCCCAGGGGGCAAGGTTGCCAATGTAACTGAAGTAGTTTGCAACCAGATCCTACACAGATAGATTTACTGGGGGCTTGTTCCAAAGCCCCACAAAAGCAATGGATGGGCTCCTGATCTTACACAGAGAAAGAAATGTTTTCAGGTACTGAGTGGTCAAAGAAACAAACTGCATGTGAGTGGGGACAAGTCCAATTATTCCATGTGATTACAGATTCCTGTTAAAACCAAGTGCTGCCTTCACACTTTTAAAATGCAAGGATCAGCACAACCAAGCTGAGTCCTGGCTTCTCACCAAATTCTACCAAGCATGCAGAATTCCTAGAGGCCGCCAGATAGGGTGCACTAATGGACTTTGTGCACACACTGCATCCTTCCTGGGTGAAGGACCATTCTTCCCCCAAACAGACGTCTACTGTTAAATTCTGGGCCTGCACACCTCTCATTGGGTCATATTCCAGTAGGGTTACCATATGTCTGTTTTTTCCCGGACATGTCCTCATTTTCGCTTGTAAAATCTCCAGTCAGCCAGCTTTTATAATGGCAAAAAAAGTCCGGGATTTTGCCCTGCAAAGGGGATCGGGGGGAGGCATGTCTCAAACTGAATGTTCAGAGTTGCATGCCCAGACGCTAACAGCCACTGTGCGCACGCGCCCTAGCACCTAACACAGGCCTGCACAACATACGGTCCAAGGGCCGCATGCGGCCCCGCAGGGGCTCACTGTGCGGCCCATGCCAACTACGGGCGGTGCAGCCCCATCCCATCCGCCGGCTGGGCGGAGGAGCGGAGCGCCACCGGGGAGGGGGAGGTGCGGCGATTCTCATCACCGGACTGCCTGCATGCAGCTCCAGCGCAAGGAGGCAGGGCGCGAGCCAAAGGGCGGAACGCCGGCAGACGCCAGGATGCTGGTGGGACGTGGCGTCGTGATGTCACAGCTGGCGACCGCCGGATTCAAAAAGGCTCCGGCAACCCCGCAAACTGGAAGGCAGAAGCCAGGTAGGGGAGGAGAAAGGGCTTGTGCTGAGGGGAGGGGGGCAAGTCAGGAGAAAGGGGACGGCCCCAAGTGGAGACACGTGTGGGGTTTTTTCTTTTTGCTTGACAAAAATGTTTAGCCCGCGTGTTCGGTATTTTTTGGGAGAACATCCCTACTTGTGGCCCGCAGCTGTTTTCTTTGGAGTAATACGGCCCTCGCCGCTTTCCGAGTTGTACAGACCTGGCCTAACAGGAAAAGTGTATGGCTGCGGCGGCGGTTCCGGTGAGACCCAGAGCAGGTCCGATGTGAGGGGCGGGTTTGGCTCCTCCCACAGAGTCACCACATTACCCGCCGCCCCACTAGATTATGTTCCCAGCTCTGGGGAAGAGGTGGGGCATTGGGTTACAACAGGGCACCTGTGGGGTACCTGGTTCTGGGGAGGGCAGGGGCACTGGTTAGAGCAGGGAACTGGGGGAAGTGTCTGGTTCTGGGGAGGGCAGGGGCACTGGGTTAGAGCAGGGAACTGGGGGGAGTGTCTGGTTCTGGGGAGGGCAGGGGCACTGGTTAGAGCAGGGAACTGGGGGGAGTGTCTGGTTCTGGGGAGGGCAGGGGCACTGGGTTAGAGCAGGGAACTGGGGGGAGTGTCTGGTTCTGGGGAGGGCAGGGGCACTGGTTAGAGCAGGGAACTGGGGGAAGTGTCTGGTTCTGGGGAGGGCAGGGGCACTGGGTTAGAGCAGGGAACTGGGGGGAGTGTCTGGTTCTGGGGAGGGCAGGGGCACTGGTTAGAGCAGGGAACTGGGGGAAGTGTCTGGTTCTGGGGAGGGCAGGGGCACTGGGTTAGAGCAGGGAACTGGGGGAGTGTCTGGTTCTGGGGAGGGCAGGGGCACTGGGTTAGAGCAGGGAACTGGGGGAGTGTCTGGTTCTGGGGAGGGCAGGGGCACTGGGTTAGAGCAGGGAACTGGGGGGAGTGTCTGGTTCTGGGGAGGGCAGGGGCACTGGGTTAGAGCAGGGAACTGGGGGAGTGTCTGGTTCTGGGGAGGGCAGGGGCACTGGGTTAGAGCAGGGAACTGGGGGAGTGTCTGGTTCTGGGGAGGGCAGGGGCACTGGGTTAGAGCAGGGAACTGGGGGAGTGTCTGGTTCTGGGGAGGGCAGGGGCACTGGTTAGAGCAGGGAACTGGGGGAGTGTCTGGTTCTGGGGAGGGCAGGGGCACTGGTTAGAGCAGGGAACTGGGGGGAGTGTCTGGTTCTGGGGAGGGCAGGGGCACTGGTTAGAGCAGGGAACGGGGGGAGTGTCTGGTTCTGGGGAGGGCAGGGGCACTGGTTAGAGCAGGGAACTGGGGGGAGTGTCTGGTTCTGGGGAGGGCAGGGGCACTGGTTAGAGCAGGGAACTGGGGGGAGTGTCTGGTTCTGGGGAGGGCAGGGGCACTGGTTAGAGCAGGGAACTGGGGGGAGTGTCTGGTTCTGGGGAGGGCAGGGGCACTGGTTAGAGCAGGGAACTGGGGGGAGTGTCTGGTTCTGGGGAGGGCAGGGGCACTGGGTTAGAGCAGGGAACTGGGGGGAGTGTCTGGTTCTGGGGAGGGCAGGGGCACTGGTTAGAGCAGGGAACTGGGGGGAGTGTCTGGTTCTGGGGAGGGCAGGGGCACTGGGTTAGAGCAGGGAACTGGGGGGAGTGTCTGGTTCTGGGGAGGGCAAGGGCACTGGGTTAGAGCAGGGAACTGGGGGGAGTGTCTGGTTCTGGGGAGGGCAGGGGCACTGGTTAGAGCAGGGAACTGGGGGGAGTGTCTGGTTCTGGGGAGGGCAGGGGCACTGGGTTAGAGCAGGGAACTGGGGGGAGTGTCTGGTTCTGGGGAGGGCAGGGGCACTGGTTAGAGCAGGGAACTGGGGGGAGTGTCTGGTTCTGGGGAGGGCAGGGGCACTGGTTAGAGCAGGGAACTGGGGGGAGTGTCTGGTTCTGGGGAGGGCAGGGGCACTGGGTTAGAGCAGGGAACTGGGGGGAGTGTCTGGTTCTGGGGAGGGCAGGGGCACTGGGTTAGAGCAGGGAACTGGGGGGAGTGTCTGGTTCTGGGGAGGGCAGGGGCACTGGGTTAGAGCAGGGAACTGGGGGAGTGTCTGGTTCTGGGGAGGGCAGGGGCACTGGTTAGAGCAGGGAACTGGGGGGAGTGTCTGGTTCTGGGGAGGGCAGGGGCACTGGGTTAGAGCAGGGAACTGGGGGAGTGTCTGGTTCTGGGGAGGGCAGGGGCACTGGGTTAGAGCAGGGAACTGGGGGAGTGTCTGGTTCTGGGGAGGGCAGGGGCACTGGGTTAGAGCAGGGAACTGGGGGAGTGTCTGGTTCTGGGGAGGGCAGGGGCACTGGGTTAGAGCAGGGAACTGGGGGAGTGTCTGGTTCTGGGGAGGGCAGGGGCACTGGGTTAGAGCAGGGAACTGGGGGTTAGAACTTCTGGCTTCTCTCCTTTCCTGTAGGAGCGCAGTGGGTCTGTGGGTTAGATTTGGGCGTTCCAGTCTCAGCTCTGAGAGGCCCATGGGAGCTGGTGCTGGGCAGGGCAGGCAAGAGAATGGAAGGGATTCTGGGAAGCAGGATTCCTGGGTTCCTTTTGTAGCCATGCCACTTCTCTCCCCTCCCCCCGTGCCTTTAACTTCATGCCCCAGGACGGGCCCCAGCCAGCAGCCTCCCTGGTCCCCCACTCTCTCCTCCTTGCCCCACAGCAGCCCAGCCTGCTGGCTGTTTGGCGGCGGCGCTGCTGGAGCCTGCACTGCTGCGCATCTTGGGGCGGTATGGCAGGGAAGCGGGAGCCCGGCATGTGGCGTCCCCTCACACCAGGAGAGCTAGTCGGGGCAGCAGCAGCCCCAGCAGCAGCAAGGTGGCAGCCAGAGCCCCGAGCTTGGCGTGCATGGGGACGAGTTTGCCGGCTCCCAAGCCCGACCTGTGGGAGTGGAGCAGACGCTGCCACAGCAGCACCGGCAGGCACTAAGTGCCCTCTTTTTTGAAAGTTCAAATCTGGCAACTATATATTCCAAGCAGGTGCAAACTGAAATCAATCGTCCTGCACAGATTTACTCCAGCTAAGGATACGACCCATCAATAATGTCAGCTGGACTGGGCCCTCCACCTCTCTATTGCACGCATCCAATCCACAGCATTTACAGTGTGACATCCAGAAACGTCTTAAGCACAGAGAATAACAAGGCTGTAAGGCTCTGAAAAAAGACACCTCCTTGGGTATGGTAGTACGGAATGATGCTGAGCAGATGAGAAATTCACACAAACAGGAAAAGCTTCCAGTTAACTGAACTTGATTAGTAAGGCAAGAACAAAGTTTTTTAAAAAATGTAAACCGCATGCCACTTTGACTGCTCCAAGGGGCAGTCCATGTCCTGAGTCTCTTCTGGACTATGTCCTAGCTTTCCCTGGAAAAGCATTTCTGTGCCCTTTCATGGCTTTACGAATTATTCTCAACACTGGCTTTCTATTTGGTAAGAATTACTGAGCTGTAGCAAATCTCCAGCATTTAAGAAATGATTTTTACTATTGAATGTTTAAAGGATTCTTTTTAAAAAATTTTCTGGCCCACTAAATTGCATCGATTTTCTAAATGAAAGTGTAAGTTATAGCAATAGAGAGCTGTAGGTGATTAATACGTACTTAAGCATCTCTTATTTCCTGCTGCAAACTGAGAGCTGTGGCAAACCACAAACGCTAATCATAAAGGATTTCATTATCTAGTGTGCAGAGAGCTTAGTGCTCTAGACATCTAGCTGATGCTTAGGGTGAAATTCAGATTCTGCAGTCTGAAAATGTGAGCCTGAAAGGAGCTGTTCCAAAGAATTATAGCAAATTGTATGTGTGTGTGAGGGGGGAAGTTCTTGTACAGAATGAAAGCATTAGCCGCAATTTCCTGGCAAGTTCCCAGTATGAAAAATGTATTATTATTTAACATTTATATTACAGGCGAGATCCTGATCAGGAACAAGGATCCATTGTGTTTGGCAGATCTGAACAGACAGTGACATGAGGTTTAAAATTGCATAGGCTCCTAACTCACCTAGGCACCTAAGTCCTTTCTTCAGAGGACTTTGACAGCTTGGCCCAGATCTGAAGAGGTATGCAAGCTTTGCTTCACTCAGTACTGCAATGCCTAAGTGACTTAGAAGTCTGAGTCTTATTTGGACAATTGTCTAGACTACAGTAGCCTTTTTTCGAAAAAGCTTCACCTGCGTCTCGACTGCAGCCACGATCTTTTGAAAGTAAATCGAAAGAACGCAGCAGTTTTTTCAATCACGGTAAGCCTCATTTTATGAGGAATAACACCTTTTTTTGAAGTACACTTTCGAAAAAAGGCACTATTGAATGCAAACTGTGCTTTTTCGAACGAGAGCATCTAGAAAAATCTGCTTGTGGTCTAGATGCTCTTTTTTGAAAAAGCCTCTTTCAAAAGAGGCTTGTAGTCTAGACATACCCTTAGAGGCCAACTTCTACTGACTTTCATGGAGCCGGAGGCCCTGAAGTAAAGAACTTTGAACATTTTACCCAAGTTCCCTATTCCACTGATAGGATAATACACATGGGCCTTATCCTGCAAAGACCCGATGCACTTCAGTCCCTGTACTCACCAGAAGAGACGACGGTGGTTATCAATCCGACTTGCATAACACAGGCCAGAAAAGTGACTTAAAATAATCCCTAGAGCAGAGCTTTGAGACATACCCAACCTCGGTTTAAAATGGCCAGTGAAAGAGACTCCCGCACGACCTTGGGCACGTTGCTCCAAGGGGTAACTCCCCCGGCCCCGCCGTAACACCTTTACACCTTGTTGCCAGTCTGACCTACGTCTAGCTTCAGCTTCCAGCCATCAGCTGGTGTCCTTGCAAAGCCCATTTTTAAGGATTTGATCCCACATAGGTACTTCCAGACTGTGAGGCAGTCGCCCCTTCACCTTCTCTTTATTAAGCTCGAGCTCTGGAGTCTCTCGTCACATGGCAGGTTTGCTAACCCTTTTATCCAACTCACTGTGGACGTCAGCACTGGCCACCAGTCCAGAAGCAGGTGCACCAGTGCCAAACACGGGGGTAAAACAACCTCTCTGCTCCTAGTGGCGATTTCCCTGTTTGCGCCTCCCTTTGGGCTCAGGATCTGATTCTCCACCATGACCCTCCAATTTTGTTCTGCATACCAGCTCCCCCACCCTGTCCACATGGACGACATTCTGTGCACCACTGAGTGCAAGGGGAGAGTCACACCTCTGCAGCATCAGCAATGGCAATCTCTTCCCGGGAGTGACGGGTGCCCTCGCATGCTCCTCCAGAGCGCCGGCTGGAACGAGTAAGGGAGGCGGGGGGTAAGAACTCCACTGTCCTGCTGTAGGCACGTAGGCTGGTGGAGCCAGGTGCCACTCTCTTCCCTCCCGTTGGGTCAGCTCCTGCCGTGCCCCATGTCACGTTGCTGGATCTTGAGGGGAGCAGCCAGATCACTGATGCACCCATAGGTGGGGGTGTTGGCCCCAAAAAGGGTATAGAAGGGGGCCATGTGAGGTATTGAATAGAAGCTTACTGTCTGATAATCCTATGTACGCTGTTCATGTGTTTGTAGAATGTCTGTGTGTGCAATTATTAGCATGTACTTGTATGGACACTGAAGATTTCCCTGCATGTGGTTAAGCATTGGGCAGGGCCGAGCCTGTGGAACAATGGCTCTCAATGGGCCAAGGACACACCCAAAGAATGGGGGCTGTCACCTGAGAGCAGCCAGCAGGGAACATAGAGATTGGCCTCTGACCAGGTGACCTGCTGCATACAAGAAGAGGCCAGGAAGGAGTATAAAGAGGCCATGTGGTCGATGCCATTTTGTTCTCAGCTCAGCACTTCATCCCAGAGGCAGCATTGCAGGGATCGAAGAGCCCGGAAGACCTGTGAACCCATCCTGATCGTAGGATGTGCAACAAGAACTTTTAAACCAGCAGCTGTAACATCTCTGCTAGAGCCTGCATCGAGGACTGGGAGATTCGGTGCATGTAACGTAATATTCTTTAACAACCTTACTCTCATGCTTTTCTTTCCTGTAATAATAAACCTTTAGATATAGATTCTAAAGGATTGGCCCAGCGTGATTTGTGGATAAGGTCCAGAGGGTAAATTGACCAGGGATCTGTGGCTGCTTTCTTGGAACCGGACAGAACTTGTTCGGGGTAGGTGGGATTGGGTGCTAGGACCCCCCACCTGTGTATGAGGCCCGGGGCCATCTGGGGCACGGATATTGCTGGGGTGTCGGAGGGGTTTTGCTCGTGAGGCTTCAGGCAGGCAGCTGAAGCGCTCTGTGGGACTGGTTTGTGGCCTATTCGGAGAGGTCACCAGTCGGGGGCTGTAAGGAGCCCTGGATTTGAGCAATTCGCCCTGAGTGGGCGCCCTCAGCTGTGCCCAGACACGGCCCAGTCTGTCACACCCCAATGTGCACTCAGTCTCCCCGTCTGGCTCAGGCCCAGCCTGGCCGTGGAAATGGCTGTGGCAGGTTCCCAAGTGGAACATAAGAACTCCACGGCGCAGCACGGGCAAGGCAAACACATTTTGGCCATAAACAGACCAGGACTGTTTTAGGGAGCAGAGTGCCGTCTGGAGCAGGGCTGCCCCCTCTGCCTGAGGCAGCCAGGCCCTCGGTTTGGGCAGGAGCAATGCCCAGAGCAGGAGAGGCAGGATAGCACCACGAAGAGAGGGCGTGGTCAGCTGCACTGCCATGAAGCTGGGCTGTGGCAGACGGGGGAGAGGGAGGCAAGGGCACCAAGGAGGGGAAAACAGTGGGGTGAGAATTCTGCAGGGGGAGGGGGAGGACCAGCGAATGGGAGAGAAGTTTGGCAGAGAACAAGGGAGAGTTGCAGGGCTGGTGGGGTGTGGAAAGAGGAGAGGGGGGCAATGGGAAGGAGAGCAGAGGGACAAAAGCCCCCCTGGGAGGGCCTGAGGGGGAAAGGAGGAGTGAACCGGCGTTTGCTCTGTGCGCTCGTGCTGGGAGGGGGCTGTTCAGACTCATTGTCCTGTTTCTGAATGTTCCTTCCTCCCCACCCCTTGTTTGCAGCCTAGGCAGTGCGGTGCAGCCTGTCTACCTGGGGAAGGGGAGCCCCCCCGCAGATGCAGATGACTCTGAGCAGCTAAAAGCAGTGGCCAGGCCCTGAGCTGGGACTCCACAGACCTGGGATTTGGTACCAACTCTGCCACTGGCCCAGGGGGGATCTGAGCAGGTCCCTTCCCTTCTCCAAGCCCCCGTTTGCTCGTCCGGAGAGTGGGGTCGTGGCAAAAGGCCTGGAGATGGGAGGGTGCAAAGAGTGCACGCTCTGTAGTGAGGGGGCAGTGCTCTGCCTGGGCCACAGCCCCACATGGGATCTGCACCCGGCAAAAGGCGAGGAACAGGCTTAGCCAGAGCTGCAGAGAGGAGGTGGGAGGAGAAACCTGCGGACCAGCCTGGTGATTTTGCTGGAATGGCGCTTCACTGGCCAGTCTCAGCCCATCACTTCATGCCAACCTGCCCCTCTTCAGCTCACAACACCGTCCCTAGCCCCGAACCACTCTGGACGTGTGGCTGCAGAGACAATCACCTTCTTTCTGCACAGCCGACAGTGTCCCCCCAATCACACGCTTTGCCTCTCACCACAGGCTGCTGCAGCTCTACACGGACTGTCGCTAACCTGGACATACCATCTGCTGGCAAATCCATGGGCAGTCTGTGGTCCGCTGGAACTCTCTGGGTATGTCTACACTAGCCCTCTAGTTCGAACTAGGGAGGCTAATGTAGGCATTCAAAGTTGCAAATCAAGCCTGGGATTTAAATATCCCACGCTTGACTTGCATCTTCCTGTCCCGTTGCCATTTTTGAAATTTACAAGTCCGGACTAACTGTCCGCGTCTACACGCGGCAGGGACCCGGTAGTTCGAAATAAAGCCCTAGTCCAACTACCTGTTAAACCTCATTCCAGGAGGAATAACAGGTGGTTCGAACTAGGGCTTTATTTCGAACTACCGGGTCCCTGCCGCGTGTAGACGCGGACAGTCTGGACTTGTAAATTTCAAAAAATGGCAATTGGCTGGGAAGATGCAAGTCAAGCGCGGGATATTTAAATCCCAGGCTTGATTTGCAACTTCGAATGCCTACATTAGCCTCCCTAGTTCGAACTAGGGGCTAGAGTAGACAGACCCTCAGTGAAGTTGGGAGTATGACGACCCGCATTTGTGCTGCTCTGTCACTAGCACTTAGGCCTCCCAGAAGGGCCGATGGTCTCCTGCTAACACCACCGATCTTCCACTGGGCAAAGTTAGTATCACTAGAAACACCCTCCAAGAAAAAATTAACCACAGGTGCCCAAGAGGGGCTGGGCACTTCTTGACATTCAGCCCTAACTGCCCTTAGCACTGGTGGTAGGGATGCCAGCAGAGAGGGCACTCCGTGCTTTGTACTGAGGTAAATAGAGGCAATATTACTGCAGCAGCATGGATCTCAGAATGTCTCTGTGACTGTTTACTATATGTTAATGCGTCCCATTTATTTGCAGAGGGCTAATGCAATTGCTAGCCTTAGCTGCTAACAGACCTTCCTTCAGCGACTGCCTTCGAAGCACTCCTTTTCTCCCCCTCCAATGCCAAGTTAATATTTCACAGTTAATTGGAAGAAGCATTCACTGGGTCCTCAATTCCAGCTTGATAATCTTATTTGGGAGGAAATCAGCCTGCAGCAACTAACTTCATTATTACCGATCACATCGACACATCCAAGAGGGGGCACAAACAGGCTGCCAAAAGCCATTGCTTCCCCGGCTGATACAGACCAGAAAAAGGCCACAGGCCAGCCCACCTGATTTGACCCTACTGCTCCCAGTGCACATTATCTTCCCTACTGTGTTTTGAACCGTAAACATGAGAAGCAATGGCCAATCTCTAATTATTGCTGTCTTGCCTTAAATTAGTGTCCTTATCATTTGACATTGCATTCACGGCAGCTTGTCAATACAGCTTTCCAATGCAGTCCAGGAAAAAGTTACGGTAGTGCAGCTAAACATCTCTAGGCAGGAAATGCCCAAGTTAAAGTTGCCCATGTAGCCTTGTCAAGGCTGTTCCCCACTCTGGCACTCTGAGTGCAGAAGGTGGGGGCCCGCAAGAGACCTGAAAAATACCGCACCTCTATAGGCTTCTGCTTAAAAATCTCCCCAAGCCGCCACTATCAAGTGAAAACCCCTTTCTTGAACCCAGGAAAAAAGCACTTGAACTTCTTCCAGAGGTGTACCCCAAGTTCATCTAATACAAGAGAACTTTTTAAAAAAAGAAAACAATCTGCAATCTCTGGAAGCTGACCTCTCAGTCCTGGGTATGCATACACAGGCCTCCTGTTACCCTCAGGACACAAGAATTAAATCATAGCCTTAAAAAAGGAGATTTTATTAACAAAACAGAAAGATATATTTGGTAAAGCACACTGCTAGGTGTTACAGAGCAACTGAGAAAAGAGCAAATTAAAACACAGAGAAACTGCATCTCTGGGATCCAGCTTAAAAACACAGTACAGGGGTGAAAGGGCAGACACATGGACTTAGCACACAGAAGTTTAACCAAACAACAAAACAAAGAAAATAACCTGATCGCGTCTAACTAGACATTTCATTCCCTATCTACTTACAGATTCGTGAATTAAGCTCAAGTCCATTTCCATGCCCAGTATTCCTTGTAGATCTGGTAGTTCTACCTGGTTCAGTTCATCTTGTTCCCCCAATTCCTGTCTTAAAACTCACACCAAGAAAAACAGCCGGCAGGTTTATCTTCCGATTCAAATTTCAACACTTCTTTCCATTGGCTCTCCTGGCTCCCTGCCAACACCCTCTAGCTACCCTTTAGTTTAACCCTTTAGTCACCGAATGCTGGTCGGCACTCCTCCTATCCATCACAAGTCTTATCTCTGCCCTTTGCAACTATCCATTCCACAAGTCTTTAATTAAGTGCCGCGTCTCAAATAGTACAACATATGGTACAATACTGTGCAATATGCAGTAACAGAAATTGTTCCTGCAACCCACCAATGCAGGCATGCTATGCTCTAATGCCATTCCAACAGGAAAGCCCTGGAAAGGAACTTCTGTAGAACGTCAATTTTAAACCACTCTTATGCCACGTTGCTACGAGTTGCTACGAGCAGTAATTATTTGAGTTCTGGTAGCATCTGGATACTCCCACCGAGGACAGGAGCCACTGTGCTAGGCGGTGGGCTAACATGTTCTCAGAGAGATCGTGTACACTGAAAAATTTATGCTCTGATTAGACAAGACAGAGAAATGGGGGGGAGAAAAGCAGGCGAGGAGCGGAGTGGTTTACCCAAGGTCACACAAAAGTCTGCAGCAGATCAAGGCACTAGACGCACTCCTTTGGAGTGCTAGTGCAAGGCAGTGACCATAAAGAGGCTTCCTCAGGATATATTTGAGAATTCAGAAAAGCAGAGGTCAGGGCTACACCAGCGGAGAAAATTGATGCCAAGAGAGACAACTCCAGGAATGAGAATTGTGTAGCTGGAGTCTCCCACTGACTGCTGCAAGGCATTCTGGGGTTGCTGGGGGCACCCTCAGCATTCGATTTATCGGGTCCCTATTAAAGCTGCTAAATCAAATGCTGGAAGATCCATCTCTGGAGCACCAATCTTCCCAGAAGCAAAGACAAGCCCAGAACAGAGGTCAATTCAATGTGAAGCTAAATTAGCCACTTAACTGTCCAGTTTCCTGAACTGCACGCAAGGAACACTTTTACCCAGCAGCTGAGAAATCACATTGCACTCGGAAGCAGGTTAAATTATTCACACACATTATTCCAGAGAGAGGATTTATGTAAAGAGTGTGCATTGAAGAAGATAAACTGGATCATTCTTTACATGAAAATAGCATAAACAAGCAAGGCTTTTGTAGATGTGCATAGGGTTGTAGAAAAGTCACCTGCAGGCAGAGAGTGGGCCTGCTAAACCACTACTTAGGGAGGCGCTTCAAAGTGGTGTGAGAATGAAAACAGGGCCATCAGAATGAGGACGCTTATGCAACCTTAGCTAAAGTGGGCACTACTTCCTGCCAGCATGTCTTCCTCTTTCAGTGAGCAAAAGCTGTTTGCTGTCCTGGTGGCTGTGGAAAGCCCATCATTCATTGCCCCGTTTCAAGACCCAGAAGGAAACCTACATACCCTACAGGTGCCACTTCATCGATTCTAAGCCCAGAAGGGACCGTTGCGGTCACTTAGTCTGAGTCTCTTGGATAACACAGCCCAGGGAATCCTTTAACCACCCTTGTGACTCTCCTGCAGACACATTCCAATTCATCAGAATTCTTCTTGGAAACAGAGATAAAATAACCTCTCTGCTCCTATGTGAGATGCCCTGGTTATGCATCCCAGGATCACGTTAGCTCTTTGGCCACAATGTCATGCTGGGAGCTCATGCTTAGCTGATTAATTACCATGTCTCGCAAATCTTTTTCAGCCATTGCTTCCCTGAAAAGAGTCCCCCAGCCGGTAAGCACAGGCAGCAGTCTTCGTTCCCAGAAATCTAGCTAGACATACACACTTAGCCATATTAAAACGGGCATTGTATGCTTACACCCAGCTCACCAAGTGAGCCAGATCACTCTGGTCATGACCTGTTCCTTTTCATCTACCACTCTCCCAATTTTGTAAACTTTATCAATGACAATGTTATGGTTTTCTTTGAGGTCATTGATAAAAAGTTAACAAGCACAGAGCCAACAACTGATCCCTAGGGCTATGTCTACACTACAGAGTTAGTTCGAACTAACTTAGTTCGAATTAGTTAATTCGAACTAAGCTAATTCGAACTAACGCGTCTAGAACTAAAAACTAGTTTGAATTAGCGTTTTGCTAATTCGAACTAGCAAGTCCACATTGAGTGGACCCTGAAGAGGGCTTAAGGATGGCCGGAAGCAGTGCCGGCAGGGCATCAGAGGAGGACGTAGAGCGTGGAGATGCTGTCTCAGGCTAGTCAAGGGCTGCGCTTAAAGGGACCCGACCCCCACCCCGGACAGACAGTTCTCAGGGGTGCCCCGCTTGCAAAGCAGTCCTGGCTTGGAGTGCCCCGAGTGCCCACACTGGGCACATCACAGCACTCGGCCATCAGACCGGCTGCACTTGCCGCAGGCTGCCATCTGGGGAGAGGGGACAATTGGGGGGCTGCAGGAGAGCTTCCACCCCCAGAAGCCCGCAGAGCCAGCCCAGTCCTCCCCATCGGGGGCTCGTACCCCATTCCTCCCTCACCTCCTTCCATTTACCCTTCCCTAGCCCCCCTTCCTGATGTACAAAATAAAGATAACGTTTCTTCCAACATTGACTCTGTCTTTATTGAACAAAACTGGGGGAGACTGGGAAAAGGAGGTGGGAGAGGGGAAGAGAAAGGCTAGGAGAGGGGAGGGCAACTAACATGATCAGGGGTTGGGAACAGGTCCCAGATGAAGAGAGGCTACAGAGACTGGGACTGTTCAGCTTAGAAAAGAGGAGATGGAGCGGGGACAGGATAGAGGTCTCTAAAAGCAGCGGTTGGGTGGAGAGGGTGCATTCAGAAAAGTTCTTCATGAGTTCCCATAAAGAAGGACTAGAGGACACCAAAGGAAAGGAATGGGTAGCAGGCTTCAAACTAGTAAGAGAAAGTTGTTCTTCACAAAGCAAATAGTTAACCTCCTTGCTGCAGGAGGCTGTGAAGGCTACAACTAGAACAGAGTTTAAAGGGAAGTGAGATCAAGTCATGGAGGTTGGGTCCATGGAGTGGTATTAGCTAGGGGGTAGGAGTGGTGTCCCTGCCCAAAGTTTGTGGAAGGCTGGAGAGGGATGGCACGAGACAAATGGCTTGGTCACTGTCTTCGGTCCATCCCCTCCAGGGTCCCTAGGGTTGGCCGCTGTTGGCAGACAGGCTACTGGGCTAGATGGACCTTTGGTCTGACCCAGGACGGCCATTGTAAGCTCAGGGCTCAGGGTCGGGGGTCTCAGTGGACCCCCTTGATTTTCATGCACACCTGGTCCTGGGTGGCCAGGCTGGCAGCTCTCCTGCCCTAGACGGCCACTTTCCTGTGCCTAGTGCGGAGATTGTGGACAAGGTCCACGATGTCTGCACTAGCCCAGGAAGGTGACCACGTAGTCCCGGGCAAGCTCCCGGGAGCCGCCAGCCTGGTCCCAGGAAGAGGGGGAGGGCTGGGGGACATCGGGTGGGTGGCTCTGTGCCGTGCCAGGTGCAGGGTCTGCTGGCTGGGTGCTGGCAGGCTTGCACCTGGCACGGGCACCATAGCCAGACCGTGCCCCTTTAAGGGATCCGGGGCCGGGAGGGGGGCATAGAGTTTCCCTGGTGTTGGCCAGAGTGGCCACCAGGGAAACCTGGGGAGGGCTAGCCTCCCACTAGTTCGAATTAAGGGGCTACACACCCCTTAATTCGAACTATTAAGTTCGAACTAGGCTTAATCCTCGTAAAATGAGGTTTTCCTAGTTCGAACAAAGCGCTCCGCTAGTTCGATTTAAATTCGAACTAACGGAGCGCTAGTGTAGCGCCTATGAATGTCAGTTCGAACTAACGTCCGTTAGTTCGAACTAACATTGTAGTGTAGACATACCCTAGGAGATCCCACTAGACACAAATTCCCTTTTGAAGACAATTCCCTCTTTACAGCTATACTTTGAGACCTATCAGTTAGCCAGCTGTTACTCCATTTAATGTATGCCATGTTCATTTTATGTTATAGTTTTTTAATCAAAATGTCATGTGGTAACAAGTCAAATATCTTACGGATGTCTAAGTCTATTACATTAGCGCAGATACCTTTATCAACCAGACTTATAATCTCATTAAAAATATCAAATTGGTTTGATAGCATCAATTTTCCATAAACTAGGGATGTAAAGGGGTAACAAATTAACCAGTTACATGACTGTTCACCCATATCCAGCTTCTTGTCTCCTGTAAGCTGTGGGTCCTTTTCTGCAGAACTGCTGCTTAGCCAGTCGGTCCCCAGCCTGTACCAATGCTTGGGATTCTTCCGTCCCAAGGACAGGCCTCTGCACTTGTCCTTGTTGAACCTCAGCAGATTCCTTTTGCCCAATCCTCTAATTGTCATAAAATTATACAGGAGAGAGACAGAATCACCAGGCAACTGAAAGGGGCTGGCTGGGGGCACACCTCTAGCCCCCTCTGGGACTGCCTCAGCCCCAAGCCTCCCACCTCTGAGACACCCTTTGGGGGGGAGGGGACTGAAGCTACCCCTGATTCAAATGGGGACATTGCTGGCTGTTCCCCTTTATCAGGGAGCGAGGCTGCATTCCTCACTCTGGCTGGGGAATACAGGGGGGCAGATGTACCTGGACCTGCCCCAGCTGGGGGACATTTATCTGCTGGAGTTGCAGCAGCCATGGAGAGGCACTTCTCACCTGGCCCCAAGCTGCTGTGCTGACAGAGGGCTGGGGCTGTCCTCTCTCCCTGGGCAGGCTGCATCCTGAATTTTAGGCAAGACGATTTTAACAAGCAAGGGAGGGAGGAAAAGCAGATCCCTGGGACGTACATGGTGTTCTCCAGCGCCTGCCACCAGGGCCCTATAGGAAATGCCCAGATCAATTATGTGGGTCATGTTGCCTAAGTGATTTGCCAGGAGAGTCCCTTGGCTTTCAGAGAGGCTCTAGTCCCACACGTGTGCTGTCAGCATTCTCGCCTCCCTGCCTGCAAGCGAGTGACTGATAAGCCTAGCAAGCCATCTTGGAGGCCTGTGACCAAAGCCACTTAGAACCTAGGGGTATGTCTACACTAGCTCGTTAGCAAACGAAGCCGCGGGCACGGAGTTCGGACTAAGGGGGATTTAAAAATGGCGGCACCCGGGAACATGCAAATGTTCATTTGCAACTCCGCTTGCCCTAATTACCCTACCTAGCTTGAACTAACGAGCTAGTGTAGACACATCCTAGCAGAGGAGGCATTTCTTAATTTGCTCTTAAATAAAACACAAGAGTAGGTCGGGCCAGGAGAAAAGCAGAGAAAGGCAATTTCCCACCATTCTCCTCCCCCCTCACACCCAGCAGTGCTCCGCCTTGGCTCTGCCTCCAGTGGCAACCGAATTACAAACGTCTTGTCGTTCAGAGCTGTTACGCCCTCGCAAAGGACGCACCTTGGCTGAGCAGTGGCCGTGCGGGCAGCGCTGTGTCACTTGGAACTCTCCACTCAGCCCACTGGCGGCAGACGTGCTTTGTCAGCAGCCAATGAGCAGCGGCAACGCTGCCCAGCTCTTAGCCACACGAACTGTTGCTGTGGCCCTGAGCTGGTGGCGAGAGCAGAGAACCAAACCGGACTTCATGCTCCTTCCAGCTGGAGTGCTGGGGCAGTGAGCCCATGCACGGTTTGCCCCCTCACACACAGCCCTTCCCTTGCCTACGCAGACCAAAGCACGGAGCTGTCACATAATGGGGCCACGCTGGTGAAAGCGTTGGTGCGCAGCTCCCCGTATGCAGGGCTTTAGAACAGAGCGGCCAGACGGGGTCAGACCAAGGATCCATCCAGTCCTGTCTGCCCACAGTGGCCAGGGCCAGGTGCCCCAGAGGGACGGAACACAACAGGCAAACATCACGTGATCCCTCCCCTGTCACCCGTTTGCAGACAGAGGCTAGGGGCAATTTTAGGCAAGACAGTTTTAACAAGCAAGGGAGGGAGGAAAAGCAGCTCCCTAGGATGTACATGGTGTTCTCCAGCAACCTGGTGGAGCAAATTATCCTGTGTTACCAAAACCCCAGATGCCTTACGCTACCCCCAGTCTCTCACTGTACTCCCGAAAAACGATCAACTCACTGAAAGCTCTGCCCAGACCCTGCATTCAGAACAAGCTAGCTGGCGTGCTCTGCTCACACCCCCTCCTACCCTGAACAGTACCAGGTCCAGTGGGCCCCCGTCACCCTCATATTTTGGCACCCCATTTTGCTTGCCCTCTTTCTCTTCCTGGATTTGCTTGACTTCTTCCCCCTCTGCCCCTTAACTCTCTCCCTTCCCCCCAGTTGCTGAACCTGCTCTCTCTCTTTCCATGTACAATTTATCTCCCTTGCTCCCTCTGCCTGAGGCTCACTGACCCTTAAAGCCCCCTCCCATACATATCAGTCCATCCCTGCCTCCCCCATCCTCTCCCAGGCCTGTCAATCCATCTCCAGATCCACAGTCCACTCTGTCTGCAGCCTCCCTCTCACAGTGCTGCCCGGGCCTGTGTGTTTCTGGGCAGGGAGCGTGAGGACATGGGTGTCTATCTGAGAGCAAGGCAAGTGGGGGCCGGAGGAAGGCTCTAGGCAGCAGCTCTGCTATGAAGCAAAGACAGACAGTAGCTGGCAAACAACTTGCCTGCTGCCATAGGCCAGGGACTATTTCCCCCGTAGACAAGGGATATCAGTTGGGCAGGAACAGCTCCCCAGCTGGCGTCCCGGTCGGGAGGGAGATGGGGGGAGGCCTGCACAGGTACCATGCCGCTCACCTGCTTCCTCCAGCCTCCATGGGAAATGTCCTGCAGGCCCGTCTGATGCTGCTGCTGTGCAGCTCATCACGCCCCTTGGGTGTGGGTCACCCCAGCAGGAAAAGCAGCTAGCAAGGCACTGCGCTGCCACCAAGAGCATGCAGCAGGAGTGGGGCTGTGTGCTGGGGCGAGACACATCCCCCCTTTTCCTAACTCTGCTAGGAGTCGCTTAGGGGCAGATCTTCTGTGTAATCCTGCCACTTATCAGACAGTCAGTCAACTAGTAGTCGATCCCCTCCGCCCCCGCTGCCTCTATCATACAGAGGCAGCAAAGGGGTGGAGAAAAAAGGGGTATTTCAATGAGGCTGCACCGCACAGCGGATCCCCGGCATTTCAAAGCGGCCACGCCGCACAGCGGACCCCCGGCATTTCAAAGAGGCTGCGCCGCACAGCGGATCCCCGGCATTTCAAAGAGGCTGCGCCGCACAGCGGATCCCCGGCATTTCAAAGAGGCTGCGCCGCACAGCGGATCCCCGGCATTTCAAAGAGGCTGCGCCGCACAGCGGATCCCCGGCATTTCAAAGAGGCTGCGCCGCACAGCGGATCCCCGGCATTTCAAAGAGGCTGCGCCGCACAGCGGACCCCCGGCATTTCAAAGAGGCTGCGCCGCACAGCGGATCCCCGGCATTTCAAAGAGGCTGCGCCGCACAGCGGACCCCCGGCATTTCAAAGAGGCTGCGCCGCACAGCGGATCCCCGGCATTTCAAAGCGGCCACGCCGCACAGCGGATCCCCGGCATTTCAAAGAGGCTGCGCCGCACAGCGGACCACCAGCATTTCAAAGTGGCAGCACCACACAGCGGACCCCAGGCATTTCAAAGCGGCCACACCACACAGCGGATCACCGGCATTTCAAAGCGGCCACGCCACACAGCGGATCACCGGCATTTCAAAGCGGCCACACCACACAGCGGATCACCGGCATTTCAAAGCGGCCACACCACACAGCGGATCACCGGCATTTCAAAGCGGCCACGCCACACAGCGGATCACCGGCATTTCAAAGCGGCAGCACCACACAGCAGATCCTCGGCATTTCAAAGCGGCCATACCACACAGCGGATCACTGGCATTTCAAAGCGGCCGCACCACACAGCGGATCCCCAGCATTTCAAACCGGCCGTGCCACACAGCGGATCACCGGCATTTCAAAGCGGCCATGCCACACAGTGGATCACCAGCATTTCAAAGTGGCCATGCCCCACAGTGGATCCCCGGCATTTCAAAGCGGCAGCACCACACAGCGGATCCCCGGCATTTCAAAGCGGCCGTGCCGCACAGCGGATCCCCGGCATTTCAAAGCAGCCACGCCGCACAGCAGATCCCCGGCATTTCAAAGCAGCCATGCCGCACAGCGGATCCCCGGCATTTCAAAGCGGCCATGCCGCACAGCGGATCCCCGGCATTTCAAAGCGGCCATGCCGCACAGCGTATCCCCGGCATTTCAAAGAGGCCGTACCGGACAGGGGACCACCAGCATTTCAAAGAGGCTGTGCCGCACAGCGGATCCCCGGCATTTCAAAGCAGCCGCACCGCACAGCGGACCCCCGGCATTTCAAAGCAGCCACACCGCAAGCGGATCCCCAGTATTTCAAAGAGGCCGTGCCAGACAGCGGATCACCGGCATTTCAAAGTGGCAGTACCACACAGCGGATCCCTGGCATTTCAAAGTGGCAGCACCACACAGCGGATCACCGGCATTTCAAAGAGGCTGCACCACACAGCGGATCCCCGGCATTTCAAAGCGGCCGTGCCGCACAGCGGATCCCCGGCATTTCAAAATGGCCATGCCCCACAGCGGATCCCCGGCATTTCAAAGCAGCAGCACCACACAGCGGATCCCCGGCATTTCAAAGCGGCAGCACCACACAGCGGACCCCCGGCATTTCAAAGAGGCTGCGCCGCACAGCGGATCCCCGGCATTTCAAAGCCAGCGCCTACCGACACCCGCCCCGTTCTCAGCACCAGCCCCACACTACGGCCCAGCCTGTCACTTCTCTAGGGCAGCAGGCAAAGCCAGCGCCTACCGACACCCGCCCCGTTCTCAGCACCAGCCCCACACTACTGCCCGGCCTGTCACTTCTCTAGGGCAGGAGACAAAGCCAGCACCTACCAACACCCGCCCCGTTCTCAGCACCAGCCCCACGCTACTGCCCGGCCTGTCACTTCTCTAGGGCAGGAGACAAAGCCAGCACCTACCAACACCCGCCCCGTTCTCAGCACCAGCCCCACACTACTGCCCAGCCTGTCACTTCTCTAGGGCAGGAGACAAAGCCAGCACCTACCAACACCCGCCCCGTTCTCAGCACCAGCCCCACGCTACGGCCCGGCCTGTCACTTCTCCAGGGCAGGAGGCAAAGCCAGCGCCTACCAACACCCGCCCCGTTCTCAGCACCAGCCCCACGCTACTGCCCGGCCTGTCACTTCTCTAGGGCAGCAGGCAAAGCCAGCGCCTACCGACACCCGCCCCGTTCTCAGCACCTGCCCCACGCTACGGCCCGGCCTGTCACTTCTCTAGGGCAGGAGGCAAAGCCAGCGCCTGCCGACACCCGCCCCATTCTCAGCACCAGCCCCACGCTACGGCCCAGCCTGTCACTTCTCTAGGGCAGGAGGCAAAGCCAGCGCCTACCGACACCCGCCCCGTTCTCAGCACCAGCCCCACGCTACGGCCCAGCCTGTCACTTCTCTAGGGCAGGAGGCAAAGCCAGCGCCTGCCGACACCCGCCCCATTCTCCGCAGTGGCTCCTGCGAGGGTATTTGCTTGAGCAGGGTGGTGCTGGGGAGTGTAACACAAAGCTGCGCACGTTTGAGGGCAGCAGAATAACTGGAGGGAGCCCGGCCGTTTCTGTTTGCACAAAAGGAAGCATTTCCAGATGCTGTGAACATCTGTGTCTCCTAGCTGAGGATGCCAGCTTGTCAAGGCTGCCTCTTGGGAGCCAGGCATTCAGGAGCCCGTTCTTCAAAGATGCAGAACAGAAGGGAGTGGCCATGTTCTCTTTACAGGAGCAGCAGCTGCAGCCTCTGTGGGCTCCTTTCCCCTTGAATTCTTGTCCCTTCGGCCTCTCGCATCACGCCGGGATACGCAGGAGAGGGGAACAGGCCAGCTGTGTCTGTCTCCCGCTTAGCACAGGAGTCAACTGGTAAAGGGTGTAGTGGTTTTGCTGATCACTGCTTCAGTGCCACACTGGGATACAAGGCAGGTGGAGGGGCTCTCGGGGAAGAGAGGATCTAGTGTGTGGCCTGAGCAGCCCTTGGGGGGAGAAGGTCTGAGAAGAACTCTGGTACCTGACTGCCAGTAGAGCCAGCCACAAGAGGGGGTCTGAGCTCCACGTAGTGCGTGGGCTGTTCACCCTGCAGCTCCCTGCCGGAGGGGAGGGGCAGGCAGCTCCTGGCACCTCATTCCCTGCCCTCTTCACTCTCAAATGGAGAGCTTTGTAATGCTTGCCCAGCTACATGAGAGCTGATGTCCTAACATAGTCCTGCTTGAAACCTGCCCCCCGGGGTGCAAGGAGAAATGCAGCCACAGATCTGCCCAGACATAGTGCAGGACTCTGCAACATGAGCACAGATGGGAACAAACACTGCAGCTAGGGCATATGCCATAGACGGGGCAGCTGTGACTGCCTGCCATGCACTCACTGGGAGCCACCGCAGAACACAGGGCGCCATGGGCTGCTGAGGACAAATCCAGAGCCCAGCTCTCCTCTGCACAGCCATGGGAGCGTGAAGCACTGCCAGAGCAGCCAGTGCTGCCGGGAAATGGAGAACCAGCCCAGGATCTCTGGGTACCCATCCATCACTGCCAGAGCAGCCAGTGCTGCCAGGCAATGGAGACCCAGCCCAGGATCTCTGGGTACCCATCTGAATGAAATGGTGCTCAAGCAGCACCCTGGCATGTTACAGTGGCTCTGCACAGGTACAAGAGAGGACTCTCACTGGGGTGTCTAGACTACAGGGTTTTTTGAGAAAATTTCCCCAGCGTCTACACTGAAAGTAAATCGAAAGAACGTGGCAGGTTTTTTGACCGCGGAAAACCTCGTTTTACGAGGAAGAATGCCTTTTTTCGGAAGTGCCCTTTTGAAAAAAGGGACTATGCAAACTGTGCTTTTCCGAAAGAGAGCAGCCAGACTGAAAAAGCAGCTTGCTCTTCGAAAGTACTGGTTGTGGTCTAGACGCTCTTTTTCAAAAGAGGCTTGCAGGCCAGACGGAGCCTGGGAGGCCCCGGGCAAACATCTCACATTGAAGGTCTTTCAGATATTTCACAGCACCTTTCGTAGGCGTTTCCCCTTTGTCCTGCTCCTTTCCATTGCACAAGGCTCCCTCTAGCATGCGCTCCACACAGGCGTGCTGCTAGGCGCCACCCCTGCTTCAACCAGAGCTGGGCGTTGTTGGGTCAGAGCACATGGCCCCTCACTCCTCAGAGCTGGTTTTAGCATCCCCCCGGCTGGCCTGGCAGATGGCCAGTCAGTAGGGAAAGGGGCCGCGGGGCGTTCCCGTTCCCATTCTGTGATGGGAGCCCCAGGAGCCCTGCTGTGCTCCCCAGAATGTGATTAGTGAAGAACCTGCCACAGCAATCTGTGGTCCAATGGCAAGCCTTCAGACATTTTGCAAATGGCTGCAATAAATAGGACGGTTTGTCCAGGAGCCCAAAAGCACCAAGACACATGCACAGGGCCAGATCCTATGCAAATGAATGGACACGGGGGAATCTTCTCTAGATTGAGATTGGCAGGAGCAGGTGACTGCTAAATGCCTTTCGTAAAGAGCTCATTTGTTTCCCAGCTCTTGCAATAACAGTTAGCCTCCCAGTCCACGGACTATCCACACAACCCCTTCCACTATCAGGCCTGAGTCGTCACAGAAAACGCTGCTGCTTTGAGATTCCGAGACGGCACAACCAAACTCCCGCACTGTTGTTTCAGGAACAGCTGTGACCTGTCCATGTTCGCTTTGCTTCTCCAGCTCTGTACATACACGCACTTGGTGCAATCCACACCAGTTCTTTCTGGAGTTACGTAGTCCTGTTTAAACGAGTGGCACCGCAGCACATCCACCGCGGGATATGTCTACACTGTAGTCAGAGGGGTGCCTGCAGCACATGCCACGGTGACTCTGATCTCGCTAGGTTACATAGCAATAGCGGTGACAATGCAACCAGCATGGGTGCTAGCACGACCTGTATCACCCCAGTGGGAGCCCCTAGGTCCTCACCTGAGTGGCACTAGCTCACACTTCCGTGGCTTCCCTGCTGTTGGGTATGTCTACATGGGAACCGGACGCTGTGATTTCTAACTGGGGTGGACATAGCTAAGCTAGTTCTAAGTGAGCCAGTGGCCTGAGAACAACTGTGCAGCTATGGGGTGGTATGGACTAGCCACTCGACACACGATCTTGCCTGAAACTCTAGCCACGTAGTCAGGGCGACTAGCCACTTACACCGCCGCACACCCAACTGCTATGCAGATGTACCCAACGCCCCCGTGTGCTGTGCACACAACGCACGGGCATGCTTTGCTCACAGCATGCTGCCAAACACCCACCACAGCTGGCCCTGTGGCATGCACAGAGGCACTTCCTGCCCATCCAGAACACACCACACGATCCATCGTCTATAGCCAAGCCCTTCGATACAACCGCATCTGCTCTAACCCCACTGACAGAGACCAGAAGCTTCAGGATCTCTACCAAGCATTTATAAATCTCAACTACCCACCCAGAGAAACAAAAAAGCAAATTGAAAGAGCCAGACGAATACCTAGAAACCATCTACTTCAAGACAGACCCAAGAAAACCAACAATAGAACACCACTTGTCATCACCTACAACCCCCAACTTAAACCTGTCCAACACATTATCAATAAACTACAGCCTATATTGGAACAGGATACCATACTCAAAGAGGCTCTGGGAGACAGACCCATAGTCTCCTAGGGTATGTCTACACTAGAAAGTTAGTTCGAACTAACGGACGTTAGTTCGAACTAACTTTCCTATGCGCTACACTAGCGCTCCGCTAGTTCGAATTTGAATCGAACTAGCGGAGCGCTTAGTTCGAACTAGGTAAACCTCATTTTACGAGGACTAACGCCTAGTTCGAACTAGCTAGTTCGAACTAAGGGCTGTGTAGCCCTTTAGTTCGAACTAGTGGGAGGCTAGCCCTCCCCAGGTTTCCCTGGTGGCCACTCTGGCCAACACCAGGGAAACTCTATGCCCCCCTCCCGGCCCCGGACCCCTTAAAGGGGCACGGGCTGGCTACGGTGCCCGTGCCAGGTGCAAGCCTGCCAGCACCCAGCTAGCAGACCCTGCACCTGGCACGGCACAGAGCCACCCACCCGATGCCCCCCAGCCCACCCCCTCTTGCCGGGACCAGGCTGGCGGCTCCCGGGAGCTTGCCCTGGACCGCAAGAGGCGGGCACCTTCCTGGGCTAGTGCGGACATCGTGGACCTTGTCCACGATCTCCGCACTAGGCACAGGAAAGTGGCCGTCTAGGGCAGGAGAGCTGCCAGCCTGGCCACCCAGGACCAGGTGTGCATGAAAATCAAGGGGGTCCACTGAGACCCCCGACACTGAGCCCTGAGCTTACAATGGCCGTCCTGGGTCAGACCAAAGGTCCATCTAGGCCAGTAGCCTGTCTGCCCACAGCGGCCAACCCTAGGGACCCTGGAGGGGATGGACCGAAGACAATGACCAAGCCATTTGTCTCGTGCCATCCCTCTCCAGCCTTCCACAAACTTTGGGCAGGGACACCACTCCTACCCTCTGGCTAATAGGACTCCATGGACCCAACCTCCATGACTTGATCTCACTTCCCTTTAAACTCTGTTCTAGTTGTAGCCTTCACAGCCTCCTGCAGCAAGGAGTTCCACAGGTTAACTATTTGCTTTGTCAAGAACAACTTTCTCTTACTAGTTTCAAGCCTGCTACCCATTCCTTTCCTTTGGTGTCCTCTAGTCCTTCTTTATGGGATCTCAGGAAGAACTTTTCTGAATGCACCCTCTCCACCCAACCCCTGTTTTTACAGACCTCTATCCTGTCCCCCCTCCGTCTCCTCTTTTCTAAGCTGAACAGTCCCAGTCTCTGTAGCCTCTCTTCATCTGGGACCTGTTCCCAACCCCTGATCATGTTAGTTGCCCTCCCCTCTCCCAGCCTTTCTCTTCCCCTCTCCCACCTCCTTTTCCCAGTCTCCCCCAGTTTTTTTCAATAAAGACAGAGTCAATGTTGGAAGAAACGTTATCTTTATTTTGTACATCAAGAAGAAGGGGGGCTAGGGAAGGGCAAGTGGAAGGAGGTGAGGGAGGAATGGGGTACGAGCCCCCGATGGGGAGGACTGGGCTGGCTCTGCGGGCTTCTGGGGGTGGAAGCTCTCCTGCAGCCCCCCAATTACTCCCTCTCCCCAGATGGCAGCCTGCGGCAAGTGCAGCCGGGCTGATGGCCGAGTGGTGTGATGTGCCCAGTGTGGGCACTCAGGGCACTCCAAGCCAGAACTTCTTTGCAAGCGGGGCACCCCTTAGAACTGTGTGTCCGGGGTGGGGGTCGGGACCCTTTAAGCGCAGCCCTCGGCTAGCCTGAGACAGTATCTCCATGCTCTAAGTCTTCCTTTTATGCCCTGCCGGCACTGCTTCCGGCCATCATTAAGCCCTGTTCAGAGTCCACTCAATGTGGACTTACTAGTTCGAACTAGCAAAACGCTAGTTCGAACTAGTTTTTAGTTCTAGATGCGTTAGTTCGAACTAGCTTAGTTCGAATTAACTAATTCGAACTAAGTTAGTTCGAACTAGCGCTGTAGTGTAGACGTACCCCTATAGACAACCACCTAACCTCAAGATGATTCTTACCAACCACCACAGGACATACCACACTAATACCAACCCTGGTACCTTCCCTTGCAACAAACCCCGTTGCCAGCTTTGTCCACATATTCATTCTGCTGATACCATTATTGGACCTAACCAAGTGAGCTATAAGATCAAGAACACATATTCCTGCGCATCCAGAAATATAATCTATGCTATCATGTGCCGAAAGTGTCCGTCTGCTATGTACATTGGACAAACATCTCAGACACTTCGCCAAAGGATTAATGCCCACAAAACAGATATCAGACAAGATCACAAAGAGAAAACAGTTTCTTGCCACTTTAACCAGAAAGGACACTCTCTAAATGACTTAGCCACCTGCATTCTGCTACAAAGACCTTTTACATCTGCACTTGAAAGGGAATCCTCTGAACTGTCATTCATGTTAAAATTCGACACTTACCAACAGGGACTTAACAAGTCTTTGAACTTTCTCACCCATTACCAAGACAGTTTCCCCAATTATCACCTGTAATACCATTAACTCACAAACATCCCACTCTCCCTACCTTTAATATCAGCAATTCACAGACACTTACCTTCCTTCCTCCCCCTTCCCACCCCCCCGCATCCCCCTTCTGTTCTGCAATGTGATTTGTCCTTTTCATATTTGTTCATTTTTTTAAATTCTATCCTTTGGTATATATGGTTGTGACTACTTTCTTCCACTATTTGATCTGAGGAAGTGGGTCTGGCCCACGAAAGCTCATCATCTAATAAACCATCTTGTTAGTCTTTAAAGTGCTATATTGTCCTGCATTTTCCTGCATGTGTGACTCTTTCCAAACGGCCCTGCACTGTTCTTTCCAAATGGCCTCCTCCCACCTACACACCCAACAGCCCCACCACCTCCTTTGTCGGATACTGGCAGACCCTGCCTCCATGAGGGACTCAATCTCGGCCATTGGCCAGGGCTTGGCCCTGGGACTCAAGATGCCTGGTTTTACTCCCAACGTGGCCTCTGCCAGCTGTGTGATCCCAGTCTCCCCACCAATACTACAAAGGACTGGCACTCAGGAGACGTGGAGTCAAATTCTGCCTCTGCTACAGACTTTCTGTGTGACCTTGGACAGGTCACTTAACCTTGCTGTGCCTCAGTTCCCATTGGTACAATGGGGACAACAGCACTCCCTCTGCTCATCTTGCCTGCTTAGTCTAGAAGCTCTGCTGGGCAAGGACTGCCTCTTACTCCATGTGCATCAGCACCTAGCACAGTGGGCTCCTGACTTCTGCTGGGCTCGCCAGCTCTTGCCACAGTGCAAAGAACGGTCCCAGCTTGCGACTAAAATACTCAGTGTTCGAATGCCTCCACATGCGCGTTGCTGCTTGGAGCGCCTGCATTTCAGCTGCTGCCTCCCAAAGCGGCTTGAGCCAAAGCCAAGGGCAGGCTGCAGATCGCCTCAGTCACGCAAAGAGAGAAGCCAGTGGCAAGGCTGCACGGGACACTCCCACTCGGGTTGGCAGCCCTGGCAAGTCAAGCACTGTCGGCTCAGCTCGCTTGCCCTCCCTATCCCCCGTGCTGCCGCCGGCAGCAGAGACCACGCAGCATGGCCTTGCCCCACCATGGGCTCCAGCAGCCAGGATCTGTGCTGGGCTCTAAAGAGCCCAGCCATGCTGGTGGCCGTGGCAGGAGGGCCAGGGGGCCAAACAGGATGAAACGTGTGATTCAACATTTTTAATTTTCTGAAAATCCTTAGGAAATTACCTTCAGCAACAGTTAAAACTGTAAACCCAAGCACCCAGGAAACCCGGTCAAGATTGCCCGCCTGACCAGCCTGAATCCGACCGCCTTGCGTGCGCTTTCTGACACGGTCCCTTGCTCCTCTTTCCAGGGCACCCTGCCTCTTTCAGTGCTGAGAACAAGCAGTTCCCAGGAGCGAATCAGAGCTGTACCCCGAAGGAGACACTTCTCCGCAGGACCGGTCATGTGGGCTGCTAGAGCTGGCAGGGGTGCCATGAATGACAGGAGATTGCAGGCAGGGAAAGTGCAATCTCATTAACGATTATTTTATCAGTGTTTTGGGGTCACCTCAACCCCTCAGAGCCCCAGTCATGGTCCAGGAAGCCACAGTAAAAACCCAGACCAGCCACAACAGCCCCCTCTCCATGGTGGTGAGGGCAGTTGAAAATCCTCCTGGAGAACTGTGATAGAGATGCAGCCGTGTTAGTCTGGTGTAGCTGAAACAAAATACAGGACTATGTAGCACTTTAAAGACTAACAAGATGGTTTATTAGGTGATGAGCTTTCGTGGGCCAGATCTGATCTGAGGAAGTGGGTCTGGCCCACGAAAGCTCATCACCTAATAAACCATCTTGTTAGTCTTTAAAGTGCTACATAGTCCTGTCTTTTGTTTCTCCTGGAGAACTGGCATCTCTCCCTGACTCTGCCACAACCTTCCTATGGGGAGCTGGGAAAACCTCTTGGCCATGATCTGTGGGTGCCTCATTTCTGGGGAGCCCTGGGCACTGAGCTGCAGAAGAGCTGAGCCCTCACGGCGGCAAAGGAAGAAAAGGGAGTGCGGCTGTGAACACAGACATTGCTGCTGTATGATACACTAGGCACTGACAAATCAGGTTCTAGGTGTCTCAGCCTGGACACCCAAAACTAGTGGACACTAGGGATGTTAGATATCGGTTAACTGAATAGTCGAGTAACCTCATGAATTCTTACCAGTTATTCAGCTAGGGGTGGTGCCAGCAGCCAGTGCGCTCCAGCCCCACTCCTGAGGAGCCCCCCTACCACTCCACGCCGCTGCCTCTACATCAGAGGCAGCAGCGCAAGGTGCAAGGTGGGAACTGGTCCGCGAGGGGAGCCAGTTTAAAAGCCAGCTCCCCTTGTGGATTGGCTGCTTGTTGCCCCGCACTGTTGCCTCTGAAACAGAACCAGCAGTACAGGGTGGCAGCAGTCTCTATCCGGGCAGAGCTGAGTTCCCAGACCTGGTTTCGAGCTGGAACTGAGCCAGATTGCCTGCCTGCCTGGCTCTTAATACACTTCAAATGCAGAGCCACAGCAGGGGTAGGTCCCAGAACCGGTGTGAGCCAGGACTAAGCCACGATGCCTGCCTCCACGGTTCCTAATACACTTTAAATGCAGAGCCACAGCGGAGGTAGGTCCCAGAACCAGTGTGAGCCAGGACTAAGCCACGATGCCTGCCTCCACGGTTCCTAATACACTTTAAATGCAGAGCCACAGCAGGGGTAGGTCCCAGAACCGGTGTGAGCCAGGACTAAGCCACGATGCCTGCCTCCACGGTTCCTAATACACTTTAAATGCAGAGCCACAGCGGAGGTAGGTCCCAGAACCAGTGTGAGCCAGGACTAAGCCACGATGCCTGCCTCCACGGTTCCTAATACACTTTAAATGCAGAACCACAGCGGAGGTAGGTCCCAGAACCAGTGTGAGCCAGGACTAAGCCACGATGCCTGCCTCCACGGTTCCTAATACACTTTAAATGCAGAGCCACAGCAGGGGTAGGTCCCAGAACCGGTGTGAGCCAGGACTAAGCCACGATGCCTGCCTCCACGGTTCCTAATACACTTTAAATGCAGAGCCACAGCGGAGGTAGGTCCCAGAACCAGTGTGAGCCAGGACTAAGCCACGATGCCTGCCTCCACGGTTCCTAATACACTTTAAATGCAGAGCCACAGCAGGGGTAGGTCCCAGAACCAGTGTGAGCCAGGACTAAGCCACGATGCCTGCCTCCACGGTTCCTAATACACTTTAAATGCAGAGCCACAGCAGGGGTAGGTCCCAGAACCAGTGTGAGCCAGGACTAAGCCACGATGCCTGCCTCCACGGTTCCTAATACACTTTAAATGCAGAGCCACAGCGGAGGTAGGTCCCAGACGGGATGCAAGCCAGGACTGAGCCAGGCTGCTGGCCAGCATGCTAACAATTTACTGGGAAGGTGCGTGGGGGGGAGGGGGGAGGAATGTGTGTAGTCTGTAACATTAACCAATACACTATTACACCCCTAACTGTAATCATTCCGTAGTCATCCCTAGCTTATGGCGGTAGGCAGCTACCAAGACTGGCCCACACATGGACGGGCACAAAATAAATACGGAGTTGGGGTTGGTCCTGCCTTGGGCAGGGGGCTGGACTTGATGACTCCTGAGGTCTCTTCCAGCCCTAGGATTCTATGACTAGCTCCCCCTCCAGTGAGCCAAAGCAGCCCAGGCATCTCATTCCAGAGCACAAGGTGTTTGGCACTTTGGACACAGGCTAATGCTACCGTGAGTGAAAACGAAGCCGTTCACCTGCCTTAGGAACAGGCGGGTCTCTCCGCTCCATGTCCCGCGGTACAAGGTCAGAACAGAATTGAGCTGATTTTTATTCCTCCTGCTTTGAAGAATTAACGTTGTTTTGAACAAGGAGCATCTCCCGGCTCTGGATTTGGGCTGTGCCTGGTACAGTGGGCCCTAGTCTAGGAGCAGGGCTCCAGATGTTACAGTAACACACATAAGTAACAAAAATCACAGAAAAGCAGGAATGCTGGAGAACCTAGATGGCTGTAGAATATAAGAACTGTGCATCCTGCTGCTGTTCTTTGAAGCATTCATGGTAGCAGAAGCCAATTTAGGCTTTTCAGAAGTCACAGATTAGTACATTTAAGTGACAGAGTGCAGGCTTAATGAAGGGTGCCCCTCTTAGCACTAATCAAACTGCAAGTGGGATCAGCTCCTTGATTCTCTCCCAGCCAAACCTTCCATGGTGCCTGCTCACCACAACTTACAGCACAGCAAGCGTATCGACTTGTCTTGCAAAAAAGCAAAATAATTCGAACGTGCTGGATCTAAGCTTGTCCCATGATCTCCCAGTCTCCGGCCATGCGTGCTTACTAATGTCAGGACAGGAAGCTTGGCCTCTAGATAGGGCCCTGCCAAATTCACTGCACATTTTGGTCAATTTCACGGTTCATAGGATTTTAGACATAATACATTTAATATATGTCACGAAAGTAGCTATTTTCAATCTGACATTTCACAGTGCTGTAACTGTGGGGTCCTGACCCAAAAGGAGTTGGGGGGTGCAATGTTATCATCAGAGCACCGCAGTACAGTTACCCTGACCCTTATTTGGGCACGGCTCCTGGCCGCAGCCCTGCCTTCTGAGCTGGACAACAGCAACTGCTGGCTAGGAGCCCAGCTCTGAAGCAAAGCCACTGCCAGCACAGCACAGAATAAGGTTGGCCTGGCATGGTATTACCTCCCTTACATCCGTGCTGCTGCCTGCAGAGCTGGGCCCTCAGTCAGCAACCACTACTCCCTGGCCATCCAGCTCTGAAGGCAGCAGCGCAGAAGTAAGGGTGGCAACCCTATACCATGCCAACCTCATTCTACATTGCTGCTGCCAGCGGCTCTGCCTTCAGAGCTGGGTGCCCGGCCAGCAGCCACCACTCTGGCTGAGCAGCTCTGAAGGCAGCAATACAGAAGTAAGGGTGGCTAAGCCACAACCCCCCGAAAATAATCTTACAACTCCCTTTTGGGTCAGGATCCCCAATTTGAGAAACACTGGTGTGACGTAGTGGGGGTACTTGCTGGGCTGTGGTGACCCCTGCTGTCTGGAGCAAGACCCAGCAGGGAAAGCCTCACTAGGCAAGGGTAATTCCAAACTTTTTGAACCAGTGGCCAGACACCCCCCATGGAGAGGAACAAAGGAAGGTGGATGCTGCCCTGGCTGTGGACAGGGCTGGAAGAGGGGGAGTTAGTTCCTGGCTGGAAAGCAGGGAATAAGGAGCTGGGGAGGGGGCTGGGACTCCCCTATCTCAAGGGGGGCACTGAAGCCTCTTAGCCCCAGTTCCTGTAACCAGATTACATCTGTGCTGCGCTGTGCTGGAGGAACAATAAACCACCCTCAATTCCACTGGCTGGTGCAGTCTGTTTGTGCCATTTCGGGGTGCAGGAGACGGGGAACCCCCAACGCGCCGTCAGAACTGGTCTCCCCCATGAAATCCATAGAGCATGGGATAAAAGTGCACAAAAGGCCAGATTTCACGGCCCGTGATGCAGTTTTCATGGCTGTGAATTCGGTAGGGCCCTTCCTGTAGGGGAGGGGAAAGTATCTTCCATGTGCCCCAGGCTCAGCCGCGTTTCCTGCTGGTCCCTGGGCAATGGTGCTTTGGAAAGCAGCAGGCAGAGCTAATTAAAGTGTGTGGCTAATGAAGCACATACTGAGAGGGCCGCTTGGATGCTTAGGAATAAGACAACTTGCCCAGCAAAGGAGTGGGAACCAGACTGCACTTATTAAAGATTAATTCCATGATGAGGAGCACGTCATCATTCCCAGCACGTCCCTGAGCCGGCGGCCCTTTTCATACAGCACTGTCACTTGTGCTGGGGGCTGTCGTTTCCTTGTGTCCAAGTAGCACGGCCTGCAACGAGCTGGTGGCAATTGCTGGGTTTGTTTGCAAGAGGAAGCGTGTGCTCTGGCAGCAATGCAGCTGGTGCAGCCTCAGCGACAGAACAACTTAGCCAGCTGCCATGACAGATTTCCCTGGGCTCCACTTCTGAAATCTCAACTCACACACAAAAGCAAACCCAGACGAGGTGCAAGCTGAGCCGGCAGAACACTGCAGGTGAGAAACAACATTTTCCCAAGGACTTCTCTGCAGTGACTGCTCCTTGCCAGCCTATCCCCCCCTGGGCCACATGGATGCCCACACTGGGAGCCACAGTGCTGTTAGCGGGACAGCACTCCGCTTTGGAGAGCATCACGGGCCTTGGATGGGCTGGTGGTGAATGCCACAGAGCTGGGTGACGCTGTCCCAGGTTTAATGCAAGATCTTGTTCTGGTTCCTCTTGAGGCTCATCTGTCTCCGGTAGTGGCAGCGAATCACCGCACTCCAGAGCCAACACGGCACACGTTACGGTCTGCACTTGTCCGTGCCTGGCCAGGCCATGCTGGGGACTGAGGGAGAGGTGCAGAAAGCCGCCAGGCAAGCTTTCCTCCCCGCAAAACGCCATGGGGCTCCCAAAGATCCCAGGAGTCCCTGGCGCTGTGTGCTCATTCCAGGAGGGGTGTCTCTGCTCACACCCCGCACGAGGGGCGGCACCTGGGCACGTCTGTGTTTTGGTCACTCCCACCTGCCCATCTAGGTTCACTAAGGCTACGTCTACACTGGCCCCTTTTCCGGAAGGGGCATGTAAATTTCATGAGTCGTCGTAGGGAAATCCGCGGGGGATTTAAATATCCCCCGCGGCATTTAAATAAAAATGTCCGCCGCTTTTTTCCGGCTTTTAAAAAAGCCGGAAAAGAGCGTCTAGACTGGCCCCGATCCTCCGGAAAAAGCGCCCTTTTCCGGAGGCTCTTATTCCTACTTTGAAGTAGGAATAAGAGCCTCCGGAAAAGGGCGCTTTTTCCGGAGGATCGGGGCCAGTCTAGACGCTCTTTTCCGGCTTTTTTAAAAGCCGGAAAAAAGCGGCGGACATTTTTATTTAAATGCCGCGGGGGATATTTAAATCCCCCGCGGATTTCCCTACGACGACTCATGAAATTTACATGCCCCTTCCGGAAAAGGGGCCAGTGTAGACGTAGCCCCTGTGTAAACTCTGCAGGTTGGGGCCAAACTCAGCAAGATGCATGTGACTCCACTGATTTCACTGGGATCGCTCTGGATTTACACCAGCATCCCAAGGGCCATGTCCAGCCCATTATCTTCCAGCTGCTGGGAAAGCACCTGGCCCCTACTGGCACTTTCCCAGGAACAGCAACCCCACCCCACTGGCCTGGATTTGACTGTGAACAAAAGGTTCTGCATTCCCTGACCCATACCTGACTACACCCCATTCCTTCCGCCAAACAGACCCCTGAGGCCTGCAATGAGCGCGTGCCCACGTCTGGCTGGACCGCCCGCTCCAGCAGTGTGTACCTGGGGGCAGAGGGATGGGCCAGTCTGCACGAAGGCTGGGGCACTACTCAGAAGGGAAGGCTAGGGCTGGGGTTTTCGTCTGAGGCCCACATTCAGTTCCCTGCGCCACCATGGACTGTAGGATGGATGCTACGGCTCACCTGCTCACAACTAATTAGCCACAAATCAATGGGAGCTCTCTGTGAGCACCCTGGGCCTAGTCTGCCTGTGTCTTTGTTCCCCACCTGTACACTGGGGATAGCAGCACTTCCCCACCTGTTCAATGCATTCAGAGCCTATGGTGATAGGGGCCAGGTATGCTCAGAACAAAGAATCAATAATATGTCCTATAGCTGCACCATCTTCCCTGCTTGTCAGAGAGATGACAGGCCCAGTCCCCTTCTCTCCTGTAAGCCAAGCCCCATCGTCCCTCTGCTAAGGGCTTTTATAGGGACTTTTAAATCATATTTCAACAACTCCATTTGCCTCAGCCCCTGCGGGACCCTACTTGTCATGCTGACTGATGGGCGGCTTTCTGAGAAGCCGAGTCGCTTCTGACTTCCCTGCGTGCCAGTTACTGCATTTCACCATTTCCTTCAGCTGTGGTAAAACAGCAAGAAGAGTCAACCCTGCACAACAGAAACAAAACCCTTCTGAGTGGCAGCTACTTTCCCAGAAGGCTCTTCCTTCGCACGTCTCTCCACAACCCCCAAGAAAAGGGAGCCACGTGGGGCAACGCTCTTTCCTTCCAAAACTATTTGTCAACAACAACGCCATGGCCTTTGGACCAGGCCACTTCATAAGTAAGTGTTTCACTGGGTCCAGATTTTGTTTTCCAGTGAAACCTGGAAAACTGTCGTGACTAACCCCCAAGTTTTCCCTTTTTCATTAAATTAAAAACTGGGATTCCCTGAAACACAAATTTCCTTTTTTTTAGTGCACATTTGAATTGCTTTGTTCGGCAGGAGGAATGTTCCCTTTTCCAGACATTTCTAACACATGTGCCGCCCAAGAACAAAGGCCAAACGAAGGGTGGAGTCTCACCTTGGAAGTCTCTTTGGGCACAGACACATGGCACTTCACCAGGGACATAAAGCCGCACACAATGATAGACTCTCGCTGTGTTCAACACGGCTACGTGGTACCAAGTTTAGCCCTTTCTCAAGGGCTGTTCTACTGGTCACATAATCCCCAGTGGCACCAAGGGAGCAGAGCACAGCCTAAGCAGACCTACCCGCTTCGCAGCTCTGGGAGTGTCCCTTCCTCCACTGCTCAGCAGCTCAGCGGCCTCAGCTTGCCTGTCTCCCTGCAGAAGGAGGTGTGGATCTGGAGCAGGGGTGGGCAACATACGTCTCGTGGGCGGGATCGGGCCTGCCAGGCCACGGATCTGGCCCACCGACCCCCTGACAAGCAGCAGCTGCTGTTTTAAGTGCAGGGCTGCTCCCTGTGGCTCTCCCCTCTGCAGAGAGAGAGAGGCTGTGTGTGATCTCCCTGCCCCCAGCAGCTCCTATTGGCCAGAAACAACTGGCCAATAAGGAACTGACCCCAGCCAATCTCTCAGCTCCTATTGGCTGAAAACAATCAGCCAATAGGAGCTGAGAGAGATCTGGGGGAACAGGGGCAGTGCAAGCCTCTCCCCCTCCCGGAGCTGAGTGCCACATGGAGGGAGCAGCCTGCACTTTCAGGCTGTCTGGGGCTGCCGCAGGCAGGGAGCCCAGCCTGCCTTGGGGGTGCTGGCCCCACTGCACAGACAAGTCCTTTCCACAGGTCTAAATATTGTCACCAAACTTCTTCAGCCCAGTGCCTGGGGCCCTGCTCAGGCTCCACCGCGGACGGGGACGGGCCATGCACTCTCTCAGATCACAGCAGGCTGGGCCTTGGTACTGCTCTTCCCCAGCATGAAACCTTGCATGCAAGGTGCGAGCATGATGCTGGCACATACAGGAGACAGCCCAGGGCCGATAACTGGGCAGCAACAGCTCACAGCCAAGGGGGCGCTTCGTATTCTTCAGGGTGCAAATGAGATTGGCTGAGGCAGAGATGGGACAGAGGCACCCGCCTTCCTCCCACCCCTGGATCCTAATGCCTGCACCCTGGGCATGGCACACACTACAGCTTCATACCCACTTCTAGCCTAGAGGCATCGCTGACCACAGGGCCAGGTGCTTCTACTGCACCAGACCTTCTCCAGGGACCTTCCAAAGGGCTTTCCATGGACTGGGAGGGGTGGGAGAGTCAGAACCGATGTGGGGAGGGGACAAAGCACTTGGAGAGCTACAGGGAAAAACACTCTCCCCCCCCCCGCCACACACACACACTCGTGTACAGATGCAGAGACGGCAGGGGGCTAACCCGTCTGGCTCTGCTGCCAGGGACTCAGAGGTGAGGGCAGTCCAGAGACACAGAGGCCTCTGAGCAGTCTGCTTGGAGTCTCAGAGTGCGCTTTGATCTCCGAAAATCCCCAGCTTGGAGGGGCAGAGCTGGTTTTGCAGGTCTGTGCAAAGGAGCCCACTCCTATCCCCCAGACTGGAATGCCAGCAGGACCCCCCCCTCCAACTAGAGGTGTTCCCGTGGAACTGTACAGGTGGGGGGGAGTGAGCACGTCCTGGTGCCGGGAGCCATGGCTGTCCTGGCCCGGGAGAGACTCATACGAACACTTTGCTCCTGGTTCGTGCTAGTAATTTTGCTCAAACAGTTGCATCTGGCAACGAGTCTGTACAAGTTCCGCAGTGAAGAAAACCCCCTAAACCTCAAGACCCATTTATCATCTGGCTCAGTCACCGCATCCTCTTACAACTGCCCACCTCTCCTGCATCCATCACCCAACAGCCCGTCCCCCACTGGGGTCAGACTTAGAATTGTGCCGTTAGTTACACCCCTGAATAGAGAGTAGCCCCTGCACCATCCCCCTCCCTCCCCACAGCCCAGCCAGCCACTGCCCCCTGGAACCCACAGTCCAGACACCCGCAGAAGTGTGCCAAAGGGAGCTGGTCTTGCATGGGGCCGGGCCAGTGCATAGTCTGAGTCAGCTGAGCCTCTTGGACACGTGTGATTTGTCCAGGAAACCAGGCCAGCGTACAGCAGTGTCGAAACCACCATCACAACTGGGTCGCCTCTTCCGCTGGTGCAGAATGGCATAGCCCCTGACGTCCAGGCTCCCCCACCACCACCCTGGGGGCCTGGCTTAGAGTCTCTCTCAAACATTCTCTTCTGGAGGAAAAATGCCTCGGCTACACTGGTGCAGCGCTTGGGAGCTACTGCCACGTTAGCAGTGTGACACAGCAAGGCTTTGCCCTAGGAACTGCAGTCGGCCACCTGGATAACTGAGTCCACCCATGCCACACCCCCTGCAAGCGAGACGTTACACCTGTGGGGGAGTGAGGCTGGGAGCCTGGGCATCTCTGGGAAACGGCTAATGGAGGAAAGGGACATTACGTCATTAAGTGAAGTTTCTTACCTCAGAATTAACTGTCAGAGTCATTTGTACAACATAGTTTCTCAAGCCCATAGCGATTATCACCTTGCTAAGAGATTTTCCAGCCACATTTCTCTGAGATCTGGATGGATCAGAATTACACCGTGGGTCGAGACAGCCTCTGGCAGATGTTTACATTGCATCAAGAAATGGAAAAAAGTACTAGAAAGTTTCTGGTAATGAGAACATTTGTCACTTAGCTGTTTCATGGAATAAACTCTGGGCATGTCACCAAGATAAGTAATTGGACTGGCCATGCGCCATGTTTAAGATACTCATCTTAGGTTTTCTAACTATGAAAAGAACGCCAGATTGTGCTTCCAGTGCGAGGGGGAGAAAGGTTGTTTGTGATTCTTCTGTTTTCCATTCTCTTTATCCTTGGCGTTATATTGAAGTTACTCAATACAGAGTTTGCGTGTCTTGAGGGTCACTAGGCAGGTCTTGGGAAGGAAAGATAGTCCAGTCTCTTGCACGATGTAAGATGGTTTCCTTCTCCTTTCTCTGGAGTGTTCCACACCTTAGGGGACTGCATTGAGTGGGCCCAGAGAAGGCTCATCTCCAGCCCAGCCCTAGAGCAGTGGTCAGATGGGGTTGGGCTCTTGTGTGTTCACTCCATGAGATGCAGCGACGTTGGTTCAGACAGCGAGCTGGCAGCAAGCCAGGGGGACTCCTGGAAACAGGCCAACACCATCTCCTTTCTAAGGCATCGTAGATGAGACAGGTGCCAGTATCTGCACTCTCCCAGGAGAGAGCCGGGCGCTTCCAATCGTCGCAGAAGGCAGCGGTTTGTTACCTGCAGGCAGTGCGCTGCTTCTCACTTACACTGGTGCAAACCAGAAGTTCCTCTGGAGTCACTCAAGCAATGCTGGTGTCCATGGGTCTGCTAGCCGGACAAGCCACTCCTGGCCACAGTGTGTGGGGAAGAACCCTAGGAAAACACTGGGTGGAGCAGAGACCTTCCTAGAGCTGTTGCAGAACTTGCTCACCATGCGTTGAAAAGATATTCCCTTGGGACAGTGGTCAGTGTGGCACACTAAGGCCTCTTCCCTCCTCTGGGCCGTGTGTCACCATGCTCTGGTGACAGGACACGCCTTGGCAGAATGGGGGGACCTGTCCTGCCAGCCCATTTACTGCCCTGTTGACGTATTTCTCAGTGAGCAGAAGAACCCAGGAATTCCCACCGGGGCCCCCGATCTTCCTGCAGCTGCAGCCACTCAGTAACTCACTCAGCAACCCCTGAGCAGGCCCAGCTCTGGGATACTGACTGTGCTGTGCACGTCTGGGGGCTGCGGGAGAAGAGGAGAAGGCATGTCTGGAAAAACAAGTTACTCCAAGCTAGCGTGGGCCATTACGCCAAGCCCTGGCCGGGGCTGTGGGCGGCAGAGATGCCCTTCCCCCAGAAATCACTTCGGATGGTGTTGTGCCTCAGACGTTGCTCTGCAGCATGGCTCCCTCCCTGTCCCCTTGCTCTGGTGGGTTGTGATTTACTGGTGACACATGCTAGTCATACCTCCCAGCACCTCCCCTGCTGGTCAGACGCTACCCTCCCTGCCCACCTGCCAGGACAGGAAGGAGGGCTCCTACTCCCGATACATCCCAGGTGGGGCACATGCATGTTGCAGCCTCGTCCTCTCCTAGCACTCTGCAGTATTGCTCCTGGGGCGCCCCCTCGCAACCCCCGTCTTGCAGTGTAATAACACACTTGCATTTATGATAGCACAGGCTGTTGCCATGGAAGCGATATTGTGTCTCTCAGTCCTGGGGCAGCCACTGTATCATCTCGCCCCCTTGTGGCAGAACCCATCCTTTTGGCATCCCAGAGCACCCTCCTGTGGCTTCTCCGAGACCTGCCCTCTGGCCGGGTCTGCTTGAATTCCAGCCCTTGCGGGGTTATCACGGCCTTGGACGTCCCCGTAGCGACAGAATCAGATGCACTTGACTCGGAATGTCCCCGGCTCGCTCCTAGTCACTCTGCTCTCTCCAGTCCATCATCCCTGGCTCCTGCCAGTGTGTCTCCTCACACGAGACACTGGGGCCCTTCTTCTTCTGGCCCTCCTGAACTCTCTGTATTTCACTTCCTGGCCCAGCCAGCCAGGCCTCTCCCGCCGGGTGTGCTAGGTGAGCCCTCAGCTGTCACAGGCCTCAGCAACCCCCCCTCCCCCCCGGCCAGCGCAGGGTTACAGGCTCCATCATGTACATCCGCACTGCAGGGCATCACTGTGAGCTCAACAGGTAACGGAAGATAAGCTCTCATTTAAACAACAAATATTTGATCACTAGCAAAAGAGACGCTCCTGAGAAGATGAAAGCCCTGGAGAGCAGCGTGTAATATATCAGAGAGCTTTTCCGGGCTTTAAATCCTCTCCTAAAGAGATGAATCAGAGAAAATCGGAACCATTTAAAAAGATGCAGATGAATCATGCTATTCTAAGTGCCAAAGTCTGGCCCTGCAATTAGTTCAAAACAGCTTTGGTGATTTACCGAATCGTATTTCTGATGGATGAATCAATTTAAAAATGTGCTGAATAAGGCGAACAGTGGCCAGAACCAGCGTGCTGAACGCAGCCAAATAGCTTTGCCTGGTACACTGAAATAGTCACTTCTGCTCTGTCTAAGGTATAGTCCCTGCTCCTTCAAACGGAGCTCACTATGACCCACGAAGTGCAGGAGAGAGGGAGGAGCAGCGGCCGGCACAGCAATGGGCAACCGAGGCTAGTGAGTGGGCCACATGAGTGGCCTCTTTCATCTCAATGGGCTGCAAGATTTTTGTAACCGCGCCAGCCTCCGGGGCCAGGGCAGCTTTGTTCACTGCACTCGCATCCCTCGACTTTGCAGCATGTGCCAAATGAACTGTAGCCGCACTGTGATTGGCTGCCGAGGGCACGCACGGCTCTCAGTCAGTGCTCGGTGCCATCAGCCCGCCCCTCACACCGCGTGCCCCGGCTTTACGTGCGTGTCACGTTAGTAACACTGGGAGGAAAGAAACAACACAGCCGGCAACCAGCGGAATCTGGAGCCCTGCAGGGGAACAACAACAACAAAATGTCTCGTGGGCCACACCTAGAGCCACGCTGGGCTGCAGGTTGCCCACCACTGCTCCAGCTGCTAGCATTGCTTTTGCAGGGACTGAGGAGAGGGGCAACCAACCACCACTAGCCGGTTCTTCTTTGGGGAGCAGGGCTAAAGGAGCAACTGCTGTGGGTGAGAAGAAGAGCCCAGCATGAACTCCTAGCGCCAGCCCCACCCAGCGGCAAGAGCAGCAGGTGCCGCAGAAGCTGTATCCATCCTTCCCCAGTGCAGGGCTGGATTGCTGGACGGAGCTAGTGGGCCCAGTTCTTGGACTGAGCTCTGCACCGGAGGCTGGCTAGCAGAGAGCTTGGCCTGAACTCCAGCCATTCACGTGCCATAAGACACATGCAGCCAAACTCAACCACAACCCCTCCTCCCGGATTCCCCTCACAAAGAACAGCAGCTCCCTAAGCCTCAAACCATAGTCTCCAAGTTCAACTCACTCATCCCGCCTGTCTCCTGCACACGGCTGGGTTGCAGAAAGGGTTAAGCTGACCGTGTTCCCGGTGTTCCTTTTGGCGTACAATTATTTCCCCTGTTCACGTACTCCACATGACGCACGCTTTTAAATAACCAGTTTGGAAATCTGCTGTATCCAGTGTAGCTACCTTTTAAATCCCCTCTCTGAATTCTACAGACAACACTAAGCCCAAGGAACGCTCTCCGTGTCCTGGAGGTAGCAAATGAGTTGGTGTAACACGCAGTGCCGCGGGCTAGTCATTGGCAGGCAGGAGAATGTGAAAGCTACATTTTACTGAACCTCAGAAAGCTCTACAAAGCAGCAACTTGTATGTCCAGCAAACAGTGCAAGAGCTGCTAGGAGGCCAGAGCAGCAGGGCGACACTTATCCTATGTTGACCCTATATGTTTCAAAGACTGTTGCCGTTCCCAAATCCTACAGTGCTTGGATTCCCAGAGAAGCACCCATCTGCTTAGTGGCCTATGTCCTGAGTGACAAGGGGAGGTGCAGAAATTGTTCCAAGCCATCAGTGTGTCCAGCAAGTCAGGGGCTGCCTGACTGTTTGTTCCCCGGCCCAAAGTCGACCAACCCAAGTCTCCTCTACGGAGGCTCCAAGAAGCTCCTCCAGCCATCAGGGATTGCTGGGGATGGGACTGTCCCAGCTGTGACCTGTCTGCATGGCCGTGTCCCCGACAGCAAGAAAGGGACGGAGAACAGACTCCCCACAGACTGAAGGGTGACTGCCAAGCAGACACAGACGGTTGTGATCCGCATAAGGCCAAGGACAATGAAGTCCCATGATGAGGTAACTGCATTGTTGCCAATTCAGCCTCCAGCTTCAGAATAACACCCGAGGAAGAGCTAGTGCATAAACACTGCTCCTTCCACTCGCTGCTTTGGACAAAATGTTCTGTTCATTCCACCTGGCACTCATCACAAAGCCTGAGCACCCAACCCTGGTACTGTGCAGCGCCCAGTCCGCGCCGGCTGACGGGGGGTGGAGTATGGTGAGAGAGCAGATCTGCAGGCACAGAGATAATTTCTGACAGCTTCATACTTCTGTGGCCAGCCACCCCCACTGACAGGCTCCTGGCGAATCCATCATTCCATTACCGTTGGCCATTTGCAACTCCCCGGGAACCTCATATTCCTGTAACCCGGCCTCTGCTCCCCCCAGACAGAGGCAGGCCTGGAGGTCAAAGATTCTGCTCCCAGCTCCATGCATGTAAATCCGGAGCAAACCCCCCAAACTGGACAGGAGAGACACTTGTGGAAGCTGCCTTGCAAATTGCACGGTCGCTTACCCAGTGGCCATAAAACGGTAGCGGGTCAGGTCAGGGGTGCCTGAGACCCTCTTTGCATTGGTGCAAAGGGAGGCTGACACCTGGTGCAGAATCAGACTCAATGAAGGAAGCAGTGCCTGGGTAATTTGACCCTGCAAATTATTCTTCTAGGCAAAGTCAGACCTTGTGAAGTTTCATAGTGATGGCAAGAACCAGACAGATTCCGACCAGAGATAAGGGGGGGATTTCTAAAGCAGAGGGCAGTTATCCCCAGAACAATGTAGCAGAGGCTGTGGGGGATTCTCCGTCCGTGGAAATTATTTAGTCAAGATCAACTGGAGACCTCTAGTTCAAACAAGAATTATTCAGGGGATGTTCAATGGTTTTTGTTACCCAGGAGCTCAGAACAGGCTCTACCTTTGGAATCTGACTCTCTGAATGAGATGAATCGTTACTGGAGTAGAATTTGGTCTCGTTGCATTAGTCCACTATCCCAGGGACCCTCCCAAAGAGTCTCAAACAACCCTTTCTTAGCAAGGATGTATTGGCTTCTGATTTGCATTGTTACTATTTCACAATACTAGAGCACCTGTCTGAGGCATGGGCTCCTATGGCAAGCACGGACAAGGACAAAGCAGTAGGGCCCTGCACATCTGTGCATATCCACAGCTCGTTTTTGCAGTTACAAAGGTGGATGTGGATACAACATTTTATATCCATGCAGGGCTCTACAAAGCAGGCCTCTGTTGCCCTGGCAATAACACTGATAAAAAATTAGTGGTGGCCACTCATTTCTATGGGAAATTTTTAAAGAACATCATTTTCATAAGCTTCAGAGGGGTAGTCGAGTTAGTCTGTACAGGATAAACTTAAAAAACAAGGAATAGTCTGGTAGCACTTTATAGACTAAAAAAACATAGATGGTATCATGAGCTTTCGTGGGTACAGCCCACTTCTTCAGATGGCCAGTCATCTGAGGAAGTGGGCTGTGCCCTGAAAGCTCATGCTCCCATCTACACGTTTTGTTAGTCTATAAAGTGCTACCAGACTATTCCTTGTTTTTTAAGTTTATCATTTTCATAGAATCCTAGAACTGGAAGGGACCTCAAGCGATTGTCAAGTCCACTCCCCTGCCCTCATTGCATTGCATCTCAGACACTTCGCCAAAGGATTAATGCCCACAAAACAGATATCAGACAAGATCACAAAGAGAAAACAGTTTCTTGCCATTTTAACCAGAAAGGGCAGAACTCTCTCAATGACTTAACCACCTGCATTCTGCTACAAAGACCTTTTACATCTGCACTTGAAAGGGAATCCTCTGAACTGTCATTCATGTTAAAATTCGACACTTTCCAAAAAGGACTCAACAAACATTTGAACTATCTCACCCATTACCAAGATAGTTTCCCCAATTATCACCTCTAATACCATTAACTCACAAACATCCCACTCTCCCTACCTCTAATATCATCAATTCACAGACACTTACCTTCCTTCCCCCTCCCCCCCACCGCATCCCCCTCCTGTTCTGCAATGTGATTTGTCCTTTTCATATTTGTTCACTTTTTTTTAATTGTATCCTTTGGTATATATGGTTGTGACTACTTTCTTCCACTATTTGATCTGAGGAAGTGGGTCTGGCCCACGAAAGCTCATCATCTAATAAACCATCTTGTTAGTCTTTAAAGTGCTACATTGTCCTACATTTTGCTTCAGCTGCACCAGACTAACACGGCTACATTTCTATCACTATTCTGCAAGACCAAGCACTGCCTAGACTAGGAACACTCAACTTTGGAAGCCGCAATGATACTCACAGAACATGCCAAGACCCTCAACTTAAGTGTGCTTGCATATACATGCAAATATATGCAAATAGCTTCTTTCACACTGACGGGCATGAATATAAAGATTCATAGAATCATAGAATCATAGAATAATAGGACTGGAAGGGACCTCAAGAGGTCATCGAGTCCAGCCCCCTGCCCTCAAGGCAGGACCAAGTTCCGTCTACACCATCCCTGACAGATGTCTATCCAACCTGTTCTTAAATATCTCCAGAGAGGGAGATTCCACCACCTCCCTTGGCAATTTATTCCAATATTTCACCACCCTGACAGTTAGGAATTTTTTCCTAATGTCCAATCTAAACCTCCCCTGCTGCACTTTAAGCCCATTACTCCTTGTCCTGTCCTCAGAAACCAAGAGGAACAAATTTTCCTCCTTGTGACACCCTTTTAGATATTTGAAAACCGCTATCATGTCCCCCCTTAATCTTCTTTTTTCCAAACTAAACAAGCCCAGTTCATGAAGCCTGGCTTCATAGGTCATGTTCTCTAAACCTTTAATCATTCTTGTCGCTCTTCTCTGCACCCTTTCCAGATTAAGGCAAGACTACACAACATGCAGGCCCCATTTAAGTTAGTTCTCCTGTTATTAATAAAATGCAATATTTACCTGATTTCCACCCATATGACAGCACTTTGAATGAGCAATGACAGTCCAGGAATTTAACTACTAAGACACATATCAACAGAAGACCATTATATTGACTCGCCGTTATGGAGCGTGTTCCCAGGGGAGGCCATGTTCAAAGGATCCCACCTGTGGGCTGTGTGTTGAGCCCCGCGTAAACCCAAACCGCCCCGTGGGCCGCAAACAAATGGGCCATGGACTGCGTGTTGAGTAGCCCTGGTCTAGACCATCCCTGACAGGTGTCTGTCTAACCTGCTCTTATATATTTCCAGTGATGGAGATTCCACAACCTCCCTAGGCAACTAATTCCAGTGTTTAACTACCCTGACAGGTAGGAAGTTTTTCCAAATGTCCAACCTAAACCTCCCTTGCTGCAGTTTAAGCCCATTGCTTCTTGTCCTATCCTCAGAGGTCAAGGAGAACAATTTTTCTCCCTCCTTCTTGTGACACTCTTTTAGGTACTTGAAAACTGCTTTCATGTCCTCTCTCAGTCTTCTCTTTTCTAAACAAAGCAAGCCCCAGTTCTTTCAGTCTTCCCTCATAGCTCATGTTTTCTAGATCTTTAATCATTTTTGTTGCTTTTCTCTGGACCCTTTTCAATTTCTTCACATCTTTCTTGAAATGTGGTGCCCAGAACTGGACACAATACTCCAACTGAGGCCTAATCCGCACAGAGTGGAGCGAAAGAATGACTTCTCGTGTCTTGCTCACAACACACCTGTTAATGCATCCCAGAATCATGTTTGCTTTTTTTGCAACAATGTTATACATTTGACTGTATTTAGCTTGTGGTTCACTATGATCCCTAGATCCCTTTCAGCAGTACCTTCCTAGACAGTCGCTTCCCATTCTGTATGTGTTAAACTGACTGTTCCTTCCTAAGTGGAATACTTTGCATTTGTCCTTATTAAACTTCATCCTATTTACCTCAGACCATTTCTCTAGTTTGTCCAGATCATTTTGAATTATGACCCTATCCTCCAAAGCAGTTGCAACCCCTCCCAGCTTGGTATCATCTGCAAACTTAATAATCATACTCTCTATGCCATCATCTAAATTGTTGATTTTATTTGTACAGTCTTTGAGAGCTTTCTGGGGTTTTCAACCAAATCCTCAAACCAAACCAAAATTGACAAGAAGAAAATTTTCAGTTAAAACAAACAAACAAACAAACAAACAAACAAACCACGCTGCATTTTTACTGCAAACCTTAATGTTTTTAACTTTGGAGTTTTTTCCTGGAAAAAAACACAGAAAATTTCAACCAAAACAAATACATTTCTGCCAAACTTTTGGTTTTGGTCAAAAAACTTTTTTTTTGTAAAAAGAACGTTTTTGGGGAAAAATAAAAACCTCTCCTTACCCCTCCCCAAACACCAAGCTTCAACCTCTCTAAAGTCATAGCTGGTTGTATTGCACAAATGCATTACAGGTTGAACCTCTTTAGTATGGCACACTGGTCCGGCAATATCCATGGTCCAGCATGACTGTAGTGAGCCGGATGTCCACTTATCATTGGCATGGGCAAGTTTCCTGCGGTCCCATAAAGTTTGTTGGCAGCCCCCAGTCCTGGCTCTGTGCTGTTATTTAGCTCTAACTTACCCATAAATGTCTTTTCAAAGCCCAGGAAGCAGCAGAAGTGCTGGTGATGCTGCTGGACAATATTGACCTCCTGAGGTTCAGCAGACTCTCTGGTTCAGCACCCGTCAGGTCCCCAGGGTGCCAGATGAGAGAGGTTCAACCTGTACTTGCTATTTGTAAAACACTACCAAGAACACTGATGTCAAAAGTTTCCAGTTTGTTCTGCAGAGAGCTACTTTCATTCCTCTCTTTCTACCACTGCATCTCAGAAAACCTTCAACACATTTGAATGGCAATGAATGCGAGTGGTGCTTTCACTCAGCCCTTTGTGTAGGATGAATTTCACTCTTCACGTTTATTCATGTATTATTTGTATGGGGTTTGCATGGCGGGCAGAGAGCATGTAGAACAAAAAGGTTATTGCTCTGTCTTGGTAAGAACGCTTCCCTGTTAAGTTACAGGGGGTGAAATCCTGCTCCCAGGGAGATCAGTGGCAGAACTCCCTCTGAAAAGAGACCAGATTGCCATGTCTTGCTCTTGAAGCAGATGGAATATGCAGGTTGGCTATCTTACCAGCTTTCTGGCTGTCGGCTGCGTGTCAATACCGTGATGACAGGGATGCTGAAAAGGGCCGTCCCAGCACCAGCCACGGCGTTGCAGAGGCCGGTTGGAAAGAAGCCCGCTCCATGCTTGGAAAGGCTCGGAAGCGAAGATGCAGAGATCGTGGCACGTGACAGAGAGAACACAGCAGGCTTGTTTAGGGGAAGGCATGTAACATTCACTGTTTGCTGTGGTGTATCATCCGCATGACACTACAACTGATACAACAGCAAGTCTAATTAGATCACCTAATTACACTTCAGTTTGTACGAGTCAAAGGAAGCCTGACGAATGGGCATCAATGTCAACATAAATTCAGCCTTCGTTTATGTGACGCTAGTATCTGCACCTTCGCAGCCTCCTCTCCCTCGGCTCCTGTATCCATGCTGCTCCCAGCGCATTTGGCAGCCCTGCCGCTTCGCTTAACGGTCATTACACATTTATTTCTCCCCTCCCTCCAGCATGGCCCAGCTCTGTTCCTGCTCGGTGCACAGAGCTACCTTCAACTGCCAGCTGCCTTGGAATGGATTGGTCTCTGGGAGACTGAAAGGAACAGAACCTTGGTTTTGTTCCTTGGGCTGAGGGACTGTTAGCCAGCATATTGGATCTGTGGAATCCAGCACACCCTTGCCGCTGCCCCTGGGGTACAGCGAACCTGCGTGGCAGGAGACCCCAGACTGCCCTGTTCTGGTGAGCTAAGGGCACATTCTGAATTGCCACACTTCCCTGGAGAAGTTTTATATCACAAGCAGCAGAGACGGCTGTACAGGGCGCTGCAAACACACCCGTACGAGCAGCTCCTGTCTGTCCAGGAGTCTTTTGGGGGGTTCTCACTCCCATGGCCACGGACTCTGGACTGGTGTAGCTGTGACACGACAGCAATTCGCCTTTTACCTCTCAACCACTCCTCACGTGCCTGTGCCTTACAACCGCAGCCATGGACTTTCCTCACCATGGGACTTAGCTGTGTGGAGTCAGAAATACCAGCACCCAGCCGCCAGCACGTCCGGGTTCCATCACAAGCTGAGAGATCAGGGCGTCTGCAGTCCTGGCTGTGGAGGGCACAGATGCCCAGAAGCAGCGCTGCACTGCCCAAACGCCAGGGCAAAACACACCAAATGCCCCAGGCCCGCCTCCCTCTGCGCTGCCCATTCCCCTGGCACTCGTCTGTGCAGATGAGGAGAGAGAGCAAGGCAGAAGGAGATGCTGTCAGCTCTGCAATGCTCTGCCGCAGCAGGCTCCTAGTATGTGCAGCAGAAGCCTTGACTACATAACAAGCTAACAAGGACCACACAGCGACACCAGGTTGCTCCCCGCCTTTGTCAATGGCTGAGGACACTGCAATGAACAGCCCAGCCATACTGGCAAGAATCCAGGCAACAGGCCCAAAGGGAGTGCCTGGCCAGTGTTCCATGTCAGACCGCAGGCATGGTCCCAAACCAACGGGCCTCAGCAGGCAACATGCTCTTCGGCTCTCCTCTTGACACAGTCAAATGGGTGCTGGTCCCCACGAAAGCCAGACACCTGTTACCACCACTTGCCACTCCAGGCCCCGCAATCCCAAGCAACACAGGGCCAATGCACGGAGCAGCACACAGAGGTCCTGGCAGCTCCTCTCCAGCCATGAACACCGCTGTGACCACGTGCACTGCATGGCCCGTTCAGACGTGCGACACAGGCTGCAGGCACTGGGCCAGAGAGTGAGCCACGAACACCACTGTGACCACGTGCACTGCATGGCCCGTTCAGACGTGCGACACAGGCTGCAGGCACTGGGCCAGAGGGTGAGCCACGAACACCGCTGTGACCACGTGCACTGCATGGCCCGTTCAGACGTGCGACACAGGCTGCAGGCACTGGGCCAGAGGGTAAGCCACGAACACCGCTGTGACCACGTGCACTGCATGGCCCGTTCAGACGTGCGACACAGGCTGCAGGCACTGGGCCAGAGGGTAAGCCACGAACACCGCTGTGACCACGTGCACTGCATGGCCCGTTCAGACGTGCGACACAGGCTGCAGGCACTGGGCCAGAGGGTGAGCCACGAACACTGCTGTGACCACGTGCACTGCATGGCCCGTTCAGACGTGTGACACAGGCTGCAGGCACTGGGCCAGAGGGTGAGCCACAAACACCGCTGTGACCACGTGCACTGCATGGCCCGTTCAGACGTGCGACACAGGCTGCAGGCACTGGGCCAGAGGGTAAGCCACGAACACCGCTATGACCACGTGCACTGCATGGCCCGTTCAGACGTGCGACACAGGCTGCAGGCACTGGGCCAGAGTATATTTATGTGCAATGCCTGCCTTGTACCAGGCTTAACTCCCAATGTTCCATACTGCATCCCTGGCCAGAAGTTACTTGCTGAGGCTGCCCCTCAGTGAGAGGCCCAATGAGATGAGCCCTTTTGCCCGTGAACACTTCCAAAAGAAAGTCAGAGCGCCATGGCAGAAGTTAGAGACACTGGAGCTCACCCAAGACGCTGCATGAATAAATATCAGAGCGAGCACGTGCTGAGTCATTTCACTTCCTTTGGACTCTTAAAATCTCCATTTGGGGTTGGAATAAATCCAGTCGGAAGTGACGCTGGGCGTTGTTCATGAAAGTTAGGGGAGTTTTTGCTGCTGCACGGATAAAGGCCGGGGATTCAAAAATACAATGCTGAGTGCAGAGGCCAACCACTTAACAGGCCAATGTTCCCTGTTGTTGGGTTTCTGTTGTCGTTACTAAAGAGGTGGTTAATTGAGCTCCCCGGCAGTTTCCCTGGTGCTGCAGAATACAAAATGACTGGACAGCTTGCCCTCGCATTTAGTCGTCTGACACAGAGCAAAGATTAGAAATACGTCTGTAACAAAACTATGGAAACATCCCTGTTCTCTCCCACAGCTGCGTCTGGGTTTATGAAGCCTGCTCTGCAAAACGTACTTGCTGAGTTTATCTGGGGGCCTTATTCCCAATTGCATTCAGGCCCCTGCATCACCCTGCCAGCACAGAGATTGCAGAGGGGAGGGAAGCTCACTCTTCAAGCTTCCAGCATGGTGTAAAAGGACCTTGGTGAGAATTAGAGCCAAAAAATTGCTGTGTGGGCTGTTTTGGTTCCCACTGGGCTGGCTGGTAACCAAAGCCAGCACAGGCCTGGGCAATACTCAAGTCCAATATAAATCCCATCTGGAGGGCTTCAGTGTGGCAGAGGCCGTACACTGGCCCTCTGCACAGCAGGGCGCTTGACCCTACCGTGGGGCAGAGCATCCCTGCGGTGGGGGAAGAATGTGAGAGACAGCAAGGAGTCCCTGTTGCTGAAGGCAGAGGCGAAGCCGACCAGTGGGTGACATTCTGAGGGGACAGTTCCTCACACTGGCTGAGTCAAGGAGCACACACGAGCCAAGACAATAAAACCCTAAGGCCACCTGGAGATGGGCTGCAGGAAAGGCCTGCTTTGCACTGTCCGAGCTGAATGACACTGACCTTGATAAATAGGGTTGCTGGATGGTGGAATCAAAAATACTGAATACACCCTCCCCCACACCCCAAAAAAAACACCGGGGAAAAAAATTCTGTTGAGGAAAAAAAAAGGGGGAGACCAAAGTTGTTGAGCAAAAAAACAAAAAAAAAAAACCCCAAAAAACCAAACAAAAGGACCCCAAGATTTATTAAGCAAAAAAAAATTAAAAAAAACAGTGTGGCACCTTTCAGAAATGCTTTTTTGAGGCTTTTTGGACCTAACAGGCTGCTGGTGGCTGTCCGCCATCTTGTCTCCCTGTTCCGGGCCAGACAGCTCCCCTGCAGAACCAGATAAGCACCCGGGATTTTCGCCTCCTGGCCAGGAAAAAATCAGAAAATATCAGACATTTTAGATGTCCGGTATTTTCTGACTTTTTTTTTTTAACCGGACAGGAGGTGAAAATACCGGACACCTGGCAAACCTATCGAGAAGTCAAGCAAAAGGCCGTTTTGACTAGGAAAGATGTTCCGAGCATCTAGGGCTGAGACCTGGGGTGCACATAGGCCTAGCAGTGCTCTGGACCAGTCAGTAGCAGCCTTTCCCCTGATCACGAGGGGCTGAGACCTGGGGTGCACACAGGCCTAGCAGTGCTCTGGGCATGTGTTTTACTTTTCTTCCCTTCCAGGACTGTAGCGGCTGCAGTGGGGCTCTGTGTTCTGACAGCCTACGTATGCTGCAGGATTCCCAACCTGGGCTTTCCATGGCAGTCAGCCATGTGGCAGTCTCAGCACAGAGCAGTGCTCTGCATGCAAAAAGACGCGCTCACAGCCGGATCCAACACAAGTGAGAGCTTCACCAGGTGTAGGGCCAGGCTGTGACTGGAGCTGAGAGCCACAGACCTGCTCACGTGGGGGAGGAGGGAGTTCTCCATGGTTCCCAGCTAAATAATCAAAGACTAGGACATGCTTTGTTTTCTATTTAGACAATCTGGGACAATCCATTTACCACCACCAAGGGCCAGATCAGACTAGGCAGAAGACTTGCATTTTTAAGAGTGAGGGCACTTGGCCATCAACAGAACTTCCCAGGGGACATGGAGGATTCTCCATCACAGGATGCCGTTAAATCAGGTGGGAAGTCTGTCTACATTACAACATGTGGAATAACTCAGCCACAAGGTGTGGGCTGGATGCAACACTCCCTGGGCAAAGTTCTCTGGCCTGTGTGATGCCAGAGGTCAGATTACAGGATCCCTTCTGACCTTAGAACTGATGAAGTGATAACATGGACACACACAGGGGGACAAGACCTCCCACCAGCACCCCCTAAATAACCTGACCTAGGGTTTGGGCACAGACCAGAGAGCTGGGACTGGCAGCCTGCCTCCCAGGCAGATGGGCGAGGCATAGGAAGAAATATGGCTCCACCCTCCTCAATCTACTGGCTGGCAGACCTGGGGAAGTAAGCTGCATTGTGCAAATGGATGTAGCAATTCCTTCCCCATCTGGAACAGGGAGGGACTGAGGCAGGGCCTCTGAAAATGGGGAAAATGCATTTCCAGCTAAACTCTCACAAGCAGACGGGAACCAAAAGATCTACGGGAATTGGATTTCCACCTTGTCAGCTACGTTTGGGCTGACCATCAATAATTCTTTTTTGTCAGTTTCTATTATAAATTCTATTAACAAACATCCTGTGCCTTGCTTCTGTTGCTGAAAGTCAAGCCACTTGGATAAGCATGGTGTGCAGCTAGCACGACAGCACTGCAAAGGGACTTTTAATTAAAGTGCTGCGTGGTCGCCCTATCTCAGAAAAGAAAATGGGAACTGGAAAAAGTTCAGAAAAGGGCAACAAAAACGATGAGGCGTATGAAACAGCTGCCATATGAGGAGAGATTAGCAAAGCTGGGACTTCTCATCTTGGAAAAGAGACAGCTAAGAGGGGATAGGAGAGAGGTGTATACACTCATGAGTGGTGTGGAGAAAGTGAATAAGGAAAAGTTATTTACTTGTTCCCATAACACAAGAACTAGAGGCCACCCAATGAAACTAATGGGTTGCAGGATTAAAGCAAACAAAGAGAATTTTTCACACAATACATTTGCCAGAGGATGCTGTGACTCTCAAGACTATAACAGGGTTCAAAAAAGAGCTAGATAAATTCAAGGAGGTTAAGTCCATCAATGGCTATTGGCCAGGATGCGCAGGGAGGGTGTCCGTAGCCCGTTTGGGAATGGGTGACGAGAGGGATCACTTGATGATTCCCTGTTGTGATCGCTCCCTATGGGGCACCTGGAGCTGGCCACTCAGGGCAGACAGGCCACTCGGCAGGGTTCAGGAAAGGGGAAAAAACAAAGGAACGCAAATTGTCCTAAACGCAAGAGAATTGACAGAACAGATTGTAACCTCTCATCTCACCCCGGACTGATAGCGAATGAAGGAATGCTACACGGAGGGCTTCAGGAGGTCAGAAGGATAAGTGATCTACAAACGCCTTCCAAAAAAGAAGGCAACTAAACCCACCACCAAATCAAGGAGATCTAGCAGCTACCACATGGCATCATGAGCCAGGGTTCAGAGCCTGATTACGTTATTCAGTGCGACTAGAGACAGACCAGCTAGCGCCTGCTTTCCCTCTACGCCCCAGCACTATACCGGGGAGGAGGGCAGCTAGCTCTGCAAGCATTTCGAAATGCTGATCGCCTCTCTTTCGATGCTTGCACCTGAATCATTTCCATTTTTCTTTCTAAGCAGGAGTAAACGAGGAGTAGGACTGAATCGAATACATTGAATTGGGCTTGTCGTCTTGAAGCATTTTGGTTTCACGGGGCAGTTATTAGAAGTACCATGCCACGTTACCATCACATTAGAGTGAGCACTAAGCTCCTAGAGTTTTGCAGCTATGGGAGAATCTCAGCTTTCATGAGAAATAAAAAGGAAATTGGAGCCCCCATGTTTGCCTATGCAAACATAAGCCAAATGTGAGCTAAAAGGCTCAGATGGCCAATAAAAAGGACCCATTATTTATTATGCCTTTACGTTCTCGTGGCTTAAGCCAGGCGGATGTTGTTTGGGGGTGGGTGGAGTGTCTGGGGGCATTCAGAGTGCGGCTATCATGAACCAAAACGTTCCCTCGGCAGTCCCGCAGCAGGGCATGGCTGCCCTGGTCAGCCAGAATGCCATCCTGCACTGTGCTGGATGCCTCCTGCGTGGGGCTGAGCTCCTTCAGCTTGCGCTGCTTTCCAATGGGTCTGAGAGTGCGCCACACCTGGCACCACTGGCTCCCAAACCACCCAGTCCTGGGGAAATCCCGAGGCACTGGGGCTTGGAAGCAGGATGCAGTCAGGGCCTGCAGCAATGGAGGGTTTCTCCGCTGCTGGACGACAGAAACACTCCCTCCGGAGTTCTCCCACTTCCCCCATTACAGTGTATCATCGCTAGACCTGCATGAGCAACAGGGCAGGCTGCTCTGCACCAGCGCAGCGCTCATCTGCAGATCCCTCAGGTAGTTCAGACGGAGGTGCAGGCCCCTCAGGAGATCTGAGGCACAGCCTGCGTGGTCTGCAGACCACACTCTTCTCTAATGTACTGTGTGCAAAGACAACGGTATGGGACTGCCTCAGCGTCGCCCTGCAGCTGGCTCAGGTTAGAGCAGGTAAGAACCAAGGATGGTAAATTGCGGGTAACTGACTAGTCAATAGGCACTTCCGCATTCCTCCTTGACATGTACCAGAGTGTGGAACTCCGCGTGCAGCCTGGGGCCAGCGGGAAGGCCTGCTCACTCCAGCTGTACATGGGTGCCAGCTTTGAAATGCACAAGAATCCCCAGCAGGCGCTCTTGTGCATTTCAAAGCGGCAGCGCAGCATGGAGCCCAGAGTCAGCGGGAATCCCCCGCTGAGGGAGACTCAGAGTCCCCTGCTGACCCCGGGCTCCAGGCTGTGCTGCCAATTTGAAATGCCACGCAGAGGTGGGGCCAGCTGGGAACTTCCATGCGGCATTTCCTCGGAATCCAGGATCAACTTGGGACTCCTCAGCTGATTCTTGGTTCCACAGAAATGCCGCATGGAACCTGGGATCAGCTGGGGAGTTCCCAGCTGACCCCGGGCTCCAAGCGGCACTGCCCTTTGAAGTACTCCCTCTTCCCTCTCCCCACGTTGCTGTGTCTGATAGAGGCAGTGTGACGTAGTGGGGGTACCTGGCTGGTTTCTACGCTGCTGGCTCTGGGGTAACCCCCACTGGCTGCAGTTGGTACCGCGGCCCAGAAGGACAGGCCATGAGTCATTATGCAAAGAAGGTCTCAACCTGTCTGACCAGTCACCCCCCATGGAGAGGAACAAAGGAAGGGGGAATGCGGCCCTGGCTGGGGGCAGGGCTGGAATAGGAGAGTGAGTTAGTTCCTGGCTGGAAAGCAGGGGAGAAGGAACTGGGGAGGGGGCTGGGATTCCCCCATCTCAAGGGGGCACTGAGGCCTCTTAGCCCCAGTTCCTGTAACCAGATTACATCTGTGCTGTGCTGTATCCTGGAGGAGCAATAAACCACCCTCAATTCCACTGGCTGGTGGAGTCTGTTTGTGCCATTTCGGGGTGCAGGAGACGGGGGACCCCCAACGCGCTGTCACAGGCAGCAAGTGGGGAGGGAAATAGACTAGTCAACTAGTCTTTAAGGGTATGTCTACACTGCCACCCTAGTTCGAACTAGGGTGGCTAATGTAGGCATTCGAAGTTGCAAATGAAGCCCGGGATTTAAATATCCTGGGCTTCATTTGCATCTTGCCAGGCGCCACCATTTTTAAATCCCCGGTAGTTCGGACTCCATGCCTGCGGCTACATGCGGCACGGAGTAGGTAGTTCGAATTAGGCTCTCTAATTCGAACTACCGGTACACCTCGTTCCACGAGGAGATGGGCATCAGGGAAAAAAGGGCAAAGGGGTGGGGGCTGGGGCAGTGAGGGAAGGGGGAGGCACCAGGGGAGTGCAGGGGTAAGGGAAGGTGTAAGTGCCAGGGGATTCTGGGGGGTGAAACAGAAGGGCAGAGACCTGCAGAGGAAGGACCAGCACCAGAGGAGAGAGGCGAGGGAGGTGTTAGACGAAGGGATGAGGAGGGGTAGCTCACATGAGCAGAGTGGGGCTACTGGAGGAGTGGGCATGGGGGGAGAGAAGGGCTGGTGGGGGGGCAGGTCTCAGGAAGGCTGAGGGCAGTGAGAAGGGCAGGAGTCAGGACAACAGAGGAGGGTGAGGGGTTGGGGGGGCAGCAGGCACCAGCGGAGTTGATGGAGCAAGGGGAGGAGACATGGCAGCAGAGGGGCAAGGTAGATATTTATTAATAACTTGGGTGCCACAATGGCACATCCAAACAAGCCACTTGAATTCGGTACTGGTGCACAACACAACATTCAGTCTGCTCATGGGAGGAAACTCTCAGAGAGAACACTCCTCCCCCCCAGCCTCTCCACCCCCGCATTAATGTCTCACACATTGGATTAATGCAATTGCAGGATAGTTGCATGGGGGGGGCAAACTAATCCCTATTGGTAGGAGGATGGTGAGAAAAGTCCTTGGTTCGGGGGGTCACATAACACTTTTTACTTTTGGTCATGTGCCCATCTTGCCCGGAGAGGGTTACTTCCAGGGGCGTGGCTAATGGGGGCCAGGGGCATGGTTAACAGGGGTCAGGGGTGTGGCTAATGGGGGGGTCAAAGTGCATTTAAAAAAAATTCTTTGGGTGCACACCCTAATGAAATGTGCTGCGCAAGCCTATGAATGGCTGGTGACATGTCCGGCCACGCCAAGCCCAAGGCTTCATCACCTGTGACTTGATGGAGCATCACGTCCCCTCCTGGAGGCAGGCAGCACTGATGTATAACTTGCAGATGGAGTTTGGATCATTTAATGGGCACAGAATGAGACCCCACTGCCAGGCTACACTGCAGCCTCTGCGTCTTCTCTTAATTTGCTATTATCTTGAGAACAAAAGCTTCCTCGCCACCCCATCTCAAAGCCGCCCTCATCCTCGTTAATTTCACACGAAGAGTCTTCAGTGCACCAACCGTACCGCAGACATTTTTCTCTGCTTCTTATTGCTGCTGTACTACTGCTAGAAGAGCCCCGTACACCCGATAGCTTCTCTCTCAAACTACTCCCTGGCAGAATGCCACTGAGATTGTCATTCACCCTGGGAAAGTTTTGCGCTAATAAATAAACTTACGTTATTTTAAAGGGGCAACAGCTTTTCTGAAACGTCAATGTTGGACTCTGGGTAGAAACAACAGCACGCCCATTGCCATCCCTAACGACCTGCAGCTTTCTGAGTCCCTGCTAAATGGGATTTTTTTTTGGGGGGGGGGTTCCCTCGGGCTTTGAGAGCAAAGCTGTGTAAGCCTCAATGCTTCATCCGCATGTAATCAGCAATTTCCTCCCTACTGGAAAATTAGCCCAACTAAAGTATTTAAACAAATCACAGTAAAAGTTTAGCTTAAACAGACACACAAAAAGGAAATTCGGACTAATGGCTGACTCTCTCGCCTAAACCTTAACTCAGCCTTCTGTTCTGTGGGATTTGCATCACGGTATCTGACTCAGAATCTGCCAAAGGCTTTTCTGCTCTGATTTTTCATGTCACTATTGGCAGCTGAACTGCTAGGAGGAGGAGTGGATTTTAAAAGAAGAGTTAAATACCAGGCAATAGAAATGAGCTTCCCCCCTCACCAGTGCTGGGCCACACTCCCAGAGTTCTTACAGAGCTGTGTATGGTAGGAACCAGAAAAGAACAAATTGCACTGTGGATGCACGAGGCATCAGCAGACCCAATAACAACAGGCACTGGACCACCAAAGAGTTAGCGGAGTTTCATGCACTGGCCTCCTTTCTACCTACTTCCAAAACTGTAATGGCTGCAATGCAGGTTGGAGTGAATGGTCCTTGATGGCAAAACATGATAGGGAACTTCCAAGATCTGTCAAAGGATACACTAAATACACTGTTTAACATCCGTGGTAAGCGCCCTGCCCTCTTCTGGTAGAAACTGGCTCCGCTCCATGGATGCTGGGAGGTGGCTCTGCTCACAGCAGGATGGGGCCTGAGTCCTGGTTATAAATACTTTGGACTCAGTGCCAGAGTCCAAATTCTTTCCTTATCAGGCAAAATCCCCATGCCCTTGGGACCAGAGCAGCAGCTCTGCCCCATGAGAAATTCAGAACCGAGCTCCTAGAGCTTTCGCAAATAGCGACGCGTCATTTCCAGCTTCCGCCCCTGCCCAGACCCAGCTGTGGGCTCTGGGCTGTAACTGCCCCCCAAGCCCCGGCCACACTCCTGGTGCAGCACGGGCTCTAGCAGTACTCTCGCGGGCGGGAGAAACACAGGACTGACCTGCCCATAGCTCCTTGGCGCCCCTCAGGCCTTTGGCTCTGAGACCCACGATCAGCTCCCCTGACTAAGCGGCACAGAAGGCTCATTTCCAGGCCAGGGCAAGCCCTGGGAGGCCTTATGCAGGAATAACCGCCCCCATACTAAAGCAGGCAAGTTAGTGTAACAAACCTCTAAGAGCGGCCGCATGGAGCTATCGCTTGGTCTGCTTTTTCCCAGCACTGGTTCTGAAGGCTCCGGCGGCTCAGGGAACTGGCTGCCTCGTGGCCTACAGGGCAAACGCCCAGTCGGGACCGGGCTCTGTCTGGCTCGGTGGCTCCCACATTAGGAAGGCAGGATAAGAGACGCCCTGAAGGCAGGAAGGTAGGTTGGGTTCTGGAGTGGCTTAGGGAATAGGGCAATGGTCTGGGGAGCGCAGGGTGGAGAGTTCAAGTCCTGCATCAGAGTAGATCAGACCCAGGCTGAGCAGTGGGCACCTTCAGACCATGGCTCCACAAGAGAGCTCAATTCAGCACCATGACTCCCGGCACCTAGTGCCAAGGCTGGGGCTCAGGATGTCTAGGGCCCTGTGGAAAGCAAACAGGGGCAGGGGGCGCAGCTCATCTGGAAGGTGATGCACCAATATACTCAGTGCCAGAGGCTGGCCAGGGCTCAGTCAGGACCAGGCATCCAGCACAGCACATGAAGCAGTGCTGCCAGGATGCAGGGCCAGCACAGACTAGATACCAGCTGTCCTCCACACCAGGGGCCTGGGCTCTGAGGGGAGCACTTGCTTTGCTAGGATGCTTGGCTGTGCAGCATGAGATCTGGGCCTGCTGGTGTTTGTGACTGCCAGCCCCCCCTCCCCCCCCATGCAGGGACCTGCCTGCACCTCTGCTGCACATTGGCCCATCTGAGTCTGTGCTGAGCTGGGAATCCCTCTCCCACTATTCTTCAGCATCTGGCTGTCCCAGCCTGCCCACAGCAGGCATCCCCTCCAGCCAGGAGGCCGACAGAGTTCTAGCTACCTGCAGCTGTGATCACCAGCACCAGGGGTTACCATTCATCAGGACAAAAGTGACTGGCAAGGGTGTCCCACTTGACAAAAGTGACTGGCAAGGGTGTCCCACTTGCACTGCATCGTTAACCAGCTCTGGTTGCTTTTTCCTCCTTCGTGCTTCCCAGACAGCCTCCGCCAGCTCTGCAGTTGGGCTGGAGCGGCAGCGTCGTTTAATGAGCCATCTGGAAGGGCAAGAAGCATGAGACGGAGCTGGGCCAGCCCCTCAGCTGATGCGGGAGGGTAGCGCTGTTGGCTCCAGCTGAGCTCTGCGGATTCAGGGTGGCAGAGCTGGCCAGCCTGGCCTTTTGCTTTCCGGGAGGCTACTGGAGCAGGGTTTTCAGGATGTGCACATCTGAGGGTTTGTCTGGGAGCCTTGGTCTGTTACAGAACTAGGACAAAAACAGCCTCTGGGCTACGATTTTCACAGTATCTCCAGGGTGGCAATGGCATCCATGCAGCAAAGCAAAGGGTAGATTCATGCCCACAGCTGCTGTGCTTGGAAGCCCTGGAAAAACAGCTCCAGGAGCTCGCAGGCAGAGCTGGAAAAAGTCTGCATTAGCTCATGCTCCAAGCACGCTCCTGACACTTAGGTGACTTGAGGTGCGGCGGGTTAAATTCAGAGAGGTAACAGTAGTGGCCTAAGGTCTCATGTCACAGACAGAGGAATTCGGGGTGAGTGCATGATGATAATTTGTAATAATAAGGTTGTGCATTACTGTTCCTATCAAGTCCAACAACTCCGCTCTCTCCTCACAGAAGGACATTAGGGAAACTGAGTCATGGTTTCTGAAAACGTCTCTGAAACAGGAAAGAGTCAGAATAAATGGTGAATTTTCACAGAAGAACTGAGGAGGGCTGCAAAATTCCTTGCTCAAACCAGCAATACTATATTTCTTAATCACGTGGAAAAGTACGAAATGCGGCAAGGTCAGAGAAGACTCTGAGGAGCTCCAGATGGATCCGAGAGGGTTGGTGAGTGGACAGCAAATGGGCAGACAAATTCATTATCAACAAAGGCAAAGTAATGCTGACCGGAGGCAATAAATCAAACCATGCAGCCCTGGATGCTCAATTGTCCCCCACCCCCACATAAGACATTAGCTGGGGGGAGCAGAGAAGATGTGTGGATGCACAAGGGACGGAATGGGAAACACTGCAGCACAATAATGCTGTTCTCTAAATCATCGGGTGCTGCTCCCAGAAGAGCATGTTCAGTTTCTGGGGCAGGGCAGCAGGGAGGGAAGGAAGGCGCCCAGCAATGGGTCACAGTAATGCTCAAAGGCATGGAAAGCTTCCCGTGGGCAGGAAAGAAGGAACTGCTTATCTTAGAGAGGAGGCAAGACAGAAAATAGCAAACGGTCTACAGATGCTGTAGCAGGTGCTTTTATTATCCTCCCATGATATAAGAACAAGGGGACACTCGGTGAAATGAAAAGGCAAGACATTTAAAACAAAATCAAAAGGAAATCCCTTTTTAAAACCGCTATTGACTATTGGAACCAACCGACAAAATATCATTGCAGCTAAGCGATCGGCGGGATAAAAACAACCAAGGTCTGTAAATCCTTCTCGTTTTTGGAGAATATATAAACAGCAGGACTTGCAGTGGCGCCAAACATGCATCTTAGAACAAACGCTGCCAAACACGCAGCATGAATTACTCTATAGCCTTGTAACTTGGACTCTGGAAAGATCATGGTGTTTAACCAACAGCACTTGAGCTCCCCACGTGTTGCTGTGGCTAGCTGGACTACTCCGACTGTATGTACAGGGAGCTATCAAGGAAGGCAGGGAAATGGCATTGCCTTTGCACACAACTACTGGAACAGTATCTAGTTCTGGTGCCGCACCAGGAAGGTTGTGAAAAAACTGGAAAGAGTTCAGAAAAGAGCTACAAGAACAATTTGTGGCCTGGAAAATTTGTCTCAGAGAGTAACACTAAAGAAGCCCGTTCTATTTAGCTTACCTCATAAGAGCATAAGAACATAACATAAGAACGGCCGTACTGGGTCAGACCAAAGGTCCATCTAGCCCAGTATCCTGTCTGCCGACAGTGGCCAGCACCAGGTGCGCCAGAGAGGGTGGACCGAAGACAACTATCAAGTGATTTGTCTCCTGCCATCCCTCTCCAGCCTCTGACAGACAGAGGCCAAGGACACCATTTTATCCCCTGGCTAATAGCCTTTTATGGACCTAACCTCCATGAATTTATCCAGCTTCTCTTTAAACTCTATTATAGTCCCAGCCTTCACAGCCTCCTCTGGCAAGGAGTTCCACAGGTCAACTACATGCTGTGTGAAGAAGAACTTTCTTTTATTGGTTTTAAACCTGCTCCCCATTAATTTCATGTGGTGTCCTCTAGTTCTTCTATTTAGGGAACTAATAAATAACTTTTCTTTATCGGCCCTCTCCATACCACTCATGATTTTATTAATGGGAGAGTAAGGGGTAGAGAACTACCGAATCACTGAATGTGTGTCATGAAGAGTTGGGCCAGTTCAGATAGCCGCTCACATCTGTTAGTACAAAAACATTCAAACAACTGAAAGAACAAATCGTAAAACCCCATGATCTGTTTGCAGAGAGAAAAAAGGGCTAAATGTGGCTAAGACGTGGTCCACACTGAATAATTCAGCCAGCTTCACTTCCAAGCTTAAAGGACCCATTCAGCTTCCACGGAAGAACCTTCCCATTGATTTCAGCAGGACTTACATCAGGCCCTTGGTATCCAGGACTTACATCAGGCCCTCTGCACCTTCCCCTCTACTCTTCTGTGCTTCCCCACTACTGCATCCCCCTCTGCACACAAGGTCATAGGAGCCTGGGACATTGACCTCCTGCTCCTGCAGGCAACATGCCATCCACCCCAGTGGTTCCCAAACTCTTTTATAATGTGCACCGGCAAACCCAGTCACAAGCTTTAGGTGGACCAGTAACATTGTATTTGTATATTCAATATTCATTATGCAAATACAATGTTACCGGTCTGCCAAAAGCCCCGGCCCCCAGAGCTGCCGTGAACAGCTGGCTTCACCTCAGACAGCCCCATGCCCCTGAAGGCTTAGATGCCCCCCACACACACTCCCAGTACCAGCCTCCTGTTTCCTGAGCCCCACTGCACCCAACCCCTTATACCCCCCCACTGCCAGCCCTGCCCCTGTAGCCCCCCAGTGTCAGTCCCCCACCCCTTAAGACAACCCACAGTTCAGCAGCCTGAGGGCCAGGCAGAGAGAGCCAGGAGAAGGGAGAGACTCACGCAGGGACTTGGGCAGAAAATGGCGGGTCCCAGTGCATGGGGGCGTTTGCACTGGGATTAGCGGCTCGGCATTGCCTGGCTGCACGCCAGAAGGAACACTGTGCACGTGAGAGGGAACACGGCTGTGCACCCCAGCGGAGCCCAGCTGGGAGCGGCCGGTCTTCCCCATTAATATATATATCTGAATGAAAGCTCCCCTGATTGGGTCAAAGCACCACTCCTGAGGGCCGCATGGCCAGGATTTCTATTTATCTGCTGGGGCTACTTCCCGGCACTTGCGTCCCCCACCCCCGCTTGACCCCTGACGCTGCAGAGCTGTGGGTTGGCGACAGGGCAGATCACAGGGCAGACGTGGCTTGGGAATGTCGCTCCTCGCAAGCTGCAGGGGACAGATGGCGCTGGGTGAAATCCAAAGGTCAGGCCTACCCGAGGGTTCCTATGGGAAAGTGCTGTCTAAACCTGCTCGGAAACCTCCAAAGTGCACTTAGAAGCCCAGGCTGGCCACGCAACACTGACTTCTGATACTCGCTCCAGGTAAATTAGTTGTCCTGCAGCGCTGAGGGGACCAGAGAGACTTTTCCCCTTCCCTCACCGGGTGGCAGAGCCGAGTCCCAGGCGATTCCCTGGGGACACTGGGGTACTCGGAGGAAGCCAGGCGGCCTTCTGAGGTTGGCCCCTCTGCCCGTTGAGATCCTGGCAGACAGCAAAACCCACGAAGGCCCTTCCTGGATCACTTCCTCTTTTATTCTCATACTGTAGCATGGTAGGGCTCACGAGAGACACAGGCTCAGCAGAGCAGGGCGGGAGTCTGCACGTCACAGGCTCTGGAGCCGGTTCTAACTCTCACTCGGCCCGGAAAGGGACTACGGTCTCCTTTCTCTCGATGGTCCCCAAATCAGTGATGGGCAGCGCCAACAGGCTGCAGGACCCCGGGGTCTGCAAAGCCAAAGGCAGCAAGATGCCAGTTTCCATCTGAGCAGTGCCAGATTCGTTGCGAGGTGAACAAGGCCCTTGCCTAGAGGCCACGGCCAATTGGGGACCCATAAAACGGGCACTTCCATACCTCAATCCGCTCTGCCCGCCAGCCTTGTGCTCCTGCTGCAGAGCAGGTTAGTGGATGGGACAAGCCCCTGCATCCCAGCCCTGCTCCGCAGAGGAGTGGGGGGGGACTGCAGATAGAAGGGGGGGCCCACTTGCTGTGGCCCAGGGACACTCAAACTCTAATCCACCTCTGCCCATGAGGTCACTCTACGGAGAAACACGTGTCGGAGCAGAACACAGGTTGCCACTCTCAGCCCTGCTGGCGTCATGAGAGGCCACTGACCAACTGCGGGATGGGACCACTCATCCCCAAGACGAACAGCAGAAGCAGCCCAGCTTTGCACTGCACGATGCTTCTGTGCAGGCTCTGCTAGGAAACCCCTCCCCGTCGGAACTCTGCAAGGTCCCTGTGTGACGGCGCGTGGGGGTTCCCCGTCTCCAGCACCCCCGTAGTGGCACGAACACACTCCACCAGCCAGTAGAACAGAGGGAGTTTATTGCTTCTCCAGGACTCAACACAGATGTCATCTGGTTACAGGAACTGGAGCTAGGAGGCCTCAGTGCCCCCCCTTGAGATGGGGGGTGGCTGGGCCCTACAATCCCAGTCCCTTTCCCTATCTCCTTCTCCTCTGCTTCCCAGACTGAAACTACCACTCTCTTCCAGCCCTGCCCCCAGCCAGGGCTCCACTCCCCTTCTTCCCATTGTTCCACTCCCTGGGAGATAACTGGTCAGACAGGTTCGAAGCCCCTTTGCATAATGATTCATCCCCTGCCCTGCTGGGCCGTGCTGCAGCCAGCAGCCAGTGGAGGTCACCCACAGCCCACTGCCCAGCATAGCAACCAGCAAGGTACCCCCCACTACGTCACACCCTGCTCCGCCTTCGTCACTCTCAGCGATAGCCTGGATGCGATACATTGGGCTTACACTGCTGCCAGACGGCCCAACGGGGATCATGGGCCCAGGGACAGCACAGACACCTAGCAAGAGGCTGACCTGCCCTAAAGAGGCCCTTCCTGAATCTCTTCCACTTTCTTAAGGCTGAAAGAATTGGGTTTGTTTAGTTTAGAAATGAGAAGATTGAGGGGGGACATGAGAGCAGTTTTCAGGTATCTAAAAGGGTGTCATACGGAGGAGGGAGAAAACTTGTTCATCTTGGCCTCTGAGGATAGAACAAGAAGCAATGGGCTTAAACTGCAGTAAGGGAGGTTTAGGCTGGACATTAGGAAAAAGTTCCTACCTGTCAGGGTGGTCAAACACTGGAATATATTGCCCAGGGAGGTTGTGGAATCCCCATCTCTGGAGATATTTAAGAGCAGGTTAGATAAATGTCTATCAGGGATGGTCTAGACAGTATTTGGTCCTGCCATGGGGGCAGGGGACTGGACTCGATCTCTCGAGGTCCCTTCCAGTCCTGGTATTCTATGAAAGAGCTCAACAGACAAGTGCTGGGAGGGAGGAGAGCCAGGAGATGAAGTAACTTTGCCAAGGTTACCCTGCACGTCAGTAGCGGAGCTGGGAAAAGACTGCACATCTCCTGAACTCCAGTTCTAGAAATCCAGCTGCCTACTGAACCCAACAGACCCATTTGTGGAGCCAGACACTGCTCAGCGTGAGTATGAGTCACTGAACAGTGCACTAGCTCCCCACTGGAAATAAAAAACCCATCGGTATGCACAGTGCGGGAACAAGGACCCGCCTTCTAACTCTGCTCTTTCCTCACACAGACATGCTCTGACCACCAAGGGCAAATAGCAGCCAGTCCCTGACAGAGGCACAGGAGTGGCAGGTGTAAGTCACCGGCTCAGAGCGGTAAGAAGTTAACGTGCTCCGCCTTTCAGCAAAGGACAGGGATGCCCAGAGGCACTGACGCTACAGTAGAAGAGACAGAACCAGGGCCTCTTCCACCAATGAAAATGTGGGGGCGGGCATGGAGGGGAAGTGCGCCTGACCGCTGGTGCGCTGTGCTGCCGTCCGCGGGAGCCTGACCCCAGCACCAACAGGCACGTGGCCATGCCTGCGCTGCGTGGACAGCAAGGCAGAGCTGTGCCGTCCTGGCAGGCAGAATTCCTCCCCAGCACACAAAGGTGGGGTGCCAAGCTGCTGCCCCTACTCGCCCAGCCCACCTTCCCTGTGCAGCACGCTGGTGAGCCAGGACCACCACACTTGCTCCCCACTATTGTGCCTGGCTCCTGGCACCGTGCCAACAATTGCTCCCCCAGGGCAGGCGAATCTAAGCCCCATCCCCCGCTGGAGGATCCAGGTCCGTTATTTGAATTTAATTTTTCCACTTGAGTATCAGAAGAATCCTCTGCCAGGGCTCAGGGCTTGGCCGAACCCAGAGGTGCCTCGCTCCACGGGGCTCTCTGCCCTGTTCAGCCAACGCCCCAGAGCTAGCAGCAGGAGGCAGATCTCCTCCATCTGTGCCCCGGTGCTCCGAGAGCCTCTCCAAGACACACGCCGCTGCTGCATCCTTGGGGGAGCCTGGGGAGCAAGGCAGGCCTGGGCCAGGGAGAGGAGGAGGTTAGGGTTGTCGGGCACTGGAGTGTAAGGGCCTTACTGCTCCCTTGCTCACATCTCCGGGCTCTGTCAGCCAGGGAAACAGGCGGGTCTGTGACAGCATCACCAGCGAACACACTGCAGACGCCCTGTCTGGTCCCCTTCTCCACTCCCGCTTGCCTGCTGCCGGCCTCAGCGGCCCAAAGGTCTGGCCTCCTGCAGCCTAAACTTACCCCCCAGCGCCTCGCCTGAGCCCAGTTCTCCTGTCCCACTGCTCCCCTGCCCCCACACACCAGCACCTTGCTGCAGCCCCACGGTCTCCCGCCCCCCTGGGGCCAGAGCCTGGCACTGCTCCCAGCCGGGGACAAGGAAGGAAGCTCTCACGTTGGGTTCAGCAGAGCTTTCCGGAGTCGCCGCCGGGCACATCACAATCTCACGTTGCCTCTGCGCCTGGCTCTCTCAAGGGAGAATCAAACCCTTCCTCTTCTCGCCCGCCCGGGCAGGGTCCGGCTCTCGCCGCCGGAACCACAGCACCGAGCACACGGGGACCGACAGTAGGTGCTTGTTTCTGGGATACAAGCAAGGGCAACACATCGTCATCGTGGTGCTGGTAGAGGGGCTGGCGGGTGACAAGGCTTATAGGCTAATCTGGTGCCTTATAGGGACTTGGTGTGAGGCGAATTCAGAGAGCACGAATCACAGCCTGTTCCCTGGCCAGCTCCAGGGTTTAGAGAGCCCTGTCTTGCCTTCGGTGGCAAACGCAATCGCTCTGCTGGCTGCACTGAACCCTGGGGGCATGGCCGCCCCAGCCTGCTCCCCTCAAGGGGACAACCTCAGGTTCCACTCTTATGGGGGCTGGATTGCATTGACCCACGGCACCTGCACAGGAAGGTCTGTGGCTGCATGGACGCCCCACAAGGACAGGCCTCCTGTACAGGGGAAGGGGAGCAGCAGGGGGCCCCTGATTCTGCTGCAGCCAAGAAGCTAGACAGCGAGAGGCCTGGGGCTGCAGAACCTCGTTTGTTTTGCGGGTGTCCCTCTGGCTCCAGTGCCGCCACTGGGATCCCCACACTTCTCAGGCCACCACTGGGCTAGGGAGTGAAATCTCTTGCTTCTTCCACAAAGAGACAAGCCCCATCCCTCCCCTGCAGAGCCCTGGGAAAGCTTCAAAGGGGAATCCCCTGGGTCCCTGCCCTTCACGGTTCTGGATTAAATTAAGGGGGCACATGGTCGCATTCCTCTGTTTCGCCACTGCTGCTCCCAGTAGTATCCATGGGGTTCCAATGAGCCACCCACCCGCAGCTCCTGAGCTTTGCTGGAGGCAAACTAGGTGAATTCGCATCAAGTCTCTGTTCCTTGGAGTCTTTCAAATGCATCTGGCGAGCCAGAGAAAGGCTCCCACACACGCAGAGGCTGCTACCGCTCAGCTCAATCGCATTTTGGTGAGGAGGCAAATCCGAGGGGAAGCAGCACACGAGAGAAAACAGAACTGGCTTAATATGCATAACCTTCTCGAGACTGTGATGAAACTTCATGCTGCTCTCTCCCCACAGAAAGGAACTGAGATTAACCTAAATGGGGTCTCCTTAGCAAAGCTGGCTGGCGTCAACTACCAGGCAGGAATGGCTGTTTTCCAACGCCCTCCAGGGCCCAGGCAGGGACAGAGAAGTAGTCTGAACTGTATTACCTGGCTAACAAGATTACCAAGCAGTTTGAGCTAATGCAATCATTTTCAAACGGAAGGGAAAGGATTTTGACAAAAGGAAACAAACAAAGAAAACACTCTCCCCTCCCCCCCCAACTCCATTAAATACCATTTTTGCAGCATCAGTTTTGCTGCTTTTGGACTATGAAGGCTGAATTATGAATCAGTTCCATATATATGCACTGGATTTAGCAGTAATATTATTTCTCATCTTTATACATTAGGCACAGGATAGATTATGATATTTACTGCCGTTTGTCACTAGGTAAGTCCTCAGTACAGGAATGAGGTTGAATATTGAATGCAGTTCTGGCCACCCCATCTCAAAAAGATATATTAGAATTGGAATAGGCAGGGGCGGCCCGTCCATACAGGCGAACTAGGAGGTCGCCTAGGGTGCCAAGTTCAATGGGGCACCACATGGTGGTGCAATATCATTGAGGGGTTTGGAGGTGGGGGTGCCGATTGCCTGGTTCGCCTAGGGCGCCAGTTGCTGGCAGCTAGTCTAGGGCCGCTCCTGGGAACAGGAACAGGAAAGGGCAATGTAAAAGACTGCTGGCTGTATGGTGCAACTTGGACCTGAGGCAAGATGAAAAGAACTGTGATTATTCAGGTTGGGAAAGAGATGACAAAGGGGGGCTATGCTAGAGGGTTACAAAATCAGGACTGGTGAATGAGGAATGTTACTTATCCCTTCCCATAACACAAGGGCCAGGGGTCACCCAACAGAATGGACAGGCAGCAGGTGTGAAGGGAACACAAGGAAGCGCTACTTCTCCCAGCACAGTGGAACTCCCTGCCAGGGGATGTTGGGAGGCCAAAACTATAAAGAACTAGCTCCGTTCAGAGAGGATTCGTGCCTCAGTGGCTATTAGGGGCCCCATGCACTGCGTGTCTCTAAGCCTCTGACTGCCAGGTGCTGGGAGTGGATCACTCAGCAATTGCCTGTCCTGTTCATTCACCTGGCACAGGCCACTGTCGGCAGACAGGACTCTGGGCAGGATGGGCCTTTGGTCGGACCCAGTGTGGCCGCTCTTATTCCTGTCTGGGGATTTTTCTATTCCCATTTAGAGAGAGAGCGAGAGAGAGTCTGAGTGTCATGCAGACAGGACGTGGATCCTTTGTACACAGACAGAGCTGATCCAGCCCTAGTGTCCAGACTTGGCTTATACACTGCTGTGTGAAATGCTCACACCAGAACCAGGTACCTTTCCAGCAGCGATACACTGGCAGAGCATCCTGGGCGTGTAGCTAAAGCAGTAACTCGAGCCCAGCATGCCGCCTGGTTTGCAGTGTCGGGTCTCCAGAGAGTGTGCTCTGCTGCTTACTTCTCTGGAATTGCTGAGTAATACAATTAGCTCTGCAAAGATTGATTACCATTGAATCATATAAGTACAGAGGGAAGATCTATTACATCTTCCTGTCTGTCCTCCCTGCGCCAGCACAACATTTATCCCCAGGGCTTTGTGCAGTCTACTCTGAAATCACGCCAGAGATGGGGTTCCCGGCGCTTCCCCAGAGAGCCCGTTACTAGCCTAATGGACTTCGCTGCTCCTACGTCCCGTTTCCTCCATTTCATGGCCCAGTTCCTGACTGTAACTGCTCACCCCACCCAAAGCAGTTCTCCTCCCTTGGTGTTTGTACCCTCCCAAACTACAGCCGCTGCCTCCAGGTGTGGCTGTTTAGCAAACAAACAGGTCCCCTGAGAAGTGACTCCTTCCAGCTGTTCTCCGTGTGCCATGCAATTAGCCACCATCTCTCTGAGCTGATGCCCTAAGCAGCAGGCAGTACTGGTGACAGTCACATCCCCAGCAGGAGGAGGCATGATGAGCCCAGGGAAGGAGAGAGGGCAGGTGCTGGCTGCACCTATGAAGGAATCTGAGGTTGGCCAGATGCCCCATGCCCAGGTTGGGGGGTTTCCCAGGAGGTAAAAGAGAGGGTGTGTCTGCAGTTGTTGGAAGAGCTGGGGAGGTGGGTGGGAATGTGACTGGCTGGCTATGCTGGGAAGAAGGAAGAGAAGTGGAGGGAGGAATTAAATTAAGAGTGTTTGGAGGCTGGGAGGGGAAGGCGTGAAGTGGGGGGAGGGAGGGAGAACAGAAAGTGAGCCTGTAAGCTCTTTGAGGCAAGTTCTGCCTCCCAGGAGTGGCCCTAGATGAGCTGCCGGCAACTGGCGCCTTAGGCGAAATGTGCGATTGGCGCGAGCTCGGCACCCCCGCCTCCAAAGCCCTCCACGGCCAGTTATCTTGGGGCCCTATATCAACAGGCCACCATTGCTGCCTCCCCTACACTCCTGTCCAGCATCTAGCAGACCAGGGCCTTGGCCTGGTGCCTGAGGCCTTTTGGTGTCACTGCAGCAGGGGGACAAGACAGAAGAGAAGAGGGAGGCGGCAGAAGCCTTGAGGGGAAAGGCGAGGGATGGGAAGGTGATCTTGGAGAGAGAGTGTTGTTTGAAGCCACTGCAGAGAAAAGCAGGCCAGGGAGGGAAAACTGAAAACACACAGAACGACAGCCCCAAGATACATGGCAGAAGGAAGGAAGGGCAAGAAAACAGGGTGCGAGAAAGCACAGGCGAGCAAGCGAGTGCAAGTGTCAAACGCTGCACTGTCAGTCTGAGCTGTACACACAATTTGCTAGACACTGTCTGCACCCCCAGCTTGGTAACTGCACATGGGACGCGCTATTTCCACTGCAAAAACAGGTGCTAGGAATACACTGACCAGACTCTGAACATTCTTACTGTCAATCTGCCCTGGCACGGACAAGCTCTAACCGCACCAGACCAGATCTATTGCAGAGGTGTGGGGGGGTCACCCTGGTGCTGTCGTGTTTCGGGGTCAGCTGATGTTTGCCCCCTGCACTCTTGGGCCCAGATTCATTGGCTGCTGCTTTACAAACAGCTCCATCCAGCAGTGTCCTTCCTCGGGCATTTCTCTGAGCTGAACTGCATGTTGTTTTTCCTGCCCATTGGTCGTATGGTGCCAGAATATTTTCATGTTCATGGGTTTCAAGGGGGGGGTGCTCTGCTGGAAAGCAGATACCACGTGATGGCCCCACCTTACAAACCTTCCTAGGTTCCTTTGTATTAGTTCTTTGCTCTCCCACATTTTCACCACCACCAGATTTACCCTGTGACTCTTGGCTGTGGCTTCTCGGTGCTATTCTAATATAACAATCAGGAGACGTGTCATCTACTGAGCTTGCCCCTCTGAGGAGAGAGTTTGCATCCACACAACCAATGTTCCTGCTAATTTTTTTCCACCCACGTGCAGAATAAATTTTGTTATGTGCACCACCAATAGAAACACATGCTGCAGACTATGGGTGCTGTGAGCACTCTGCTAATCAGCTGGGTGGCATTTGAATCTCTTGTGAGTGGCCCAACTGCTCAGCTTACAGGGAACACTGCACACGATTCACTTACTCTGGGTGGGGGGTATGCCAAAAAAAGGAAATGAATCTGCCAAGGTAAAGAAGTGGTGAGGGATGTAAAGTGTGTGCAGAGGACACTGGAAAGGCAAAATCCAGAAAAGAGAGCGGCTTGAACAACAAACACATAAAAAGCCAGAAGAGATACAAACTGACAAGGGGAAGGGGGAGGAGGCTGAAAAAAGATAAAGCCATTTAGAAACTGAAACTGACCCAAGCTGACAAAGAAAAGGGAAGAATGTGGCTATCTTCACAGCACCATAGTTCAAAGATCTAGCACAAACTCAGAAGAATTACTCAGTAGCCCAGATGGTAGCAAGGCATCCACGAAGAACTGGAGCCCCAAATGATGGAGCAGAAGCCTGCTCTTTGGAATGGGGCAGAGGTAATCGTGGTGCTCCTAATTAAAAAAGAGACACATTGACATCAAAGGCAAGAAATCTGTTTTCTGCCCAAATACCAGCTGGCCCTCCAGTTCGAAAACAAGCATCCCGGCAATGGGGGAAAAGGAGCGCCCACGTCGGGAGAACATTATCGCACGAGACGCATCTTTCTTGGAAACCCGATGGGACAGAGGCCTCATGAATCCAACAGCCATTCATGTCTGTGAGGCAGTAGAATGGCACGGTCGGGTGGCAGGCCTGCTGTGAAAGCACCTGCGTGTGAGAGCAGAGTGGCCCGCGCATTTTCTTCATTTAAATGTAGAAGCAATTAAAATACAATAGCCACAGACGAGCCAATGGATGAGAAACTCCCCACCATCTTTTACAACTTGCTAAAACCAAGCCTAGGCCCTTCAGACAAATCCCGGAGATCCCGCAGCAAGCTGCTCCAGCAAACACCCGCGATAAAATAGAGGGGGCTTTACACCACGAGCAAGGGCTGTCCCTGAGCAAGCCTGAACGGCCCTGCAGTCACTAGCTACTGTCATTCTGTCACCTGCCTGGGCCAGCAGTGCTGCCTGCAGCCTTCTCCTCGGTGGCACCCCCGTGTGCCCCGCTGCCGCACATGCCCACCCTGACACGGCTGCCGACACGGGATTCATTCCGGGCTAGGCACTGCTCATGTCACTGGTCCCTTTCCCTGGGGGGCAGGAGGGCTGGAACTGGGACTAACGCGCCCTGGAAAGTACTGAAATCTCTTAAAACTCCTTTCTCTTAAAGGCAATTTCCAATTTCCCTGGTTCCAGGAAACTCCTTGGAACAAAGGCCAGGCTGCAGCAGCTGAAGGGTTTAATGTCTCTGACTAGGAGACTGTTCAGTTACAAAGGAAAATCTCCAGGCATGTAGCACCCGGTGGTACTAATTTGATATGAATTATATGATGATGACTTTAAGTAGGAATATTAATAGCAATTAGGCTGCATGTTAATGCTCTAATAGCATCATATAGCTAGCCTCAGAGACACGAGAGCCAGTCAGAAGACATTTTTCAAGAGATGAATTGTGGCCGTCAAAGGATTTAGTACCTTTCCTTGTATGGAGCTATATCCAGCAAAAGCAAAAGCAGGAACGTTAGCCAATGGCAAGCACATCATCTAAGGAACTCCCATTTCACGCCTCACGTATCAGCACCGATTGTTCAGTCAGAAGTGGAGGCTGGACAGTTCCATATCTATACTCTCCCTCAAAGGCTGTTTATTCAGACTCTAATCAAGCATTTAAGTGCTATTAATTCATACAAACAGATACGAGCACTCTGTGTGTCTGACTGGAAACCTCTGCTTCTCCGCACGCACTGCGCCCTGTCCTACACCCTGGCCCCAAGCTCCCCGCTGGGGCAGTCGGTTAGACAGTAGTCAGGTTCCTATCTCACCTCCCAATAAGATAGTTTGGGGGTAGGGCTTATTCAGGCATGCTGGCGATTCCCATGTTCCCTCCCATTGTGCTGCAGGGTCTCCATTCAAAATCCCTCCCCCCCCCAGTAAAAAACCCCAGACAACAAACCCTGCTTAAGAAGGATGCTCAAGATTAATCTGTTTGCCAGGGCTATGTGTGCAGCTGTGGCAAGACACATTCACTGGCTCCTAAGAGAACAATGAGGGACACATGTGGGTTACCCAGGGATTTGCTGGACTGGCCAGTGCAGTCACTAGGATGGAAATGGGTCCTGTCCCTACCACAGGCCAGACAGATGAGGAATAGTTCCATACCCAGTAGAACCCCCCTCCACCCGAATCCCTCAGGCTCTGCTGACAGAACATGGCCCTTAGGGGTCGGACATCCAGCAGTCTGTAGGACGCGGCCCAACCCAGCCTGCCCTCGGCCTCAGAGATCAGCCCTGCAGAATCGCGGCCTTTTCAGGGGAGACTGACTTGTTACTGCCTAGATTTCTTCCAACACTCCCTCCAATGCTGTTGCTAAAGGCTAGCGGTGGGTCAGAGCAGTTGTGTGCAAGCCAGAAGCTCAGCTCAGTTGCTCATATGGATTCTGCTCTCAAAAGAGAAAGATGCCTGGGAAGTGGCTGCTCCTACCTACATAACAGTCGACAGCAGCAACGCACTAAGACTCTCGCGAGGACTCTCATGCTTCTCTCACTTGGATTTCTGGTTCTCTCACACAACTCATTCTGCTGAATCCCTCAGCACCTGCCTTTCTGCGACATCTCTCTCCCTGGTGCTCTAACGCCGCTAAGGAGCACACATCAGACACAAGGCAGAAATGTCAAGTATCAGAGGGGTAGCCGTGTTAGTCTGAATCTGCAAAAGCAGCGAGGAGTCCTGTGGAACTTTATAGACTAACCGGAGTGTTGGAGCAGAAGCTTTCATCAGGTGCAACTGACGAAGTGGGTCTTTGCCCACGAAAGCTTCTGCTCCAACACTTCAGTTAGTCTCTAAGGTGCCACAGGACTCCTTGTCGCTAAGGTAGAAATGAGCACTGACCAGCGAGGCAGTGACAGGCAAATTTCCCACTTCCTCTTGCACAAAGACTGCCGCTGCACGACTGGTCTCCAGAGACAGGAAGGGCTTTGGAGAGAGCTCTAGGGAGGATATTGTACGAGCAAGCACCTGTGGCATGAGAAAGGGCCCAATTTTCCTCTCCAATGTCCCTGCCCGCCAGCCCCTGAGTTCAAAGCATCTCTGATGGCAGGATGTGGCCCTGCACACAGATCTCACACTGAATTACCTTTTCTGTGCCCCACTGCCATGAATGGGGTTACCCGGTGCAAACTCCATCCTTGGGAGCAATTCCTACGAATGACAGTGGCCAAAGCAGAGTTTTACTGGGGAAAAGGGCCCCCGCTCCCTTAGCTCTTCTCTGATTGCACCATCCGTTCTCAGGCCTGGGTCAAAGCAGTGCAACTCCTCGGCACCATCACGCACGGGCCTGCTGCAGACAGCAGTGTGTCTCTGGGCTGTGTTCCTGCTCGGTGCATTAGCAAATGAAGCTCACTCGCAGCAAGGTGATAGGGAACAGCCATCATGGATTTGTAAAGAACAAATCATGTCAAACCAATCTGATAGCTTTCTTTAATAGGCTAACGAGTCCTGTGGATAAGGGAGAAGCGGTGGATGTGGTATACCTAGACTTTAGTAAGGCGTTTGATACGGTCTCACATGATATTCTTATCAATAAGCTAGGTAAATACAACTTAGATGGGGCTACTATAAGGTGGGTGCATAACTGGCTGGATAACTGTACTCAGAGAGTAGTTATTAATGGTTCTCAATCCTGCTGGAAAGGTATAACAAGTGGGGTTCTGCAGGGGTCTGTTTTGGGACTGATTCCGTTCAATATCTTCATCAACGATTTAGATATTGGCATAGAAAGTACGCTTATTAAGTTTGCAGATGATACCAAGCTGGGAGGGGTTGCGACTGCTCTGGAGGATAGGGTCATCATTCAAAATGACCTGGACAAACTGGAGAAATGGTCTGAGGTAAATAGGATGAAGTTTAATAAAGATAAACACCAAGTGCTCCACTTAGGAAGGAATGATCAGTTTCACACATACAGAATGAGAAGCGACTGTCTGGGAAGGAGTACAGCAGAAAGAGATCAAGGGGGTTATAGTGGACCACAAGTTGAATATGAGTCAGCAGTGTGATGCTGTTGCAAAGAAAGCAAACATGATTCTGGGATGCATTAACAGGTGTGTTGTGAGCAAGACACGAGAAGTCATTCTTCCGCTCTACTCTGCGCTGGTTAGGCCTCAGTTGGAGTATTGTGTCCAGTTCTGGGCACCGCATTTCAAGAAAGATGTGGAGAAATTGGAGAGGATCCAGAGAAGAGCAACGAGAATGATGAAAGGCCTAGAGAACATGACCTATGAAGGAAGGCTGAAGGAATTGGGTTTGTTTAGTTTAGAAAAGAGAAGATTGAGGGGCGGACAGGATAGCAGTTTTCAGTTATCTAAAAGGGTGTCATACGGAGGAGGGAGAAAACTTGTTCATCTTGGCCTTGGGGATAGAACAAGAAGCAATGGGCTTAAACTGCAGCAAGGGAGGTTTAGGTTGGACATTAGGAAAAAGTTCCTACCTGTCAGGGTGGTCAAACACTGGAATAAATTGCCCAGGGAGGTTGTGGAATCCCCATCTCTGGAGATATTTCAGAGTAGGTTAGATAAATGTCTATTGGGGATGGTCTAGTCAATATTTGGTCCTGCCATTAGGACAGGGAACTGGACTCGATGACTCTCGAGGCCCCTTCCAGTCTTAGGATTCTATGATTGATTCAGAGCTCTAGCTCCCCAGCCATGCCTTGATTAATGTGGAAGAAGAAGAACTGCTATGCTGAGTAAAGCAGCCTGTCAATCAGAAGAATTCTGGCTACGCTTTCAGGAAGGTTTGGCTCGGGCCCACTTTACCAAAACTAAAAACCCAGCCCTGGCTCTCAGAGCAAATCAAGACCCAAGCCCTAGCTACCCTGCAATTCCCTGCCCTCATCATAATGGCCCGCAGCTTGGGCAAGGGCAGGAAGCAAAGGGAAAGAGAACTGTTGTAGGAAAACCTTGAGTCTTTATTGCAAGATTGAAATGAATCAAGTCTCCAGCCCGTGTCCGTGAGTAACAGGACTCCAGGAGCACAGCAAAGCTAAGAACACACAATCCGTGAGCGCTGGCGCTAAGCTGGGTAAGAGCAGCGCCACTGAGCGCGCCCTGTTACACACGTGTCATTTGACCCCGGGGCAGGATGCCGGGCAAAAGCAGCTGGAGCAGCTCTCTGGAGCCCCAATTTCTTGACCCCTGAGTCAGCCTGAGGGGCAAAGCTGGGCATGGGCTGAGCCAATTAGCCCAGAAGGCGGGCAAGCGCAGGGGATATGCTTGGGGTGGGGAAGAGGGGAGGGACGAGCAGGTGCTGGAGAGCTGGAGCCCGGAGTCGCAGTGCTGCAAACTAAGAGGAAGCAGCAGGTCACACAGAGCCCTAAGCGGATACCAAGTTTGTATTCATATCCACATCTGCAGCCGCAAAAGTGAGCCATAGATCCCAGCGCTGACCCCTGCGGATACACGGCAGGTCCCAGCGCTGACCCTTGCGGAGGCAGATCACCACAGACGTACAGCAGATCTCTGCCTTCACCAGGCTTCAGAGAGGGACAGCTCCAAGTTTTCAGCCTCCTTCACAGAGGACACTGAATCCACATTGCATAGACTCTCTGGGCTCAGAAAACAGGGCGAAAGCCAAATGGTCCACCTTCCCATAGCCGGGGCAGAGGCAGGGCAGAGTTTTGAACATCCTAGGCACTGAATCCACTTGCAAGGTGGCCTCATACACTCCCTCGTCACCTATGGAGACTGCTATGGTCTCCTTCAGGAAGGCGAATAGCCAGCAGCATTCAGACACGGGCCCCAGTCCAATAAACCATCCCTCCGCATAAATAGCTTCATCAATTCTTGATTGGTCTCATATTCCCCCACCTGTAGGAGGTTGTGGATTAGTGGTGCAGGGCCAAAGTGGGGACATTCTGTTCTCACTCTGTGTTGCTCACACCCTCAAAACCCATGCCACATGCAGTCTGAAACTGCTCAGATTGCAAGAACTCTTTTAAAAAGGGTGAAATTCAATGAAGAAAAGGCCAAATCCAACAGCGACTGGCATCCTCCAGTGTCTGGACCCTAAATCAGACAGGCTGGACATGGCAAAAGAAGACTTGGATTTCCCAGCTGATGCCGTCAGAGCAAGAGCGAGATATTCGCTGTCTAGCCTATGTTTAGAGGCAAGCACCACACACCATGAGTCACTCCTGACTGCTGTGGGCCTTCACATGACTGGCTGGCTTCAAGGAAGTTCCCAAGATGCTCGTATTAGGTTCTTGCTCCCTGTCAGGTGGACAGTTCTAGCTCATCCTTCTTCACAGCATAGCTGAGACCACTTAAGGCAGATCCCAGGGCACAACACACCAGAGGATCAAGGATAACCTGGAAATCCCCACGGAGCTCTCCCTGCTCTTTCAGGTCCTGGTACCTGTCCAGATCCGGATGAGATCTACCTGCTTTGGGCTGGATGCAGATATGACAAGGGGATGCATGTTCTAGAGAAACACTGAGACCATGGCATGCTGCCCCGACAGTTGAAGGTATCTGCTCACGGCTCACCAAGACGGATCCTTGCCAGAGTTCTACACGGATTGTGTCTGCTCCTGGAGTCCCAAAAAGCTGAAGGAGCTGGACTCAAGCAAAAGTAGCTGGACTCGCTTTCCTCCACCTTCAGTGGGTCAAGTGAGTGTGCCCCTCTTCTCCAGCGAGGCTCGCTGTAATCCACCCCGAGGCTACCGCAGTGTGCTTACCTGGGACCTCCCAGAGGAAAACACCTGCCCACTTCAGCCAGTGCAGAATGCAGCTGCCTAGTTCCTGAGCAGGAAGGGCTGCCAAGAGACCCTTGCTCCTGAGCACCGTGCTGGCTACCAATTCACTTCTGGGTAAGATGCAATTCGTAGCCTTGAAAGCCCTGAATTCCCAGCTACATCAGCGAGCACGGCCCTTCCCACAAGGCTCGGCCTGGGCACCTGTGCTCGGGAGGAGGTCAAGGTTTTCGGGAGCTAAGGGCAGGTGGGCCGTCATCTCTGGAGCTCACTCCTGCTGGCCATGTTTACACCTCTTTCTTCGAGCCGGCCACTCGTGGAAGGGAGAGGAGTTTCCATTGGCAAGTCATTCTCTGGCTGATGTCTTCTGTCTGGGTGGCTAGGAGGACTGAGCGCTACGCGGATTATAGAGCACAATGTTTCCTGTTGGGGGAATTAGGTCTATTTTGGTCTAATTTGCAACGTCCCCAGTTCCCACAGCCATGGGGTCTTATTCAGGCCAAATGTTTCTGAAGTGCTTCCAGTCCCCACGTGAACAGAGTTAGAGAAGAACACAGTGTTATCAGGCATCAAATGTTATGGGGGATAAACTGGAGGAAGAAAGAGGAAGTCAGAGCTCAAGAGTCTGCCAAGTTCCTAATATAATTCAAAACAAAGCAATGCTGAAAAGTGCACATGAAGTCAGCGTTTGTCTGCGCTTCAGTCTTCTTGAACTCCCCTGAGTAATCAGCCCACGTGGAGGCAGCTTAAGGAATGGAAAAATCAGTCATTTCTGCTTCTCATGGCTTTTTTAGTCTGCAGCGTGCGACATGGAGTGGGAAAACTAGCTCCAAACTGCTTCTCCAGCAGCGAAAGGCCTCTTGGTGGCTGTTGAGCACAAGGAAACCCAAGATTTCTCTCCCTAAGGGCTTTCATGCAGAAGTATTTGGAGGTCTGACAAGTGCTCGAGCAACCTGGCCACAATGCAAGATAAGGCTCTGCACTTTTACTGGGAGTAGGGAGAAAGATAGTTTCTCTGAACAGCACATTGGTCACTAGCTAGCCACGGACCTCCTGTGCGGCCATGCTCTGTGGGTACCTGTGCTCTGGCTCAGTGGAGCACCTGACAAGCTCAACGAGCCGTGAGAAAAATGTTCCTGCCTTTCACTATGGGCATCCCACTGCCACGAGTTAGCACCCGCTGCCGTCCTGCACAGCTGTGTTTCACATCTGGGGGGCTGCTCTCCAGACTCCAGGCAGATGTGACATTAGGACTTCACCCAAAGCCCACCAAAGTCAATGGAAAAGACCCGCCATGGATTAAAAGTAGCCTCGGATCAGGCCTTTGGAGCCCAGCCTCATTGAATGCCCAGCCCCCGCACCTTTTGGGGGAAGTCAACATGGTTTCTGTAAAGGGAAATCCTGCCTTACTAATCTACTAGAGTTCTTTGAGGGGGGTCAACAAACATGTGGACAAGGGGGATCCAGTGGATCTAGTGTACTTAGATTTCCAGAAAGCCTTCGACAAGGTCCCTCACCAAAGGCTCTTGAATAAAGTTAGTTGTCATGAGATAAGAGGGAAGGTCCTCTCATTGATTGATAACTGGTTAAAAGACAGGAAACAAAGGGTAGGAATAAAAGGTCAGTTTCAGAATGCAGAGAGGTAACTAGTAGTGTCCCCCAAGGGTCTGTACTGAGACCAATCCTATTCAACTTATTTATTTATAAATGATCTAGAATGCAGGCTTCTTTTGGAAGAAGCTTTTCCAGAAGAGATCTTCTGAAAAAACCTTTTCCGAAAGAGAACGTCCACACTGCCAAAGTGCACCAAAAAAGCAATCTGCTTTTTCGAAAGAGAGCGTCCATGCTGAATGGGCGCTATCTTGCATTTCAGCTGTGACTACAGTAGACTTCCGATAATCTGGGACCTAGGTGGTGCCGGATTATCAGATACAGGCAGTCCCCGGGTTACGTACAAGATAGGGACTGTAGGTTTGTTCTTAAGTTGAATCTGTATGTAAGTAGGAACTGGCGTCCAGATTCAGCCGCTGCTGAAACTGACCGCCAGTTCCGACTTACATACAGAATCAACTTAAGAACCCCAGGCGTCCCCAAGTCACCTGCTGCTGAAACTGATCAGCAGCTGATTCCAGGAAGCCCGGGGCAGAGCAACTCTGCCTCGGGCTTCCTGTAGTCAGCGCTGGTCAGTTTCAGCAGAAGCTGACTTGGGGACGCCTGGGGCAGAGCAGCTGGGGTGCTGCTGGGTTGCTCCAGTAGCGCCGCTCCTCGGTGCTACTGGACCAACCCAGCAGCACCCCATCTGCTCTGCCCCAGGCGTCCTGATTCAGCTGCTGCTGAAACTGACCAGCAGCGGCTGAATCAGGACCTGGGGCAGAGCAGCTGGGGTGCTGCCGGGTTGGTCCAGTAGTGCCCAGAGCGGCGCTGCAGGACCAATCGGCAGCGCCCCAGCTGCTCTGCCCCAGGGTCCAAAACAAAAGCCTGGTCTGCTGGGGGGGGGGCACACTAGCTGCACCCCCCCCAGCAGACCAGGGACACAGGGAGCAGAGCCGCAGCGGCAGTGGGGTGCCGCGCCTCTGAGGCTTTGCTCTGGCAAAGTCTCAGAGGCGCGGGACCCCGCCGCGGCTGCAGCTTCAGTCCCGGTGCCTGTGGTCTGCTGGGATGGTCCCCAGCAGACCACAGGCACCGGGACTGAAGCTGCAGCAGCGGCGGTTCCCCGCGCTTCTGAGGCTTTGCTCTAGCAAAGCCTCAGAAGCGCGGGAACCCGCCCGGTGCCCCTGGTCTGCTGGAGACGGTCTCCAGCAGACCAGGGGCACCGGAGCAGCTTATGAACGGGGTTCTCTCGCCCCGGAGCTCGCAGGTAGCAATCCGCCACCTCAACCTCCGGGGCGAGAAAGCCCCGTTCGTAAGTGCGGATCCGACATAAGTCGGATCCGCGTAAGTCGGGGACTGCCTGTATACTGGACTATCAGGAGGTACTATAAGCTGGTTATATATATATATATATACACACACACACACACACACACACACACACACACACACTGTGTAAATTATAAAAAATTTTCTTAACCTTTTTTATTGTACATACTGTATACAGTGTACTGTAATGTTTTAGGTTTTTTTAAGCCTTTTTTACCCTTTTTGCTCAGTTCAGCTGCTGCCGCTGTTACCTTGTGACTCATTTTTTGCCAAAGCTCACTCACTAGGCTCTTGCCATTTTGATGCCGGACTATCAAGAGTGCCGGACTATTGGAGTTTTACTATACTATGGACGGAGTGGCCACCAGGACACCTGTGCTTTTTCCTCTTTCCTCTTCTTTCAAAAGAACTCCCTTGAGGCTTTTTCCTTGTAGAAAGAGGTTTACCAATGTCAGAAAAACCTCTCTGGTCTTTCAATTTTTTGTCAAAAGAAAGCAACTGGACATAAAATTCTGGGGTTAGACATGGTCTCAGTGTGCAGCAGCAGTCAAAAAAGCAAACAGAATGTTTGGAATCATTAAAAAAGGGATAAAGAATAAGATAGAGAACATCTTATTGCCTCTGTATAAAACCCTGGTACGCCCAGCCGAAGGGGGCAGAGAGAAGGGTACTGGAGCAGAGGCCTCAGGGTGGCTCCAGGAAGAGGCTATGAATGGGCATTATAGATGTCAGGGGAGAGCTACAGAGGCAGGAGAAAGAAAAATCAAAGGAGTGTGAAACCAATGCACAAAAGCAGCAGAGCGAAGAGTTCCGTGGTGATAAAAGAATGAAAGGGGAGGGTGGGACTCGAACCGCGTGAAGCTGGGAAACAATCACTTCCCAGCTGGCAGGATTTCAAGTAATCGATTCCCTCACTTCACTCCATTTCCGTGGCAGAAAGAGGGACAGGAAAGAAAAAGGAGGTGTGATCCCGATGCCAGGATCGCCGATCTACAAGGTCACAAGAGGGTGGGAGGCCTCAAACAGTCAGCAGGAAGCCTGCGAGGCAACGCACAGGTGCATGGAGGTGTGCAGGGACCATTTCCCAAAGCCCTTAGGTTAATCAGGGTTCACCTGGGAGCAGACCGGAGACACGCGCCTGAGAGAAGTGCTTGTTCTGCGCTATTATACTGCTGGGTGGAGGTTGTGGTCTCCAAGCCACCCCACCACAAAGCTGCCAAACATGTTTTCACGCAACACACAGTCTGTTTGTGTTGGTTGTGTCACTGTGACAAAATGAACATGCAGGAGTCACCAATGGAGACTTGGTAGCATTAATTCAGCTTGCCAGAACAAAGTGGACATGCTGAATCCAAGGCAGCAGTAGTCCTGGCCCCATAGAGATGGTTATCAGTGTGGCAGGTAAGATTAAAGATTGGGGGAACCACGCTGGAGAGCATGCTACAGGCCTGCTAAGAGGGGGGCCCGGATGCTGAATGCTCTCAGCAAGTTGTTCTAAGGGTCAGGAGATCAGCAGGCCTGCTGGTTGAAATGATCCCTGGGCATCCCCACTCCAGATCCAGGCCACGCGGCTTTTTTCCCACCTGCCCTGAGCAGCCTGATCAAGGGAAGCTGCTTTTCTCTGGATGATGCTGATCCTGTATGATGGAGTTACGCTTGTGAACGTAGCTGCTAGCACCCAGGCTGCGAACGATCTCTTGTTGGGAAGTGTTTCACGCACCCAGCTGCTTGTGGGCACGTGCTGGCTGGTATTTGCTCTAGCTCGCTGCCAGCCTGCCATCACACCATGGCAATAGGGTCATTAGAAATACCTAGGCAGGACTAAGCCCCGGCAAATAAGTAATCACATTGGGTTTCCTTTCACCAGCAGTCCTGGCCACTCACTGGAGAGAGCTCACTGTAACGAAGAGCCTGCTGTGTCTGTCTCTGGCGGGTGAGATTTCTGTCCTCCGTCCCTCCTAGAAGTAACCAGGGCGGGAAAGGGCGTGTGCTGTGCTGAGGAACCAGAAACAGACAACCCATGTGGAGCTTGCAAACTGCTCGGTGGGCCCTGGCCGCTGCGCTCGCAGCTCCCTTCTGCGCAGCTGCACATGGTGCAGCCACTGAGTCTGGCTCCCGAACATCGAGACGGATTATTTTAAATCTCATTTTTAACCGAACGTTGGGTTCTTTTCAGCGGCTGGCGGGAGGAATTGCACTGACAGCTTTTCTCCATGAGGCCAAGGCCTAAGAACTGACTCTCGGTTTAAAGGAGAGTGGAGATAAAAAAGTCGCAGGACTCCAGGAGCGGGGCTTTGAGCAACACACCAAATACCACGAGACTTGCAATGATGCATGGGAGCTGGCAGGGCTAAGGATGGGACAGGACCATTCCAAACAACGGGCATCTCAACCTGGCACAGAATTAGCCCGCCCTGCCTCTAAGTCCCTAGTGAGTGGAGGTGCCCAACTGGGGACCCTGCAAACAATATTAATGCCTAGCTCTTGTACAAGGATTGTCATCAGTCAATCCCAAAGGTGCCGCCCCCGCTTCCTCTCCCCCGAGCTAGTTCACAGCTTCTTTTCAAACCCTGAGCCAGGCACCAACTCATTGTCTCTCCTGCCCAGTATCCTGGCCCCTTCCCCACTGTCACCGCAATCTCCGCTCCCTGCCTCCGCCCAGCTTCGGAGAACACCTAAGGCCAGCCTAACCCAGCTCACCTGCTCCTCACATTCAAAACCAAGTGGGGCGAGAAGGAAGAGAAGGTGAGAAACACGTGAGAGACAGAAGAGAGAAGGGGAAAAACGGGCCAACAAAATGGAGAGTTGGTGAAGCGTTACGACCATGCAATGACCAGACCCATCTGGCCCCATGCTCCCCGCCATGGATAGAAAACATAATGTGATGCAAACAGAAGGGTTTCCTGAAGTCTGGCATTAGAGCCCTGCAAGAGAACAGTGTTTTCCAGAGCTGCCTCCACGCCGTCATGGAACCTGGCACTGGCAGCTGTGAGGAACTGGTAACATCGCCCACGACTGGAACCGGAAAACTTACTCCAGACAGCAGCAGCCACACACGCTGACCTCCTCCAGAGCTCTGCACAGCAGTAGAGCTAAGCACCCGAGAAATGGAGCAGGTCAGTGAGGGGGTTTCTCCACACGTTACACTGGCCTTCCTAAAGCACAGCTCACAGCGCTACCCTCTGCCATACGCCCAAGAGAGCACCTGCCTCTGCGCAGCAGCAAACCCATTTAGTAGCTCCATGTCTTGCTAGAGCCACCTGGCTGTCAGCCTCCAGAGTGACGTTTGCGAGGTTCCACGGCTACAGCCACAAACACAAGATGCTCTTAGCAGCGGGGAGACGGAGGAAAAGGAGACCAAGGTAACAAGAAAGTTATAAAAAGTTGTTGTGACAGCCTTGCGGAAAATGGAAAGGAAAATTAGACGCCTGTCATCTCTCGGATGCTCAGACATTATGGTACCAACGGAGGAGCTTTGAAAGATGGACTAGAAGGATGTTATTCAGTGTCGTTTGCTAACATCCCCTAGAGCTTAATAATAGCAACTGTATATCTAGAACTAAGAGGTTTTTGTTAAGAGCTAATACAGCAGGGGAGTATGTTTTGCTGGTCACTTTCATTTCAAGTAAACCCTGCGAAGTGCTCACAGGGAGAGCTTCCGGCTCACTATAAATGCAGGCGATATGCGGATTTACTCTTCTTCAGAGATGCCCACAGTCTACCAAGCCAGGTGGCATTTCTATGCCCCAAGTTTCCAGAGGCCAACAACAGAAATTAATCAGGGCTGCAGAGTGAGTCGTCTTGTTACTTGTTGCAGTTGGTGGCATGGGAGCGGCACTGGCTTCTCACACGGCATTTCTGAAAGGGACATGACCTTACGGAGAGGGGAAGGAACTGTGTGGAAGCACCCTTCCTCTCCGCCAGCGCCCGAGCGATGGGGAGAAATCTCACTGAGGCCGTGTCCACACTCAGGGGTTCTTTCGAAAAAAGTACCCTTTTTTCGAAAGAACTTCCCCTGCATCCAGACTCAAGCCGCATTCTTTCAAAATTATTTCGAAAGAACGCGGCTTTTCTTTCGATGGCGGTAAACCTCGTTTCACGAGGAAGAACGCCTTCCTTCGAAAGTTCCTCTTTCGAAGGAAGGCGTTCTTCAATGTAAAGAGGCCGTCTTCGAAAGAGAGCATCCAGACCAAATGAAGCTCCCATTTCTACGTGCTGAGGTCCAATCGAGTCACTTAACGATGGCCCATTGTGGAGCAGCACGGCCCGCTGTTCGCCTCGCTCTGTGTCGGACTGGGGCTTTGGTGAGGTGGGTGGCCTCCAGAGGTGACGTGGAGGATACCACTGTGTGACTGAGCAGAACAGAACCACCGCTGTAGATACAGCAATAGGCTGGCACTTCAGGGCTCCACCCTCCTCTCCCACCATAGATCAACAGGAAATAGACCAGGCTGAAAGCCAGAGGGCACCGGGCAAATGCAGAGCCACTGGCATTGCAGCAGTGAGATGAAGCGCACCCGAGACTGCGTCATCTGTTCTCATGAGCTGCGCAGAGATGGACAAAGGTCTGGCGGCACCAGAACATGGAGTCTGGTGACAACCAAAGAGCACCAAGGTAGGAACTGGTGAAGAAGCTGCATTTTGATTAATGCCATTGCCAGATCCTCTTTTGCTGCTGTTTTCCAGCCTGAGTCTCACAGGCGCCAAGCCAGCCCTTCAAACATCACTCAGCAGGGCATGACTCGCCGGGTCTGGGACCCTGCTTGGGATGTGGGACTTATGCCACCAGGAGAGGTGCAGGGAGCCTACATGAGGAAAGGCTGCCCCTTCCTTTCTGGAGCTGCAGAAAGGCTTAACGCACTGTACGTGGCCTCTGGACAGGCTCGCTCTGGCGGGAGAGTGCTGCTGCCGGGTGTGACATCAGATGTTCCCGCGTTACCCTAGCAGCAGTCTCGCAGCAAAGCAACAGAGAGTTACCAGCGGCCTGCGGAGATTAGCAAGGCCAGAACAGGCAGCTCCAGAGACAGCAGCTTGGTGCTTACAGCAGGGCTCAGGGTGAAAGCTGAAATGTGCACGGTGCAAACTCCATTTTCAGCTCTGAAGCAAGACGAGGGAAATGTGTTTAACTTTGCAGGGGTTTGCAAAGCGAGGAGCTGTTAAAAAAGTAATTGAGATAAATTCCTCTGGCAGGAGTGAAGCCCTCCAGCTACCAGGAGATATTTAGACAATTGCTTCTAGCTGCACACTTTCCTCTCAAACCTAAACAGAAAGCTGCCGTCCCCAGTCCTGTAAGATGATGCCTTGGCTATATATGGACAAAGAACTAGACAGGAGAGAAAAAAAGACGTTATGCCTTTTACAATGTGTGTGCGCTGCACCAAAGGGATCGTTAACCTCAGTGAAATTCACAAGTACTCTCATCAATCAGCCGCCAGCTTCTATTGTAATGCTTTCCATATTAAGAACTCGCCTTCATCCAACAGGGCTCGCTCTGTGCCAGGCACATGGTCCCTTGTGAGGTATGGCACAGCAGACTGAAATCCTGAGGCGAGGCAAGGCGAGGCTCCGCCCTCCCCCCAAACTCCTGTGACAGCTGCCCTGAATTATAAACCATTGGTCACTGTTACCCAGCCAGTCCGCACACCTCCGCTGCTCCCGAAGCATCTCCAAGAGATCCCAGCACGGAGCCTATGCCCTTTAGTTAGTGCACCGGGGAAGGCCGTGTTTCCTGGTCTCTCGCCTACCGCAGGCCTGCGGAGATAAATGCATGGGCACTTTCCTCCACACGACTGCATGCAAATGAATTACGCAGACTCTCTGATTACCCAGAGCTTTCACAGAGCTGATGCAACTTGCACGTTTCAGTGAGATGAGCGGGCCTTCGCTTCAGGTGCTAACTAGCGTGCTCTGAAAAAGAGTTCCCCACAGCAGCAAATGCCAACAAAAATAACATCCACTATTCACTGAAGTCCTCAGCAATAAAACCACTGCCCCCCCTTCCTGTGGCAAGCCACCTTTTGGATTTGGAGATGCCTGGGGGGCACTGCAGTGCAGGGGGTCTCATGCTGCTCAAAGCTGGCCCCTTTCTGTGGCTGGGCACCCCACAGCAGGGCACCTATCAAGATGGGCCTCTCCTTCAAAGGGATGCTCTAGCTTAAGCACAAGCGATCTGGCTTGGAAATTGGTTAGAAGCTTTTTTAAAAAAACAGTGGGAAATAATTAACCACTGGAACAATTCGCCAAGATTTCCCATCCCAGAGCCTTTAACCCTCAATAAGCTGGTTTTCTAAAAGCTCGGCTCCAGGGGGTACTTGGGGCAGGTCTCTGGCTTGTGTTCGGCAGGCCAGGCTGGACGATCACAGTGGTCCCTTCTGGCCATGGGACTCCTGCAGCTAGGGAGCAGGAGTCGTTGTGGGAGGGTCACTGGCAGTGGTGCACGGCAGCTCCTATGAGCTCACCACAGGAGTCCCCTCTGGCTCACAGTCCAGGGGTGAGCCGTGGGTGTGACAGGCCTGGCCCGAGCCGGACAAGCCTCACATCAGGGCAGAGGCAGGGAACTAGGGAATACCTGCGGCTCCATTGCACATAGATGCAGTCGTGCGCGTTACGAGGAACTTTATGGAGCCATCCCAGAAGACGGACTAACCCCAGCTCCGGGACAGACCGAGACTCATGTTTACTGTCTGACAAAGGCCTTGGAAGGGGACCTGCTAGAAAATACTCGGATTGAGAGAAATGTTAACGACCCCCTCTGACTGGGAGTGGACAACAGGCCGGGGGGGGGGGAGGTGACAGCTTCCTCAGGCCCCCAGGCAAGGTGGGGGGGGGCTGGCTCAGTGCTCCCAGAAGGGGTGGGGTGGGGGCAGCCAGCCCTCAGTGCCACCTGGAGCATGCCTGGCTGGCCCCTCAGCCCTTAGAGCCACCCAGAGCATAACCTACCAGCCCCCAGCCCTCGGCACCACCTGGAGCACACCCTGCCGGCCCCCCAGCCCTCGGCACCACCTGGAGCGCGCCCTGCCGGCCCCCCAGCCCTCGGCACCACCTGGAGCGCGCCCTGCCGGCCCCCCAGCCCTCGGCACCACCTGGAGCGCGCCCTGCCGGCCCCCCAGCCCTCGGCACCACCTGGAGCGCGCCCTGCCGGCCCGCCAGCCCTCGGCACCACCTGGAGCGCGCCCTGCCGGCCCCCCAGCCCTCGGCACCACCTGGAGCACGCCCTGCCAGCCCACCAGCCCTCAGTGACACCCGGAGCACGTCCTACCGGCCCACCAGCCCTTAGAGCTGCCTGGAGCACGTCCTGCCGGCCCCTCCCAGCCCTTAGAGCCATCTACTATTAATAGGGTTGCCAGATGGTTGAACCAAAAATATGGAACCCCCCCCCCCCCCAAAAAAAGAAAAAAAAACACCAGGGAAAGAATTCTGTTGAGGAAAAAAAGGGGGAGAGACCAAATTTGTTGAGAAAAAAAAATAATAATAACAACAACACAGCATTAAAACATGGCCCCTTTCATAGTGAGTGCAGAGTCAGAAGAGGGACAGGGACAGGGACAGGGGAGCGGTTGAGCACTAAGGCCCAGGGAAGGCATTGCTTCCCCTTGGTCTTAGGCTTTTTGCCGGCGGCCATTTTGTGTTCTTGTTCAAGCCAGAACTTAGCTTCCTTGCGGAACCAGGTAAGCAGGGAATCCGGGGCTGGGGGGCTGGGCCCGGGCCTGGGCGCTAGGGTTGCCAGGTGTCTGCTATTTTCAGCTCCTGGCCGGGAAAAAAAAAATCAGAAAATACCGGGCATTTTAGGTGAATTACTCGACATTTCTGAATTTTACCGGACAGGAGGTGAAAATACCGGACTGTCCGGGTCAATACCGGACACCTGGCAAGCCTAACTATTAATTTCACTGCAACATAGGATAATAAAAATCCACGAATCTCTCTTTTTAAATACAAAAATCCCTTTTGTTTCTCTTGTGACCCGAGCTGGCTCTCAGCAGATCACGAGCACAGAACTTCAGCTGATCAATCCCAGGAGAACAGCAGCATCGAAGGGAGGCGTCACAGTTTTGTCCCTCCACGTACCGAGTGCACTGGAGGGACATGATATGACGCGCAGAGCTGGCGTGGCTCTTTGCAGCAGTGGCGGGAGTTTCATAGGGTGCATTTCAGGGGGCAAGAATGCACTAGGGCTATGTACAAAGGCCTAGATAGTCTTGCTGACAGGCCATACACATTCACTGCACACATTGCTGAGTCCTCGCAGAGCTTGTGAGCTTGGCTGGGCCCTGAAGAGCGAGTCCTCCGTCCGCACTGGCAGAACTGTGCCCTCAGCCTGAAGGGCCCATCACGATCAGGGGCCCTGCGGAGGGCACGCACCCAGCAATCCTGGTGTCTACGCAGCAACTTGTGACAGAGCTAGAGAAGGGCTCACGCCCCTGGGTGGGGAGCACAGGTGGCTAATAGATTCAGCTTCCAGCTGCTAGCTTTTCTTCAGCCTTTGTCTGCCAGATCAGACGCGCGCTCTTATCCCATCTCCCCCCTCCACCCGCAGAGACTTAGGGTACGTCTAGACTACAGGGTTTTGTCGACAAAGGAAGCCGCTTTGTCGACATAACAGTGTGGACACAAAGGACAGTGTAGATGCAATAATGCTTTCTATCGACAGAACTCTGTCAACAAAAGGCGTTATTCCTCGTAGAATGAGGTTTACATATGCTGAGTTTTGTCGACGTTATGTTGACATAACTCAAAGGCAGTGTGGACGCAGGTATAGTTTTGTCGACAAAAGTCCACTTTTGTCGACAAAACCCTATAGTCTAGACACACACTTAGACGCCAGGCTCCTTTCCCCTCATGCTCTGCTTTTGGGCAAGACATGCAGACTGAGCCCTTCCGTCCCACTGGAAGACAGGTTCTCCAGACTCCACATCGCTCTGATGGCTCTTCTGAGCCTGCTCCGATTGGCCAATGCCCTTGTCACCAGGGCAGGACACAGCATCCCAGCAGTTGCTGTATGCCGGAGTCCCGCCCCTTCTCTGCCCCTGCTCACCAGTCCTCCGCCTAGAGCTCACAGGAGCAGCTTACCACAGCGACCAGCGCCATGTGTGCACAACTTTGCACCAGGGCAGGACATGTGTGGTTTCATGTGGGTGTGAATGTCCTTGCACTGGGTTGGGTTAGTGCAAGGGGATCTCACTTACACACGCCCTGTGAGCTGGGTACACTGGAGGCCTCCACTGCAGTGCCACAGCTGTGACTCAGGCTGGTGGAGCTAGGAAAGTCCAAGTTTCCAGTCAGAACTGGCCTAGCTTCACCTTCCAGCCACTTGCTCGGGATAGATTTCTCTTTCACCCTCATTGTGCCTGTCGTCATTCCTGCCCCTGCTGCCGGAGGTGGCCAGGTGGCGGAGACGCGTCTGTGCCTGCTCGCTGCTCGTCGGAAGGCGGATTCTCAAATTCCCTTCAATGCTGCTCCAAGGGAGGCGCTGGGAGATTTACCGTGACCACAGTGCGGCGGCGTTCGGCCAACACTGAGCACGTCTGACCTCAGGCCTGTGACAAAGAGGCGCTATTCTTAGCAGCATTCTCTAGAGTCCATATAGGGCAGACAAGCTCTGTGCTGGGCTCCGTGGTGCACCTCTCTCCTGGCCAATGGGCCCACAGTGCTGTGGCCTGTAGGACACAGGAGGGCAGACGAAAGGACCACAGTGACCCTAGGCCTTGTAAGCTTCCGAGGCAGAGAAGCCACGGTGTGAACACGGCAATGTGACTGCACCCGAGGGACGAGGATAAAGCTAGAACGCTCCTTTCCACCGGGCGGGGATATGCACACGCCCGCTAGCCCAGCAGTGGCCAACCTGTGTCCAAGGGTCCATGGGCAGCCCCCCGAGGTTCTACGTGTGGGCCAGGAGACGCTTTTACTATTGACCTTGCCCAGGATTGCCAGTTTCTGCTGGCCTCCATCCATTTAGGCTTTTTCCTACCCGTGTTACTCCAGCCACAAACGCCGAGAACGAGGCCATGTGATGTGAGGTGCACTGGTTGCACACAAAACAGACAAAGCCAGGCGCTCCCTCTGCAACCAGTCACAACGCGGCTACAGGTCACTCGGCACAGCCCACACATTCGAGGGATGCTGGCGCAGTGCACAAAGCTGCCCTAGCCCGGGAGACCGCCTTGGTTCCAATAATCCTGTGGCCACTAAGCTGAAGGGGGGCTAGTCATGTGGCCCGCTCACTAGCCTGGGTTGCCTATCACTGCTCTGTACCCCAGATTCCTTCCAACATGGGGAAAAGCTGGGGCCTGCCATAGAGGTCTTTAGGATACAAGGAGAGCCAACTTCCTGCTGTGCAGGAGCCCAGAGCAGATGGTGACAGTAGCAGCTTCTGGCCTTTACACCTAGCAGTGTTAACCATGACACACGCAATCATTTCACCACAAGGGTTCACAACTCACGAAGACAGCACAGGAGCAAAACCAGAGACAATTGCTTTAGATGAAGAGGTGGAGTAATTAAACAAACCATCAGGCTCATCCATGAAATCAGAAACTAGTTTCCAGCCAGAATGCCAAAATTAAAATGATAAAAACCCGCCATTGAAATGCAAATGCATGCAGTTGTAATTCAGCCAATTCTCTTTCCTAGGAAAGATTCACATACATTCTTTTACACACTTTCTGCTCCTTGGGGAGTCTGATACCCATGCATGTATATTGGGTTTTCCTTTACAGCAATCAGAAAGCACACAGCCCATTGGTTACATTGAAAAGGAGGCTAGAGAGGAGAAAACTGTTTCCTATTGGTTTGCACTTATTACAGCCCACTCTGTGTTTAAAGTGTAACATCACTGTCTGCAGGGAACCGCAGTATCTGTGGGACAACAGCTGTTACCGAGCAACATTCACCCCAGCCACAATATGATCAATGCACAGTGATTTCACCCGCTTTAAGAGATTTTCAGGGTGCCGCGCTCACAAATTGTCCCGCATATTGCAATCCTTTGGTAGAAAAAGGGCTTCTTGGGTCACCCTGCAATAACTCTGTCTGATGGATGTGTGCGTATATTGTGTCCAGTATTGTGTCCAGTTCTGGGCACGGCATTTCAAGAAAGCTGTGGAGAAATTGGAGAGGGTCCAGAGAAGAGCAACGAGAACGATGAAAGGTCTAGAGAACATGACCTATGAGGGAAGGCTGAAAGAACTGGGTTTGTTTAGTTTAGAAGAGAGACGACTGAGGGGGGACATGAGAGCCGTTTTCAGGTATCTAAAAGGGTGTCATAAGGAGGAGGGAGAAAACTTGTTCATCTTGGCCTCTGAGGATAGAACAAGAAGCAATGGGCTTAAACTGCAGCAAGGGAGGTTTAGGCTGGACATCAGGAAAAAGTTCCTAACGGGCATGGTGGTCAAACACTGGAATAAATTGCCCAGGGAGGTTGTGGAATCTCCATCTCTGGAGATATTGAAGAGCAGGTTAGATAAATGTCTATCAGGGATGGTCTAGTCAGTATTTGGTCCTGCCATTAGGACAGGGGACTGGACTCGATGACTCTCGAGGCCCCTTTCAGTCCTAGGATTCTATGATTCTATGATTTGCATAGTAAACAAAAATATCTCCAATTTTCATTCCAATACATTGCTCTTCCCTTCTTGAGCAGAAGTGATGCAAAGAAAGATTCTATTGACCAGATGAGAATGAGGAAATGGTAGATACAAGCATGAAAAACCAGGATCATTTCCAAAGGCAGTTGGCTTCCAAAAGGTAAGAAGCAATTCAATATCTCATCAGTTATCTTCAAAGCTGGGACAAGCTGGCTGACAATGAGGAATGAAATAACAAAAGCATCAGTTTAACTCATTACAGTTTCATTTGCATGGCATGGGCACGGAGGGTTACTTTAGACAGCCCCGCCCCATCCCACCCAGCACTTAGGGCTACTGCAAGAAGAGAGAACAGAAGTGGAGAGGTACAATAGAACGAGGGGGAGGCCCTGTGTGAACCAAGGCAGCTGAGTCTCAGTGAGAGCTAGGCAGGGTGCTTTGCAGTGCCTGAGCCTAACACTGCATAGTTCTGGGACATGCTACCATGGCTGTGTCCTCTGGGTACCTACATTTGGAGGGAAGTCTGAACACTTCATTACATTCCCGTTGTTCTTGCCAGTGGGCATGGAGAGCCAGATTCTGCTCTCAGTTACTCCTGTGAGATTCTGGAATACTTGCGCTGAGGTCGGTCAGAAGCGTTCCTGCAGATTTGCATCGGGGTGAGTGAAAGCAAAGCCAGAGCCAGGGAGAACAGAATCCTGCAGTACAAATGCTGAAGGCTTCCCCCTTATTCCCTGCATGCTTAGGAATGGGGGCCTGTTACTCAGGAACATGGGCATTTCGCAACAGTGGGAATGGAATAAACTGTGCAACCTTTCATCTTCAGGCGTGAGAATCTGAGGACGAGCGAGGGATGCATCTCTGAGTGTGCACTGCTGGATGAACTACAGAAGCACAGCTCTTACTAGTAAGTTTCACCTCACCCTGGTGCTGGATTCTGTGGGACACAAGGTCACAGCAGCATGAAAGAAACAGGAAAACCTTAATAAACCCATATTCATGAACTGTTATGGATATTAGAATGAACAGTACTGGCATATGAATGAGATAAAAACCTCTCATGTTTGCTCATTTAGTGTGTGTCATTTCAGAAGTGTCCCCTGGAATGGAACAACGCTAATTAACATTAACACACTTATATTACAATGACTACCTGGACAAATCCAAAGCTAGGGCAAACCTGCATAGCAACATGGACAGGGCTCGACAAACTATACAATCTACTCGCCCATGGCAAGTAGATTTCAGCCACGCACACTGTTCATTCGCAGCGCACGCATGCGCAATGCGGCTCTTGTGCATACGCAGTACGGGGCTGGCAAGCGGTTTTTGCCGCCATTTGTCAAGGCCTGAACATGGACCTCGGTGGAGGATCAGAGATTTACAAACAACAGGACAATGTAGCACTGTAAAGACTAACAAGATGGTTTATTAGGTGATGAGCTTTCGTGGGCCAGACAAAAGCTCATCACCTAATAAACCATCTTGTTAGTCCTGTTTTTCGTTTCAGCTAGACTAGACTAACACGGCTACATCTCTATTACAGATTTACAAAGCACTCTGTGCACATTAAAGTACCTGGAAGCTCTGCTAAGAGACAAGTAACCAACCCCAGCTCAAAAGGGGAGGCCATTAGGGTAGAGAAGTAAAACTACTTGTTCAAGGTCACAGAAGGAACCAGTTGCAGGCTGGGATAAAAGCGCCAACCATATGAAATTTAACTGATTTTTGTAACCAGGGAAAGGCAGCCAGCCTAGCCAATTCTTGCAATTTGGTTGCAGGTCTCATGCTATTTTATGCTTTTCCTAAAGCCCCAGTTCCTGGCATCAGGTGATTAAAGCGGGATCTCAGATTTCATTGTGAGAGCGAGAGCAAGCGAGCTATTCCTTGTGGTTCTGGAGGAAGGCTTGAAAGGGTGACCTCTCCAATCTCAGACACAGACAGACCCCTACCGTGTGTGATTCATAAGCCAGCCTCATGACTTCGCAAGGCTGACGGCACTGGGCACAGCCACCAGGCCCATCCACACGAGACAGCTCACCGTGCTGCCTGGCCCTGTGCGATCTGCCAATGCAGCACGGACAGGACTGGCCAGACCAGTTAAGCAGACACAGTTGAGGACTCTTTTCTAAGCTGAAGAGCATAAACGTGATCCTCGTTCTTGGAAGGTGGCCACGGGGCTAAAGCCAGGGCTCCAAATGGAAATTTGGTGGGCAAACAAGCCACAGAAGCAACTGGGCAATGACGCGATCAAGGGTGTGCTGTGCATCAAATGCCTGCAGAGCCAGTCCCATGCTAAGTTCTGACCACACCTGGTCAGTGCCACTAGGAGGGCTTCTCCCAGCTCCTGGCAGGACCAAGGAAGCCTTCTGGGGTGGTGGAATGCAGAGGACGTGATGGGGAATGTAACTACCTCAACCTGCACTAGTTGCTCCATTCGGCCTCTGGTTTTACGGAGTGAGATTAACAAAAGCACGGAAGGGACATGGGCAGGCAGTTTTCAGAGCCAGGCACCCAATGGCTGAAGCTCTCACACGCTTTCGTCAGGCTAGAACATTAACGAGAGTTGAAATCAGTGTCAGGAATAGTAACAACCCTAACATTGCCAGCCAATGCTAGAAGGATGGCTACTCACTGCTCAGGCTTGGGCTAGGGCTACGAGAACCTGGCAGATTTTTTTCTTTGGCAGAAAATATGTATTAGGCCCAAAATGCCAGATGTTTTATGAAAACCTGACAGCCTAGAAGTTTTTGATAAATGTTCTTCAGATTTTTAAGCAATTTCAAAAGGAAACAAAATACGTCATTTTGGAATATATTCAAGAGTTTAGGCAAAAAAATTTCTCCTGTAAATTTTGCACCAGCTCTAATTCTGACCTACCATCCCAGTATAAGCTGAGAGCCAATGAACCCTGCTTGGCCTTTCGCTTAGATGGAGTCGGGCAGCACGTCCACACCGAGCTTCTTTCAGCTGTGACTGACGCACAATGACTCGCCATTCTGCCAACGTGCTGTTAAACTGGAGGAGACCTTGCTCAGATGGGCAGCCAGCTAGCAGCAAGAGCCACTCCAGGGAAGCCCCACGCAAATGGACGGGCAACTCCTGCTGCTTTAACGCAGCAGACAAGAATCACCACGAGACACTTGCTGCATTTCAGTAGCAGGGACAGTCTGGAGACTAGACCCAGGAACTCCTGTATTCACACACGTCCCCCTTTCTGGAAAGACGAACTGCCAAAGGGACCTGGCTGCACTCACTGGACCTCATCATCAAAGCAGGGAATGGAGGTAGAGGCCTTTCCGCTCTAGCTGCAAACTCCCTGCTATCCCAGGCCAGCGCCCCTCGTAAAGAGGCAGACAGACGTTCCCGTCATCACGAGCAATCTGAACCGGGTCCGAACTCCAATTTCCCCTCACTCATTAAAATTTCTAGCTTCCGGAGAACGCTTTGAACAAGCTTCTGTCTCACACTCTGCTTTGATACTGTAGCTTCGCTCCTCCTAATGTGCTAACGACCAGCATTCGTTAGCTCGCTGCGTGCTGGGGCAGTAATTGCTACCAGACTAAGACCAGGACAACAGCCACTCGGACAACAAACAACATGTCATTTTACTTTACACTTAATGACCCAAAGACAGGCTTTAGTTACGCATGTCAGCAGAAGTCTGGATTTTCCACTCGTTTCACAGGCCACGCTTTTCACTGCCCCTGCCTGAACAAAGGGACAGTTTGACCTGAGGAGAGGCTGGAGGGCAAATGCTCTCCCCTCCCAATCAGATCCCACGGCTCCCCAAGGGACCTGGGGGCCTGAGAAGAAACCTTGCCTCAAGCAGCTACTACAACTGGGGAAGGGAGAGTTTGAAGCTGGTGCAGCAAAGAAGCAGGGAGCCTGCCCTGCACCCAACCCCCCAGCGGGGGGGCAGGGCTGCGATCGGCGCTGGGAGCCCGTGGTTGGGTGCAGAAGCCGGGCAGGGGCGGGGCAGTGGCTGAAGGGGCAGGGCGCGGTCGGCGCTGGGAGCCTGTAGTTGGGTGCAGAAGCTGGGCGGGGGCAGGGCAGTGGCTGGGGGGCGGGGCACGATCGGCGCTGGGAGCCTGTGGTTGGGTGCAGAAGCTGGGCAGGGGCGGGGCAGTGGCTGAAGGGGCAGGGCCGCGATCGGCGCTGGGAGCCTGTAGTTGGGTGCAGAAGCTGAGCGGGGGCGGGGCAGTGGCTGGGGGGCGGGGCATGATCGGCGCTGGGAGCCTGTGGCTGGGTGCAGAAGACGGGCGGGGGCGGGGCAGGGACTGGGAGGCGGGGCACGATCGGCGCTGGGAGCCTGTGGTTGGGTGCAGAAGCCGGGCGGGGGCGGGGCAGTGGCTGGGAGCCTGTGGTTGGGTGCAGAAGCCGGGCGGGGGCGGGGCAGTGGCTGGGAGCCTGTGGTTGGGTGCAGAAGCTGGGCGGGGGCGGGGCAGTGGCTGGGAGCCCGTGGTTGGGTGCAGAAGCTGGGCAGGGGCGGGGCAGTGGCTGAAGGGGCAGGCCGCGATCGGCGCTGGGAGCCTGTGGCTGGGTGCAGAAGACGGGCGGGGGCGGGGCAGGGACTGGGAGGCGGGGCACGATCGGCGCTGGGAGCCTGTGGCTGGGTGCAGAAGACGGGCGGGGGCGGGGCAGTGGCTGGGGGGCAGGGCACATTCGGCGCTGGGAGCCTGTGGTTGGGTGCAGAAGCCGGGCGGGGGCGGGCCAGTGGCTGGGAGGCGGGGCCGTGGCTGGGAGGCGGGGCCGCGATCGGTGCTGGGAGCCTGTGGTTGGGTGCAGAAGCTGGGCAGGGGCGGGGCAGTGGCTGGGGGGCGGGGCACAATCGGCGCTGGGAGCCTGTGGTTGGGTGCAGAAGCCGGGCGGGGGCGGGGCAGTGGCTGGGGGGCGGAGCACGGTCAGCACTGGGAGCCTGTGATTGGGTGCAGAAGCCGGGTGGGGGCAGGGCAGTGGCTGGGGGGCGGGGCGCGGTCAGTGCTGGGGGCCCTCAGCTGGTTGCATTGGAGGAGGAGTGACACCGGGGGGAGGTGGAGAAGCCCCGTCCCTGCCCCTGCCCCTGGGCGCTGTTCCAGCTGGGGTGGAATTTCTGCTTCTTCCCACTGGGACACCCAAAGACCTGGCTGTGGGGGAGTCTCCTTCCTACCCATGGTTGCCACCCCCCGCCCTGCCATGGAGTTGCCCCGGGGTCTGCCCCTCTCTGCTTTGGGTAGCAGGCTCTGCTGCCTCCCCCTTTGATCCTAGCTTGGTGGCTCTTGGAGTAGCCACACAGGGTGTGTGCTCGGGGGGGGGGGGGGGGGGGTTGCTCAACAAATTTTTAGCCCACGTGTTCAGTATTTTTTGGGAGACCATCTGGCAACCCTACCCCCCGGCTCAAAGTAGTTTCCATTATATGCAGGGTGTCTGGTTTAGTTCAGTAGCTCTCGGCACCCCACTGTACACATTGCTCTACCACTCCTGGAGCCAGGAGGGCAGCGAATGACCAACCTGCCTTACCCGGCTCTTTAACACCAATTCTGAACTGCATTGGGCTTCTCTACACAGGTCGGGCATTCTGGTCTGCAATTCCCACCTCCTTCCTTGTAGAACCTTCTCTCATAGAACCAGGGGCTCTACACAAGTCTCCCAGTTTGCCAACAGCTAGTGCACAGAACTGCGGCTGACCATTTTTGCACTGAGCGTTGCGCACTGGCGTTTCACGCAGAAAGTCGCATGTGTTATCTTTTGATTAATACTTCTCTTTTTAAATTGGTGGGCTTCCATGGTGTCATAGAAACCAGAACGTTAAACAATGTGAATGGCTGGTTTTAATAGATTTTTTTAAGTGACCTGTTCATAAGATTTTCTTTAGACATGCATCTGCCTAGGCCCTAGGGTCACAAGTGTTAAAAGCAACAACATAATTTGCATCTTTTAATGCTCTATGGAAAAACTAAACACCCTGACATTTTAAAAAACAGAAATTTAACTTCTTCAAATTCCTGAACAAGTGAACTTTACTGCAACTTACCAGAAAACTAAAGCTTGCCCCAAATAGTAAAATTTTCATTCTGACCCTTTCTCCCATGGCTACAAAATCTTGTTTTAGCTGAGAAAACTCAATAGAACCTCTGAGTGGCACTCCTATGGATACTTCCCCATCTCTCTCCCATGCAGCAATGTCATTTCCCCCTTTTCGGCTGCCCTGTCATGAAAATTATGCCCAAACCTAGAAAAAAAAATCAAACTAGTTTTGACCTTCCCTCCCCATGCACCAATTGCAATCAAGTAAGCCCTGCCAAAAATAATTCTCTTCACTGCTAGCAGCACTTCCCTGCCACTGCTACCTTTCCCTTCGCTGTCAAAGCCAGAGCAATCATTCCAGCTGTGAGAACACCGAGGCTGAACCATCCCCACTGGCACCCAGCTGTCCATCGCTTTCATCTGAGTTCCTCCCGAGAGTGGGGCTCCCACTGAAGACAGCGTAGGGAGGGGTTGCAAAGTGAGGCCAGGGTGTCTGTACAGGTCAAGTGCAGCCCACCGCCCCATGGGGGACGCCAAAGTGAAGGCCCAAGATGGAGACAATTTCAGCCTATTTTGTCTCCTTGGATCTGTTCACCACGGAGTCAGAATTTAAAGCCAGGAAGGGCTTCCAGAGCATCTAGTCTGACCTCCAACAAGCAGCCCCATGCAGGACCCCCCCCCAATGAACCCTGTAAGAGGCGTGCTTCTGTGGGGCTCAGGAGAGATTCAAATGCTGTCAGCTGATTAGCTGTGGGCGCTCCACTAGGTTTTGTGTTTCTACTGGTGGTGCACATTCACAGATGTCTCTGTGCACATCAATTTATTGCACACATGGCTGGAAAAGATTAGAGGGAATATTGCTCAGGAGGGGAGACTATTGTGTGTCGTAGGCAGAGAACAGGAAGCACCGAGGGGCACCAGTGCCTGACGGCCCCCCCATGGCAGGGAAACGATTAGGTGGGATGCGCCCTGGTAACCTTGCACTCACACAGAGTAGAGGGAGGCAACTCCCCTGGTCCCCCCAGGTCACTGCCAAGCTAGACTGAGGGAAATTCCTTCCCAACCCCCCTGTTGATCAAGTCACCTGAGCAGGTGAGCAAGAACCAGCCTGGCTCCTGAGAGCACGCCTGCTCCATGCCACTTCGGAGCCCCAGCTCATCCAGTCAGGGGCCCCCACTGTGCTTTGGCAGTTGACCCAGACCAGGCAGGGCAGGGGTCTCACCCTCACTGCATTCCCAGCTGCTAGCTGGGCGGGGCCCAGAGATACTGGGCAACGGGAGAGTGAAGCGGATTACCACAGAGCAGATGTCTCGGCGAGACCAAGCACAAGGAGCTGGGACTGCAGTGGTGACGAACCAAGTCAAAAGGCACCTCAGAGAGCCACGTGCAAGCCAGCGCTCAGCTTTGTTTTCTTGCCCCCTCAGGGGACAGATGCCCACGCGTCTCTCTCATGCTAGAGCCTTGGCATTCTCTCCCGGCTGTCGGAGTCTGGGCGTCGGTCCCCGGGTGGAGCAGGAGGCCGGCCAGCTGTGCTGGCTGTTCCATAGACGAAAGGGGAAACAAAAGGCAGGACTGTGCAGCTCTTTAGAGACTAACAAGATGGTTTATTATGGGATCATCACCTAAGACCTAGTCCTGCCTTTTGTTTCAGCAAGACCAGACTGACGCGGCTGCATCTCTATCACTCTTATAGACGAAAGGTGTATGCACCTCTCAGGGAAAGCAGTGCCCCTGTTTTACCCAGGGTCATAGAATCCTAAAACTCTAGGGCTGGACGAGACCCCAGGAGTCATCCAGTCCAGCCCCCTGCCCAAAGCCAGACCAACCCCAACTCATCAGCCCAGCCAGGCCTTTGTCTTTGCCCTCGGGTTTCTAGGGCGTCCCAGCTGGCCGTAGATCAGCAGGCAGGTCCAGCTGCTGGCATCGCCAGCCACTCTGAGAGTCCCTCAACCTGCCAGGTGGTATTGCCAGAGGTTCCCTCCTCTCCTGGGATTCTGCCGGGGTCTGGGCCCTGGGGCTCAGGGCTGTGGATTCAGGCTGGTGCTCGGGAGACCCCAAAGGTATCAGCAGTGGATCTCTTGGCAACATGGGCCGAGGGGCTGCGTCAGATCCTACCTCAATATGCTACTGCTGGGGGAGAGGTCTCCCCACACGCAAAGGAGCCTGGCCACCCAGGCCCTGCCGACCCAGCCCCCGCAGAGCAGGGCAGGTTTGCTCTTAACCCCCAGGTGCCCTCCCGCTGAAGCCATTAGTGTCACACAAAGGGAGGCAGAAGCTGCCAGACGCTAAGTAAGGCACCAGGGATCTAGGGAGCAGGCCTTATCTGAAGCCTTTTCCCATTTATCCTCGTAATTAGATTTGCCACTTATATCAAGTTTAACAAGTCCTGCTGCCTTTGGAGCTTCCAGAATTCATTAGCACCTCTTTGCAATCTCCCACAGAGGGCTCTCCCAGCCTGCCGCTCTCCGGCGTTTGGAAGAGAAGGTTTTAATTGTACGTAATTAAATACGATGGAAAGTTCTGTGTCATCTTCAGCTCCAGCAGCGGCTCCCCATTAAGTAGCTGCCCTCATCTTCACAGGCCAGTTCCCCCCGGGGGACCTGGGGCTCCGGGAAGGATGTTCCCAGTGTAGCTAGTTAGCGGAGGAAGAGAAGGGCAGGCTGCGGCTCTGTCCAGGGGAGGGTGCAGCTCTCAGGTAACTTGGAGAGACGCTTACAGAGAGTAAGGGAGGGAGACAGCTCGCCAGGTCCACTAGCACCGTCCACAGCTGTGCTGCCCCATAGGAGCTGGAACGCAGCCAGCTGCAAGGGGCCTGTATTCCTATGTAAATGTCAAGCCATATAAGCAAGGGCAATACCGCATCAGTGTGGGGCTTGTCCACATGAACAAAGTTTATTCTAAGGCATGAATTGAAGCAGAGCCAGTTAAACCAAATGCTAACCTCAATCTTATTTCTGGGTGGATTACCCTTGAGTTGCCAGTCACCATACGCTACCCCAAAGCAAGCCCTTCTGCCATGATGTGGCCTAGGTGCATCAGGTAGTCGAGTCAACTACTTGCATCCCTTCCCCTGCCGCCTCTCTCTGGGGTCAAGGAGGGAGAGCAGGAGCCAGTGCTGGGGGGAGCCAGCTTACAAGCCAGTTGCCCCAGCACCGTCTCCATGGTGCAGGGGGGAGCAGGCAGGGGAGGCAGGCGCTGCAGTGGCTGCCAGGTGGCCACACGCCCAGCTCTTACTGCAGCAGCCCCTTAGCGACCAATCGTGTACTGGATACAAACTGTATCGAGTACACGTTCATCGTTTACTCAGTCCTTAACATCCTGATCTTGTGCCGCTGTAACGAGCTCCTGCCCCAAACGACACCACGGCGGGGGACAATTTCCTCGTCTCTGTGCTTTGTTGGGCTCCCTGCTGCAGCACCTCATTTTCTGGACTGAATTTTGGAACAGTGGCGAATTCTTAGGAGACGGCCCAGTATGGCAACAACTAAACTAGAATTCAAATTGCAGAATCCGACTGGCCTGGCTGTGGCGAAGGTCCGACGAGGTGGCTGGGGGCTGGCGGTGTGCAGCAGTTCAGCTGCTAATGTTCCAGGCCCTAAGGAAAAGCCTGGCCAGAATAAATCTTCTGTCAAACCCGCAGCTAAGAGTTGTCCCGACTGCACAGCTAGGCACTCAAGTCAGGTATCGACCAAGTCAGGGCTCTACGAGCAACATGTGGCCTTGAGCTAGCCAAGACAGGAGAACAGCCTGATCCTGCCAAGGGAGCTGCTAGTGGATTTACTTACCTTGCAAGCTTTGCTGGGAACAGCCCTTTGGGGCCCTGAGAGGTGAGCTGGAGCCATTAGCTCCTCCAGAGCACACGGGTGACGTGTCAGGGCTGATGAGCAGCCAGAGAATCAATTAATCGCCACTCTGAGCTGTCAGCCAGTGTGATTGGTTCTCCCTGCAGCAAAGTAACACTGGGCAAAGACGGGGACGGGATGGTTCCAATTCCAGGTCGGTTTCTTCTACAGGGCCAGGGAGCGGCCGATGGCCGACACGCTGTGCTCTGCGAGCCTGCAGATCCTGTACACGTCCCAGGGCGCCAGGGTGCACACAGGAAGGGAGGCTGCCCCAGGGATAGGAGTGAGGGGCAGAGGGATACAGAGCCGGAATTTCCTGACGATGAGGCTGCCTGTCTGGAACCACCTTCCCAAGGACGTGGTGCAAGGCTGGATGGAGGGAGCGTAGGGACCAGTGGAGAACTGGGCGTGCCACCGACAAGGCGGCTGAATAAGTCTCTTCCCACTGCCACTTACGGGATTCTGCGCTCAGAAAGCTTCTCCGTGCCAGGAGCCGGGTCTTTGCAGAGGGGCCTGTCCTGTGCAAATGCGTCCAGCTCCCTGATGGACGGTGCAGCCCGCAGAGGTAAGCAGCCCACCAAGAGGGGAGAATTTCTGCTTGGCTATGCAGGTGCAGGAAAGGTCTCTTGACATGCCGTTCATGGTGAGCGTGCAACAGCAGCCCTGGGAACGCCAAGTGGGGTGGCATGCTGGGAGACGGTCCTGGTTCCAGCCTGGCTCTGCCCTCTGGTCCAGCAGGCACTGAGCGGGGAGCACGCAGGCTGCAAGCAGAGAGGAGACGGCTGGACTGTCCCCCTGCGCTGTGCTCTGTACAGACCAGAGCCTGGCCCTGGCGGTTTGTGCGAGTGGGGCTGAGCTGAGGCGCGGACACGCCGCGCCGAGCGCGCCGAGGCGCCTAAGGCCTAGTCTCCCAGAGTCCTGGAAAAAGTGACAAGACTCCCCCTGCTCTGAACGGCCTCAGACTGGGCTAGCGAGAGGGCGGGGCCATGAGCTGCTGGGAGCTTGTAGCACAGGCCTGGTGCTGGGAAGCACATCCGTCCCCTCGGCCTGCTCCTCGTGCAAAGGGCAGGGTGACCTCCTTGCTTTATTTCAGGGCTCCTGGCTGTGTCTGCGCTCCTGGGGGAAGAGCTGCTGCTGACTGTGTGACTTAGTGGGGGGGGTCTGCTCTGTGACCCGCTGTGCCCCTGCGCTGGGCTGTGAGATTCCCACTGTATTAGCCGCGACACTAGGACCTAGCCACATTAGCAACACGATCGATGCCTGCGGAAACTGTGACCGCCTGCCCGTCAGGAGCAGGCTGAGGGCCCTGCACTCAGAAGGGCCGCCCGCTTTGGCCTCTGTCTTCAGGCAGCTCAAGAGGGCTCTTCTGGTGGCCAGAGCATAGGCCACAGCAGTGCAAAGATCCAGCGTCCAGGAATCAGAGGCAAGGGCTGGCAAGTGTGGAGTCCTAATGCTGCGAGGCATGGCCCTAGAGAAAGGATTTCCTCGCTCCCCACACCGCCTAGCAAGGCCATGCTGGGCTGCCAGACCCTAGCTCCGGGTGCAAGGGGGAGCACAGGCTCTGTGCGCCAGATGCTGCCCCACAGAGGAAACGGGAAGGAAAGGCAGGGCCCACTCTACCCACTGGGCTCTTGCAGACTGTCTGGCTGCACATGATATGCAAAGCAGCTGCACCCCAAAAAGAGCGAGTCTCTCCCCAGCACACCTGGGGCTGCTTTCGTGGGGGCTGGGGCTCCGCCCGAGGAGAGGACGCCTTGCGGGCGAGTTAGAGCTGGGCGGCTGCCGGCATGATGGCTTTAGCATGGAAGCAGCACAGATCCCGTGTTCTGTAAATTGCCCAAGTCCACTTCCATGGGGAGGCTTTCAGAAGGGAGCCCAGCGGATGTGTACACAGACCCTGATGAAGCTAATAACTGGTTCTCGCATGGCTCTTAGAATTATTACATAGCGCAGCTCCAAGTTCCCTTAATCAGCCACTGAGATGCAGCTGGCAGTGGTAAATTGCCAACAACAGCTCATTACAAATAAGGAAACATTCGTTTGTCAAGGACAAAAACTGTGTCAGTTCTTAATAGGGAAGCAACTAGAACTAACCATTTTTCTTCTCCCCCCTCCCCCCCCATTATCAGTTGGTACAATCTGCTTTGCCTGACAACATAACCCTGCCCTCTGCACGCCACCGGGGACACGCCATCGAGTAGAGTCCCCCGGCGGTTCCCGTGGGCAGGCGGCACACACGAATCCTGGGCCCTTACCGGTGGGGAAAGGGTGCAGTCTGGGATTCAGACCGGGCCAGGTGCTTACACATGGGAGTACAGGTGGCAGATCAAACCACAAGCTCTCCAGCTGGATTGGTGTGTTGGGACACTAGGTGCGGGCAGTCAACGGCACGCAGGTCAGGGCAGAGAACGGCACCTCTGCTGGCATGTGCCAGTTACTAACCTCCCAGTGCCTGGCCAGCAGCATGTCCCCTGAAGACAGTCCTTGCACACACAGACGGCTTTAGAAACCAGGCCCATAGTGGCTCTCTCTCGGTTGCAAGTGTCCTGCCTATTCCGTGGCTGCAGTCCCCACTGAGTAGTTCCAGCCCCCCCTATTATTTTGGGCTCCTTGAACTTGGGGGACCAGACAGCACATGTGAAAAACCAGAACGGGGATGGAGGGGGTAACAGGCACTTACCTAAGGAAAAGCCCCAGATATCAGGGGCATCCCTGTAAAGCTGGGACATCTGCCCCTACCTGAACCTCAAGTGCTTATCCTTGGCCTGCACCCCCACCCATGGCTAGCACTAGAGATATGAACAGGTAACCACCTACCCAGTAAAACAGGATCTTACACCCCTGGCTAGCACAGAGATGCCTTCCGCTACACTCCTGTGGCAGGCCCCTTTCATGCCCCTGGAGAATTTAACCCTTTAAGTAGCAGCAGCAGCAGGCGGCATAATTCACTGCTATTAGTTGCAGGGTTTATATCAAGGTGGGGAACCGCAGGCCCGGGGGCTGGATGTGGCCCCTGGCTTGCCTGGATCTGGCCCCCGAGGCTCAGGGCTCCCCCTGCCCAGCATTGGGGAGCCCACAAAATCTACTAGGCTCTTTCTGCTTCTCAGTCAGGTGCCATGCCAGTGAGGGTTTGGTTTGGCTTCTCACTTGTGTGCCGCCTCCGATGGATATTTCTCTGGGTCAGGAGCTCCCGGCCCACACAAGGTTTATAGAAAGACATATTCCCTGTAACTCCAGAGCCCTCTAGATGTTATCCGTTCCCAGTAGGGCATAATGCCGCTCCAGCCAAGAGCGCCAGGGCTTCCTGCGTACAGCATCATGCACTGTTGGGAAATCGGGGAGCCCGTACCCAGGAAGGCACAAACCACTCTGGACACCCGAGCATTTCAGCCTCTGATGGCAGTTCCTGTCACTGTACAATAGCTGGGCTTTCTGCTCATTCCTTCTCAACAGAGCCTGGTTTTATACACATACAAAACTAACTGCCCAGCAAATCCCTTTGCAGAAGCGTCCTGAGCACATGGGACTTAGGGACCGAGCCACACGGCCATAAAGCAGCACCTAAAACGCAGTGGTGCTCACCACTGCATAGAATTCAGTGTCCAGCTCAGAGAGGATCTTGCAAGCACTGTGGTCGCAGAGAGAGATGCCTACAAACTAATGAGTGGTCGGAGAATGCCCATCACATGGGCCTATTTATTAGCAGGAGACGACTATAAATCTGATCAGACAAAGCCACAGACATAAGTGCTCAGAGGTGGACTAGGCATTAGTCACCAACAGAGAAAGCCATAGGGCTGGGAGCTCCAGGAGAAGGCTCACCCCACTGCATCCCCATGCCGGGCCATGGTCGGTGTATTATGGCAATTCATAGGGACAGCCCGGCAGCCCAGGCAGGTCCTGAGAGCACATCTTACTAGAGAGAGAAGGTAGGTGAGGGACTCTCTTTGGACAAGCTTAGACCAAAAGAGACAGGAAGGGACGCTCCGAATGGCTCAAACCCTCGTCCCTCCCAGCAGCAAGAGGACGTCTCTGATTCCCTGGGACCAACAGGGCCACAGCAACACTGCCTACAGCTCGCCACTAGCTGTGAGCAAGGCAGCAGGGATGCAAGATAAGGCAGGAGTCAGCTTCCTGAGGACACCAGCTCTTGACCGCTTCTCAAATGTGCATTGGTTACCTTCCTTCCACACGCTGCCTGGTGCGTCACGGCCACACTTGCTGCCTTTCTGCCACAGAAGCACAGCACACCAGAACTGCAAGGGACCTCGAGAGGTCACTGAGTCCAGTCCCCTGCCCTCACGGCAAGTCCCAGCACCATCTAGACCATCCCTGATAGACGTCTATCTAATCTGCCAGTCCACACTGCGTGTGAGTCTACAGTGCACGCACCTGCCCTTCACGCAGCCCGTGCGAACCCAGCCAGTGTGCACAACAGCAAGGGCCCTATGGCCAGCGCTCTGTAGGTTTACCCCCAGCTTGCTGTGCACAAGCCCATGTGAAATAGCCGCCGCTATCACATGCCTTTTACAAATGTACATTCCCCTCGCCGACCAGCATGGAGATAGTTGCCAATCCCTCCGTATCCCACCACAGGGGCTGAAGCCAGGAGGCCGGGGTGCGGTTTCCATCGGATCCAGGCTGTACAGTTTGGTTTGATGGTTCTCAGCACTGACACTCCTCAAATTCTTCCTGCACCCCCGTGTCCTCCCTCTTCCAAAGTAGGGTTAGATGCTGCTTTCTCCAGTTTGCTGACTGGCTCTCATTGCTCCGGGGCTCCTCCACAGGAAGGATGCATGAGACACAGCAAAACAGCCTTGTTTTGGGGTCCCATGCAGTGCTGCCCTTAGTGTTATTCTTCCGGGAGTCAGTTCCACACCATGAGCCTTGTTTTGCTACCTCCCCCCCAAGTGGAACCCACAGGAAAGCCCATGAGAGGAACTGTTTGTACCCAGCACAACACCAACACCTGGAGCAGCCTCTCTGGATGCAGTGAGCAAACTGTGCTTCACGGCCCTGGGCCGGAGGGGCAGGGCGGCTGCACACCAGAGATTCCAGCGCCTCCTTTCCAAGCGAGCGGAGCCCCTGGAGACGCCCTAGCTGTAGGCCCAGGCTGAAGCTGGTCAGTTGGGTGCAGTTCTTGTACCCATGCACTCTCCGGCCAGCTGTCAGCATCACTCAGACACCTCCGTCTTTGTGGGCGCCGCTTCCCACCCTGTCTCACAAAGCTCAACAGCATCTAGCATGTCCCCTTTGCAGTGGCAACCTGGACCCCCAGAAGGCCAAGGAAGCCATGCCAGGAGAGAGAGAGGTTACCCCACTAGTGGGGGCGTGAACCCGGACATCTCCTCATCTCACCAGGTCCGATTTGCTGCATGGTTGCATTGCCCTGCACTGCTGTAATTAATTCACCCCTCTGCAAGCAACACCGGAAACAGGCTTCACGCCCATCACCAGCACAGCCTGCCGAAATAACCACTTATTTTGACTAGAGCAAATTTTCAAAGGGGGTTTCTGAACATAGGAACCATGGCCAGAGCCACAAAAGGAACTGGACACTCAAACACCTCGTTAGGCGCCCAAGCACAGACCACTGGCCATCCCAACCCACGGCTCAGCTGCTACCGCCTCCTGCAGGTGCCTGCGCTTCTGCTACTGGCCCATACAAGACCACACCAGCCCTGATGCCGCCTGGTACCTCGCGCTTCCCCTCGCCCCAGGGGGTTTCACACTTGGTGTATTTCTTCCCGCCCATGACAGCGGGCTGGAAACAGGCCTCCCCTCCCAGCTGAGCTTCCCACCGCCAGCCCCGGGTGAGAGCTGGTCCACTGCCTAATAGTCAGTACTTCTGGGGCAGCGACTTGAAGGCACTTCCCCCTTGCTCGCTGGGGAGCACCCTGACCGCTGGACAACACGCGCGCTCTCTCTCGGGCGACGCAGTCACGCGCGCTCTCTCTCGCAGTCTCAGGCGACGCAGTCACGCTCGCTCTCACCCGCGCTCTCTCGCTCTCTCGCGCTCTCAGGCGACGCAGTCACGCTCGCTCTCTCGCGCTCTCAGGCGACGCAGTCACGCTCGCTCTCTCGCGCTCTCAGGCGACGCAGTCACGCTCGCTCTCTCGCGCTCTCAGGCGACGCAGTCACGCTCGCTCTCTCTCGTACACGCGCTCTCAGGCGATGCAATCACGCTTGCTCTCTCACCCGCTCTCAGGCGATGCAATCACGCTCGCTCTCTCTCGTGCACGTGCTCTCAGGCAACGCAGTCACGCTCACTCTCTCTCGCTCTCACCCGCTCTCAGGCGACGCAGTCACGCTCACTCTGGCACTTTCAGGTGATGCATTCACACTCACATGCTCGCTCTCTCTCGCGCGCCATCACGCTCACTCAGAGCAAGGGAGAGCGCTGAATTAGGCACCGCGCAGCGTCAGGAGGGAAGATTAAGCCCGGCTCCCCAGCAGCAGAGCGGCTGCATAGGTGGGATGGATTCCCTGCCCAGCCAGCAGAGCAGGCAATGGAGTGAGGTCTCTGGTCACAGGGCAGTGCCCAGGCTGTGCACTGTAAGGGGAAGGGTTTCCCCTGGTTTCTGCGAGCAAGGCTGAGCGCTCCAGGAGAGGGCTCACCCCACAGCCCTGCCCACTGCCTCGCGTTAGCAGCTCCCAACAATTCCCATTCTCAGGCACCTACTTCTCCACCCTGCACAGCGAGCCTGGCACAGCCCCTTGTAGCTTGACCTGAGCCCCTCCTCCTCCCACGGCAGCGGATTATCAGCGCGCCGACATCCCGCCGCCCATTCCCCTCGACTGCCAGCAACAAGGGGCTGGCACGTGGCTATGGAATCCCATGCCCCTCCGACAGCCGACCCCAGCCCAGAAGCCAGGCACGAACGCAGGTACCAAGGTACGGCCCTGCCAGAGCCCAGGCACAGAGCAGAGTCAATAACCAGACAAAAATCTGGGCACAGACACAGGGTCTCTCTCGCCCCTCCCATTCAGTGCGAGAAGGCCAAGGGGCAACGAACTCGACATCCGCCCCAGCCTACCAAGCGGTGGCCGACGCCTGCTGTTTGGAACCAACATGGCCTGGTTGGAAAGCTCCCCAAATGCCTCCGTTCGACTGACCTAGTTCATCCTGTCTCCACGGATGCGCCAGGAGAAAATCCCATGCCCACGAGTCACTTGATCGAGTCTTGCTCCTGCTGATTACAGCTGCACTCGGCCAATCAGAGCACAGAAAAATAGCCCGAGGCGGCCAATCGCACGAGAGTGAATGCACAGGAAGAGAACACAGCTCAAACAACTTCCTGGGCAACATTTGTGCATGTGAAATTTTCAAACACACAAGGCATTGGCAGAAAGCCTGATTTCTGACCCCGAGGCTGCCAGTCTGACACCTGGCATGAGGCTTAAAATAAGCTTTAAAGACTCTTTATAATTATTTTTGGTCTCCGTACCTTCAGAGAAGTCAACGACCAAGAGAGACACTGTCGATTTGTACGGGGGATGCCTGGTGTCTCACCAAAGTCGGCATTATCGATTGGCCATCGCACCCTAGCCAGCCTCTCCAGCTCCCATGGGCAGACTGGCCCAATGCCAGGAGCCGCTCCCAATTCTACTGCGCTTTTGCAGAAGGAGACTGCTCCATAGGGGCCAGCCTAGGCACATTCGCTTTAGAAAGAGCCGGGGCTGAGCACAGTCAGGTTTGTGCCCGTTCGGCACCAGCCCTGCAAAGGGTACGGTAGAGGCAGAGGCGCGCTCGCTCCGAGACGGCTCAGGGTCATTTACGTTCTCCACACACTGCAGTAATAGGCCCAGGCAGGGATGATATTTTCAGTGCTTAACAGCAGCATTTCTCCCTAACCACTTCTGCATTTGTGAACTGTCAAACCTGGCTGCCTTCGCCGCACCCATTCCTCGGGGAAACGCCAGAACACCTTCCGTGATGCCACCGGCAGCCTAGGTCTGCAGCACTTTGGAAAAGAGCCACGAGAGACACTTTCCAGAGTACATGGGAGGTGTGCCCCTGCAGATTGGTGCATCGCACCGGTGACAAGAATGTGCTTGGCTCTAAGCACGTTCACGCGCAGTTGGGATGAGGGGAGGCGACCAGGCTTCAGACTCTTAACACAGGCCCCTCCCCCAGTGGGGTAATGACATCTGCCCACTGCTGCCCTCCATCTGCATCTTCTCCGCTCAGCCACCTATTGTCTACACCCAGCTTTGTGAACCCCTTTGTCGCGCGCACACACACCCTCCTCCACAGTAGGGCCCCTGTGTATAGAGCCTCCTCTAGGGAGGTCCACCACCTGCCATGCTTGTGCAAGGTCTGTTGCACTACTGCTGTAAATGGGATTCGGGGCAGTGCACGAGGCTGTCAGGATCACGACACACCCCGGCTATCATTTTGCACAGGTGAGGGATGTTCAAAAGGAGGTACTTACACAATCTCGTCGTTCTGGAACTCAAGCTCTCCACAAGTATCTTCAAAGTCCTCTCCGCCTCCTCTGGCCGAGCCTTCGATGGTTTTGTAGGGCACGATAACATTTCCTCGTGCGCCGGATGTCCGCAGCACTTTCACGTCCATGGTGCCAATGCTCTCGCTCACGTGCGTGACTGGCTCCTCAAAGGTGAAGATTCCTGCATGGTCGTCATCAAAGATGGTAACGGTGGCAGTGGAGGGCGACCCCAGACAGGCAAGCGTAGGGACGAGATTGGCCTTCAGAATGCCTTCATCCAGCCCCTCTGTGCTCACTTTCACATTGCTGAGGTGAACCAGGAAGTTCTCATCCTCCTCAAAGATATCGTCGTCAATGATGCCAACACGGATTTCTTTCTGTGTCTCGCCTGGCTTGAAGACCACTGTTCCCTCAGTAAACTCGTAATCAGACCCTGCGTTGGCTGTGCCATCTTCTGTTCTGAAGTCAACGTGCACAACGTGGACCAAGTCGCCACCTCGGCGGACGACGGTCAAAGCTACCGTGCCGCAGTTCTCCAGACACTGGTAGGTGCTCTGCTCGAAGTAGATCTTACTGACGGGGTCATTTTCCACCACTTCACAGTTGACCTCATGCATGCTGACAGCTTTCCGGGCCTGATCCGCGGCATGTCTCTTCAAAATGTTGCCAGCGCCCGTCATCAGCCGGGTGGCCTGAATGCGATAAAAGGCTCGGCTCTTTTGCTGCTGGCTCAGAACCTGGTAATTAGCTAGCTCAATCAGTTGTTCGATTTCTTTGTCAGGGTGCTTCTGCTTCAGCTCCTTCAGGATTCTAGCCATTTCCCTCCGGGCTTCCTCGTCATCTTGGTCCTTCTCTTCCGCCTCCAGAACCAGCGTGCCATCTAAGAAGTTCTCCACATGGGAGTTAACCACTTTGCCGTCCATTTCAATGTCAGCTTTGGATGACGGTCTGTCGCCCTCATGCTCAATGATCATGCCACGCTGTTTGCCAGCCCTGTACTTCTTGTAGACATACTTGTAAAATAAAAGCCTTCGGTCTGCCACCCAGGCAAACACCACACAAATGGGAAAGAAGAAGAAAGTGAGCAAGCTCTCCCAGACCTCCACAACCCCAGGTGATATGACAGATAAAATAAGGTAAAGCCAAGTGTAGGCAAAGATGCTCCATGCTGCCGTCACAAAAAACACTCGCAGGTGCTTAATCTTCCTTATTTCTCCATCCGGCACCACATAGACACAGATCGCGATTATGATGAACATGTTAAAGGCAGCACTTCCCACGATGGTGCTCGGGCCCAGATCCCCTGCATGGAAGCCATGGCCGCATACTTCAATAACAGAAAGCAGGATCTCAGGGGCTGACGAACCCAACGCCATCAGGGTTAGGTTGGACACAGTCTCGTTCCAAATCCTCACTGTGGTTTTGCTGGTCTCACCATTGGGCTTCTTGATGGTAATCTCCCTCTCTTGGGACGTGATGACTTCTATAGAGGACATGAAGCGGTCAGCTATGATGGAGACACCTAGGAACATGTACACCATGGCTACAAAATAGACAGTAGCTCTCGCAATTTTATCGCCAAATGACGGGTCTTGGGGCTCCCAGATAGGTAAAATGACACCTTTTTTGCAAGTATATGTGCCAGTACAATCTGTAGCATTGTTTGGCTCTTCTTCTTCAGTCGGACTTTCTGCATAGGCTTTGTCCACATGGCAGAGCAAGAGGGTCACAATGCTTAAAAGGTGAAAGCCTTCAGGAAAAGCAGGTGAATGACTTAACCGCAACATGATAGCTGTGTGTGTCCAGCTCCCAAACGTCTTCCTACCTGCAGGCACAAAGGAAAACAGCATTAATCTATTATTCTATTGATATCTTATGCATTAAATTTGCAAAATCTACATTGAGTTAGTTGTTTTGATAAACAAGTGCATCTACAAGTCCAAACGGTTATAACTGAATCCCAACACTTGCAGATTCACCGTGCACAAGTGATTTACAAAAGGAGAATTACTAGAACAGTAGGATGAAGCTAGCTTCTGAACCTACGTACATGTTGGTGGCTATTGCCATTTCTGAAGCAATTCTCTCTTGCTGTTGTGCTGTGATGTGATGTGCCTCATCTTCCATCTTGTGTAGGCACAGCACGGCACAGCACAGCACAGCGGAAACATTTCTATTTGCAAAAGTAGGATCAAATAGCTTCTCGAAATTTTGACCAGCTCGGTCCAATATTATTTACTCCTGCAAAATATACAAGTGAAGCCTAGAGAGATTGCCACCGGGATCATATTCCTCCCAGGATTCAATTCCACAAGCAAAATGAAGTCGACATTAAGGTGGTTCCACTGACCAATTGAATTAGACCCTGAAGTTGCAGGTTTAAACTCAACTCTGCTCCTCAGGAATACACCTTCTGACAGTCTTGAATGATACTGAGGAAATCACATATGAGGGTAACAAAACTGAGCCACACTTGGCCTCATCTGGTGAAGTAGGATTTACCCACAAAAGCTGATGCCCTAACAGACCTGTTCATCTCTAAGGTGCCACAGGACCCCTTGTTGTTTTTAAAGTTATTCAGGTTCCTGGGGATTGGAGGAGACGACTGTGAGAGGTACGGGGAGACTTGAGCAAGCAAGGCAAAGAGGTAGCAGAAGGCAGAATGCGCTCAGGGCTGTCAATTGTACATGTGTAGGGCTGGAAGGGCCCAGGCGAGTCCAGCCCACAGCTCCGAGGCCAGACCAAGTAATCCTAGCCCTGTTTGTGTAACCTGCTCTTCCAAGCCTCCGATACCACCTCCCTAGGCAGTGCAGCCTGGAAGTCGTCATTTCAGCTGTGCATACCCTGGCTTCTTCTGAATCCCTGCAGCCACTCGGCAAAGAACCCTGGAAGCCACAATGACACGGGTGGAGCCCGCTGCGCCGTTTGCGGCATCAGCCAACAAAGATGCACGGCGATCTAAGGCTGAGATGGAAAATACGGGAACCGTTCTAACGCCACTCTACACACAGGCACAATCGTCTCCCTGGAATGCTGCATTTGCGTCTGGTGCCCAGTTTGGAAAGGGAAGTAGCAGAAACAGTGGGCTCTGAAATGGGTGACTGCAATGACAGTGTCAAGACTATAGAAAAACCCCACGTGGAGAGAGGGACCAAAAGGACTGGAACTGCTCCGGTTAGAAAGGACGGTGGGGCTACAAAGAGCTCCTGCTACTCTGGAAGCAGATAAAAGTCTTTGGGGCTACAAATTCAGGGAAAGTGCTGCTTTGATCCAAGTGATTTGCAGCAAGCTCTCTTCTTTTCATGCTCCACAGGAGGGGCTTATGGTTAAGCAGCCAAAATCTCCGGTAATGATGTTTCAGGCTGTTTGTAGAAAATTAGAAAAGAGTGGTCATAAAGGAGACTATAGCGCCTATTGGATTACATGCCACTTCGAAAGATGATGCTTTTCCCTTTGATTTTTTTTTCTTACCTAGCTCGACTGTTGGCTCTAAATAAATAAGAGTTGGCAATTTTGTCTCATGCTTCTTTGGGGCAGGTCAGAGAGATAAATGGGACACGTGTTAAAGGTGTTGTCATAACAGACTGATTCAGCACCAACATTGTTTACTATCAGTAGAGCCCTGCAAATTCACATATATCTGCTTTATATCCAGAGGTATCCACAACTGCAGACATCAATGCGGATATTCGCAGCTCATTTGTGCAGATACAGATGTGAACACAAGTTTTATATCCATGCATAGCTCTAACTATCGGTACATCTGGAAGGTTGTAATTTTTTAGATTATAGGCTCAAGGGAAAATATTTGGTACATAAGCAGACTATACGGTCTTTCTAAGGCCTAGTCTACCGTGCGCGGTCTATCTAAGCTACACAACTCCAGCTATACGACTAACGCAGCTGAAGTCGATGTACTTAGATCAGCTTACTTCCTGCAGCGTCTTCACTGTCAGACACCAGCTGACAGTCTCCCGCCAGCTCCCCCAAAGCGAGACGTGTAGGTGGCATGCCGAGGCAATGGGAGCACGCTCAGCTATTCATTCACATCTGTACTAGAGGGGAACCGATCTGTGGGAGCTCTATCGCTGCCTGTCGAGCGGGACGACATGCCCTTAGTCAGTTTCTCACTGCAGGAGCAGTTGATTCCACATAACGGACAAAACATTGGTAATATTAAAATGTGTTTATTTTAGTAGATGTGGACATGTTTACACACAGGGGGCAGGGTGTCAGTACATGCAGGGAGCCAGCTTAAAAGCCAGCTCCCCATGCATAGCGCCTCCCCCTTCTCCCCCCCCCGGGGGGGGGGGGAGGGCAGGCAGCTCCCCGAGCTGGTGTTCACCTCCCCACTGCTGCCGCTGATGCAGAGGCAGCAGGGAAGGGGGGAAATGCGTGTAACCATGCGGGTTAACTGACGAGCCCAGGCTCTGTTAACCATTTACATTGTCACATCCCTACAAAGCATCCACCTGCCTTCAGCCGGCTGATTCTCTCTTTGTGGCCAATCAGACATTTGCACAGCCACAATGATTCACATTGTTCTGCTAAGAAGCAACCAGTCACTGTGAAATCCCCTTGGCATGAAGAGCATGCAGGTGGCTGCAGTGCAGTGGTGGGCAACCTGCAGTCACATGCAACCCTCTGCGGCCTAGGGACCCCCTCTCTGTCCCTCCTTCCCCTCACGCACTGGGGCCCCGCAGCCCTGCCCTTCCCACTCCCCCTCCCTCCCAGCACAACGGATCCGCTGAATCACGCTCCTCCCCCGCCCTCCCTCCCAGGGCTGGAATGCTGCCAATCAGCTGCTCTACAGCTGTTCAAGCTCTGGGCAGGAGGGGGAGGAGTAGGAAGGGTGGGGCTCCAGTGCCCCAGTGTGCAAGAGGTGCCTGAGGGATGGCAACAGGCAGGGATTTTTGCGGGGCTGCAGGTGGAGCTCCAGTGAGGTGAAGGAGGCCACTCAAGCGGCCCACTCTCTATTCGGGCTGCCCATCACTGCTGGAGGGAGAACAGAAAGGCTTTGGGGCACTGGTTTGGGTTACACAGAACAGGAGAGTCTCATGAAGGGATGTGAATGGCTACAGCTAACCACCCGCCCCTGCTTATACCACGTTTAACCGGTTACTGATCCAAGGGGGTTTTACATTCCTAGTCTCACATTTTGGACCAGCTCCACAACCTTAAGAGGAGGCAGGCATAAGCAGCTTTAGCAAATAAAGTTCTACTACAGCAGATTAATGAAAATCCCTCCAACTAGCAAGCTAGTCCATGGAGCATTTCAGTGCTGGGTTGGGTTTTTAAAATCCTACTTCAGTAGACCGCTGCAGAGCACACATCGGAACCATCTTTCACAAGTTCTAATCGGCTGTTCATGTACAAGAGCGATCTTTCATTTTTCTAGAGATGGCTGCCAATAAAGATTGTGGAGCATCCCTGTAGAATCCAGGTGGATGCTTTGAAAAATGACAGGTATCAAAATGAATGTTACATTTCAGGATTTCCTTCCCAGGAATGGAAACCAAGATTTGCACTATTGTCTGTAGCCATGAGACTGCCAGGCTCCACAGGATTCACACTCCCCTACATAAAGGGGCCCCAAGCCCAGTTTAGGACCTTGGCTGCTATTGCCATGCAAATAATACATCCAGGCTACGTCTACACTGGCCCCTTTTCCGGAAGGGGCATGTAAATTTCACTAGTCGTCGTAGGGAAATCCGCGGGGGATTTAAATATCCCCCGCGGCATTTAAATAAAAATGTCCGCCGCTTTTTTCCGGCTTTTAAAAAAGCCGGAAAAGAGCGTCTAGACTGGCCCCGATCCTCCGGAAAAAGTGCCCTTTTCCGGAGGGTCTTATTCCTACTTTGAAGTAGGAATAAGACCCTCCGGAAAAGGGCACTTTTTCCGGAGGATCGGGGCCAGTCTAGACGCTCTTTTCCGGCTTTTTTAAAAGCCGGAAAAAAGCGGCGGACATTTTTATTTAAATGCCGCGGGGGATATTTAAATCCCCCGCGGATTTCCCTACGACGACTAGTGAAATTTACATGCCCCTTCCGGAAAAGGGGCCAGTGTAGACGTAGCCCCAATGTTGATGCTGTGTGGCAGAGTGCACAGGATGGAGGGAGAGGATCCATTGTGTCCCAGGAGCTCTTTTGGTTCCAATCTAAACTAGACTCTAGAATTTTTGTTCCAGCATCAAAACCCCCTCCCCACACCCCCAACTTTTTAGCCAGTTCAGAAGCTCAGATCTACATTGTCGGTATCTGCATTCTGACAGCGCTAGTGTAGCCAGGTGAATCAATCAGGCATGCATAGCGGAGTGCCTGTCTCACCAGTCCAGAGCAGAATGTGCTACAAGTGTTACAGGGAACAGGCCTGCCTTCCTCTTCCCACGCCCCCCCACTCCCCCGGGGTCAGAGGCCAGCACTGCCCTTTTCCACACCAAGGGCACTTTTAAATACAAAAGGTTAATCTCCAGACCTGTGCTTTGACTGGGATCTGCACGGAACCAGCCATGTTTTACGGGACGTGATTTGCTGGGGATACACCAGCCAGCAGCCTGTGCTCCCCTCACCAGAGGCCTGAGTGCTCGTATGATGATCCTTTGGGATCCCCAGGCACCAATACCCATTCTCGGGCTGCAAGCGCCCCACGTGCACTGCAGGGCGCCTCTATGCCTCCAGAGTGGGAGCCACATGCCAACGCAGTCCCACTCAAGACACAAAGTAAGTTCTTCCTTGCTCCCCAGTCAGTCACTCTCTGGACCCAGAGGGCCCAGCTCCGCCACAGGGACCGTCTTTTGTGCAGCACCTAGCCCATGCCCGGGGATCCCCGCCCGGTGTGACTGCCGTGCAAACAGCAGCAGTAACAGACTCAGCCTCAGGGGCGGAGGGTAACACATGGTTCATTCTCCTCTGCTGATCTCCTTTGCAGGAGGGCTGGGAGACACGCGGCACGATGGATGGGCGTCATGCAGCAGCAGTTCCGAGCAGCAGAAGAGGACGACTGGACAAGCTGGCCCCATGTGGATGGGGCTGTGGTTAGAAGACGAGGAATAGTCTCGGGGGGAGGGAGGGTTCTTACGCTAGAGTTCAAGTTCTCAGCCACACAGAGAACGTCATTGGTCTGGACAGAAAGCTGCTCGAGTGCACTTCCTGACGGTGCGCTCAATACGAACGCCCCAGTTACACAGATTGTATCTGGACCCACCTCAACCTTGGATCCTCCCCACTTGTTCATGCAGACACGCTTCTCACTTCCCTGCAGCGCACAGCCAGCCGCCGCCCCCCCCCCCCCCCCCCCATGCGCTGCAGCCACGCTCCAGCCTTCAGCTGGGTTGCACCCCTGCCGGCAGCACCGGGGGCTGCATGGTGCTCAGGGTCCCTCCAGCAAAGCTCCCATCTCCTGGCCAGATGCAGGCAAAAACAAGAGCAGTTGTAGTCGCCCTGGACCTGCTGGCCTGACAGCAGCTGGGAATTGGTAGCCAGGCTCCCAAAGGGCCCGCACATCTGCACCCGCACGGGCTGCCTGTCCCAGATATGCCCTTCCAGCTTGGCTCGAGTCCGTCTCAAACAAGCAGCTAGCACCAGGCTCTGCTAGGCACCATGGGCTGCTCCTGCACAGGGAGAGGCGAAGAGACAGAACTAGGTAGCCACTGTGCAGCTAAGGCACCACAGCCCGAGACCCGCCCCTTGGATGCGGACAAATGCCAACAGGCCGTCGGTACGTACAGCTGGAGCAGCAGCAGCAGCTCCCGGAGCACAAGGACGACGTCTGGGAGGCCCTGTGGCCGGCTAGATTTGCAACAGGGTTAGGTTCTAATCTGGACACTGATTTGATGTGAAGATTTGGGCAACTTCCGCCTAGCCTAGTTTTCCTCCATTTACCAAGAATTCAAGGCTTCCTGCCTAGCCTTCAGTTCCTGGCTCTGCTGCCCTGCCCCAGCCCGCCCCGGGGGACACTGACTGCTGTTGGTGGACAGGGCTGGCACAGGCCGGCTGCATGAAGGCCAGAGGAGACAAGGACTGAGCCTGCAGAGCACAGGAGGGCACACAGCCCTGACTGGGGAAGCCGACCTCCTGAGTGGCAGAAAGAGTAAAGAAATAGGCTCAGACGGGCCCCACCACACGTGGCCAGTCACTCATGCACCAGCAGGAGCTGCCTACAACTGGAGCAGGCAAGTCCAAGGCCAGTGCAAGCAGCAACTGGGGCCCCGGCTGACTGTGCCCACGAGGCTGGGCAAGGAGGGACAGTCGACTCCAAGGGCCTGGCCGCCAGAGATGGGCATCAGAGCCCGGGCAGGACACACTGAACCTGATGGGTCTCCCCAGCAGGGGGAGGAGGCAGCAGGCCACGGAGGCCTGGAGGGAGCAGGTGTGACAAGAGAACGTGTGGCCCCGAAGCCGGAGGAACCACAGACACGCCTGCTAGCGAGCCACCCCCGTGGGCCCTGGGAGCAGGGACTTGATCAGGCGCTGGGATAAGAAGGGCAGTTTCGAGCACTTGCAGGTTCCCTGCCCTCTCACACCCTTGCCTTACGCAGAGACCCCCGCAGGAGAATGGACGAGTCCCCAACCCTCTGGCCTGGCCCCAGCACCAAAGGGCATTCAGCCCAGGCCCGGCCGCAGGGAACAGCGCGTGGGCACGTGCAGAGCAGCTCAAACTGCTCGGCCCCCTCCCACACTCACCGCAGAGGGCCAGGAGATCGAGGCCTGCCCAGGCCCGGGAGGAACTGCCAAGCCAACGTCTCTTCTGCTGATGGGGTCACGCGTAAGGCTGGAGTGTTAAGTCAGAACTTGCACACGGGCCCAGTCACTCTGGCTGCCTCCGACAGGGAGGCGATTGCGAGGCTGAGCTGAGGGGGCTGTCTTTGGGCTCCCACAAACCTGCCACCCCAAGGCACTTCTTGGAAGTCCTGGCATCGTTCCCTCCGAGAGCGGCTCGGGGCCGGCCAGGCACCACGTCTGCAGCAGTGAACATGGTCCTTCAATGCAAACCTCGTGTGCGCGCGCTAGGCCAGGAACGGCGCTCTTACGGCCAAGGCCCAGAGCAAGGAGAGCAGGTTTCTGCTCCTGCCTCTGCCACAGACTCCTTGGGGGCCCTCGAGCAGAGCACTTCCCCTTCCCGTGCCTTCATTTCCCCTTCCCGTGCCTTCATTTCCCCACCTCGAAAATGGGACTAATAATCCTGCCTTTCTGGGTCTAGCTTGAAAGCTCTCTGGGGCTTCTGTATTCGTTTGTACAGGGTCTGCCACAAGGGCCTTGAGTATCCACAGAGCACACAAGCACAGGGTGACCGGATGTGTCTCTTTAAAGAGGCAGCCCCATATTTAAGGCCTCCTGCAGGTGTCCTGACATTTTTAAAAATCAGCAAATTGTCCCATATTTTCTGTCTCCCCCACATCGTTACTGGTGCTACCAGCTGGATCCCCGCTCGCCAGCCCCTGCCCACCAGCAGCGAGTGGGGAGGGCCCCATGGCCAACAACAGGGCGTAGGGGCGCAAGGGTGAAAATGCAGCACATGGGGCCAGCTGCTGGTCTGTCAGCACAGCCCCTGCGAGCCCCAGCACAGCCCAGCCCCAGCCCGGCCGGCTCTGGCTGGTGAGAGCAGCAGGTGCCAGGCAGCATCTGGTGCCTTGTCACCTCTGCTGCCCACCCGCCAGCCCTTCACGTGCTTCCCCCGTCGCTGTCCTCACCCTGCTTTGCCGCTTAACCCCCTCGCCCCCCACTGCTCCTCCTAGTCCCTGGGTGGGGCACGTCCTGCCCTCGGCGCTGCGCAGAGCCAGCCCGACCCGAGCACTGAGCTCCCCAACAGCCTGGCCGGCAGGCTCCTGCCTCCCCCTGCCGCCTCGGGCTAGGCCAGCGCCCCAGGAGAGCCAAGACGTCTGCTGGCCAGGAAGAGCCAGGCCCTGCACGTGCCAACGCCCCGCCCAGCACCTCAGCTAAGCTCTGGGGAGCAATTTGCAGCCTGTTCCTACCCTGAACCTGCAGGCTTCACAGCAGCCCCTGGGGCAGAGGCTTAGCACCCCCTTCACCCGCGCCCCCACCCTCAGGTCCTGCTCTGCCCCCAGGGTTCCCGCTCTGCTGAGCCGTCTCTCTGGCTGGGTTGCAGGAAGCCCGGTGGTCCGGCTCCCTGGGCCCTGGAGCAGAATGCAGCCTTAGGCCTTAACCCCGTCGTGCCCATGCAGTAGCCAGGGGGCAGGAGGTGGCCGGGTTATCTTGGTGGCCAGCAGCAGGCTGGAGGGAGGAAGCTGCTTTTTGACACTGTGCAGGTAGGCAGGGACAAGCTGCTTCCAGCCACATGGGAGCGGTGGCCAGGGGAAGAGAGGAGCTCTGCCACATCCCCCACCCCGCACTCCTCCCAGCAGCTGGGAGCAGCGCCCCTCCCTTCCCTCCTGTGCAGAGCCAATAGGCTGCTGCTGGCCCCCTTCTGGCGAGAACCCCAGCAGAAACCTGGGGGGAGGCCCTGCTGGGCCAGGTACCGGGGGTGGGTCCTGGGAGACCAGCCAGGCAAGGAGGGCAGAGAGTCCCGGGCAGGAAGGGCTGGGTCGGTCAGACACTCCCCGAGAGAGGAGTACGGGCGTGCCTGTGGGCACACGGGCGTGTCTGTGTCGCCCCTTCTCTCGAGCCACGAAACCTACGCTGAGAAGGCAAGTGAAAGGGATCCAACAAGGCAGAATTTATTTTCAACAAGGGCTCAGGCGACTTGCTGTGAGTCTGAAGGCTTGTGTAACCGATTGCCATTGAACTCGCGCGTATGAGCAGTTTTACCAGGTGTCCCGCATGCAGCTTAGGGAAACAGGGTCACCCTATGGTAGAAGCCCTAATAAAATTCCATTTCCGAATGTGTAACCGAATAGCAGCCCTCTTACACCTATTGATCAGTCATGATGCTACTGTCCCTCACAGGAGCAAACCCTCGTGCATTTGCACGTCTGTTTTCCCACATCACTGGAGTGCAACAAGCCCTGGACAAACCCCAGTTCTATCCTGTGAGGAAGGCTGGCAGCTGTCTCCTCTGGAGGCTGGAGCAGAGCGGAATATTGCTCCCTGCCCTGGAGGAACAGTGAGGAGGAGGGAGTCCAGGGCCTGCCTTGTGCAGCCATTTCACAGGAGCGCAAGGTGAGGACAGTTCTCCTGCTCTGATCTGGTGGCACTTTGCCGTCTCTCTGCACAGCGGTCAGTGACACCACAGGGCAATGGCCCTCCACCTGAAACGGGCATGCAACAACATCGCGCTGCTGAGGGAGGATCTGAGCAAGAGCTGGCTCGAAGCAGGGGGACTGTAAGGAAGGGAAGCTGGTCCTTTCTGCTAGGCAGCTTCCATGGGCTGTGAACAGGGCCAGGGCAGCTTTAAGGAGCACTGGGAATGAAGCCACTACCTGCCTCTTCCCAGGTGGGGGTGAGAATTGGCAGCTGTGCTGGGAACTGACTTGTCAATCACTGCCTTTCTAGCCTACCGGAGGATGCCCACAGTTGGAGGGTATTTACCTGGGGACCCTGAAAGGGCTGTGCCAAGGTAGCCACTGGGGGGGGGGGCGATATCGGATTGTGGATTGTGGCATGGAGGGCACCTGTTACAGGCTAGGCTGAAGGAGGGTTGCCAGCTGGAGGAGGCAGGACATAATTAGATGGCTACACAAGGGCAGTGGAAGAGCCCTCAAACCCCAGCAGGGCTGCAACAGGCTCCCCAGTGGCAGGTGCTACTGCAGGCAGGCAGCAGGGTCTTCTGAAAACCCCAGCGGCTGGAGCGCTGGGAAAGTCCCACGGGTCACTAAGCTAAAGGGGTCCCTGGCCGGTTGGAAAGAAGCAGGAGAACGTGACCGGCAAGCAAAGGAGACGGGCTCGAGTGCACTTCCAAGCCAATCACACCTGGGGAAGCCTGGCTAGCGGGTCTCACCAGCCGGGGCGGGCAAGGGGCTTTCCGGGAAAGGGGGAAACCCGGCGCACACCTGCTGCCTGGCGGTTTTACCGCAGCTTTCGTGTCCAGACCTGGGCATGTCCCTGCTCCTAGGGCAGCTCACCCTCCGGGCACCCCCGGCTGGAGATCGCCGCTCCAAGGAGCGTCAGGCGAGAGCCAGCCAGGCTTGCGGCGACAGAGCCTGGGGGCCCGGGCTTTTAGCGCCTCCCCCCGCAGGGCCGAGCCCCTCTCGCCCGGAAGGAGGAGAAGGGCTTAACCAAGGCTGCAGATTATCGCCCCTGCCCGGGGACCCGGATTAATTACCCCCGGGGCAGGGATGGCGGCTCGCTTGCAAAGACAAGGGCACAAATCAACACGCGCCTGAGCGCGCCGCGCTCAATGCAGCAGCTCAGCACCCGGAGACCCGGGCCCGGGCCCTGGCCCCGCTCCTGCGCGGAATCCACAGCCGGGCCGGAGGGGCTGGTCCCTCCCGGGCTAGGGCTGCCAGGCGGGGCGGGATTCCTCGGGCCCACAGCAGCTCCCGCCCCAGTTCTCGCCTCCCTGCTCCGGGCGGCGGGGTCCGAGCCGGGCTCAGCCTCGGGGAGCCTGGCGCGTCGCTGGACCTGGCTGCTCCGCTCTCCCCAGCCAGAGCCGGGCGGCGCGGAGAGATGCCTCGGGAGGCTCCGCGCTCGCCGGCTCGGAGGATACGAGCGGGGGCCGCCACCGCCCCGCCCAGCCCCGCAGCCAGCGGCCCGGCAAGCGCGCTGGGTCCCCCGCGCCCCCCCTGCGGCAACCCCAGCCCAGAGCGCGCCGGCTCCGTCCCCCGGCCCCGCTCTTTGCGCCGCTGCAGCCGCGTAGCCCCGGGAGGGAGGGAAATACAAACCCGGCGCCGGCCGGAGCGCACGGCCTCGGCTGGCGAGCTCCCCGCGCCCCCTCCCCGCCAGGCCACCTGCGCCCGCCCGAGCGGCTCCTACCTGGCGTCCGCCGAGCGCCCGAGCCGGCGCAGGGGCTCAGCCGCGGGCATGCGGGGCAGGAGCCTTCTCTCCTTCGTGCGCCCGGGCGGGGCAGCGGCGGTGCCGGCAGCTTTGCGCAGCGCGCCCGGCGGTGCCCGTCTCCCCTCCCCGCTGCTGCTGCTGCTAGTGCGGGGCTGGCTCCGCGCCAGCGTCTCTTATCAGCGCCAGGCCCGCCCCCCGCGCTGCCAGCCGCCCGGCCGGTCCCCGGCCTCGCCCCCTCGCCTCCGCACGCCCGTGCCGCGGAGCCCCGCCCTGGCCGCTGGCAGCTAAGCCGGACCCCGCGCCGGGCGGTCCCAGCCGGACGAGTTCAGGGGGGCTGGCAGCTAGCGGAGCGTGGCAGGGAGGCTGGACGCGGGAGGGGGGGCAGAGCCTGGCAGAGGGGCTGGAAAAGGGGGCAGAGCATGGAAGGGGGGCTGGACCTGGGGGGGGCAGAGCATGGCAGAGAAGCTGGAAGGGGGGCAGAGCACGGTAGGGGGGCTGGTCCTGGAGGGGCAGAGCATGGTGGGGGGCTGGAAGGGGGGCAGAGCATGGCAGTGGGGCTGGAAGGGGGGCAGAGCATGGTAGGGGGCTGGTCCTGGAGGGGCAGAGCATGGTGGGGGACTAGAAGGGGGGCAGAGCACGGCACTGGGGCTGGACCTGGGGGTGCAGATGCGCTGATCACCCCTGGCTGGACGTGCTTTCCATCACATACTGGGGTTTCACTCTAGGTCACTGTCTCTCAGCACCGCTCCCCAAATGTCCTAGCACCCCAGGGAACCAGGTGAGTGGAGGAAGGAGAGGCAAGGCTGGAGGGACTTGTGAGGACCTCGCTCCGTCCCTGCACTCTCCGGGCTGGGCCCCAGGGAAAGTGCTCTCAGAAAGGGGTTTTTGTGGCACTGGCCTGTAGAACGCTCCAATCTGTAGGCATCCATCGCCTGTCCCAGGTAGCCGCCTCTGCCAACATGGATGCAGTGAGCTGCGGTACAGCACAGGACCCTACTGGTGTGACCAGAGAGAGGGAAGCAGCTGCCCTTCTCCAGAGCCATGGGGCTGTGGTTACCCAGACAGACAGACAGAACCAGGGGGCCACCAGTTGTTATTAAGGCAGACGGTAGAGACCCTATGGAGAAGTCAGCGGCAGGGCAGGGAACTGACCAAAGTTGGCCAATTTCCAGGCCAGGGCTTTTCCCATTCCACCAGCCTGCCTCACTTGCCATGCCTCTTCCAGAGTAAGCACAGGCCTTGTGCCCAGTGAGCGAGTCAGCTAGCCCGTGTGAACTGCAAGAGCCGTGTCTGGCCACAGCTCTTCACTGGAGGGGACAGTAAGCGGGGCCTCCCTGTGCGCAGCTCTGGCAAGAGCTGGCTGAGTTGCAGCAGGAGCCGGCAGGGAGCTAGTTAAAGAGCTGGCAGGGCCTGGATTGCAATAGGACAGCACCTGTAAGGAACTATAAGTTACTGTCACTGCTGCCTCTGGCATGGAGATTAGCTCCCTCAGTGGCCATTAGCCAAGATGGGCAGGGATGCAACCTTACAGCCAGGTGTCCCTCAGCCTCTGACTTTGAGAACTTGGGATGGGTCACTCGAAACTGCCCTCTTCTGTTATGGGTCACTCGAAACTGCCCTCTTCTGTTATTCCCTCTGGGGCACCTGGCACTGGCCACTGTGGGCAGACAGGACCCACTCTGGCCGCTCTTACGTTCAGCTCTGTATCCTAACACAGTGCTTTGTTGGGCGTGTGAAGGGGCAGCGCAGCTCTCGAGCTACGTGCGCTACCACCCAACTCTACAGCCATGCGCCCCTGCAAAGCAGCATGTGAACAGGGCTCTCCCCAAGAGCCGTCAGCTGGCCCAGGGAAGCTCGTGGCTGCTTGGTTTGGCTGATGGTTTCTGCCCTGTTCTGCAGCATCTCAAAGGGACAGGCTGGGGCAAATGCTTCCTGCTCTGGCTGTCAGCTCCGGCAAGGACAGTCGCATCTGTTGTGTCTGCAAGCTCCACCCCGTAGGCAGCCCCTTTTCCACGGGCGCTCCCCAAGATGCAGGAGTAACTTGCACACCCCAGTGCAGCTGAAACACAAAGCCAGGGAGGGCTCCTGCTTCACTCCCAGGCATGGTGAGGAGAATTACCCAATGCCACCATTAGACCAGCTTCCGCTCTGCCCCCGCCCCGAACTTTGCTGTTGCATCCCAGGCCAGCCCCAGCCTGGCAATGCTGCCCACACAATTGTACGTTTGCTGCACAGCTCTGGAATGAGGACATGGAGCTGGTGGGTTTGTTTACTCTTTGGGGATTGCTGGGTGTGGCGTAAAACAAGCCCAAGCCCTCTGCCACTAGGATCTAGTGCCCTGAAAGGTCAGAGGTCAGCATCCTATATCACCAAACACACAGGGACAGCCCTGGTGCGTACATCATCCCCCTGCCCAGAGGGGCACGGAGGGGGCATCTGCACCCCCTGAGTCCCACCAGGAGTCACTATGCCTGCAGGTGGGGTGCAGGGAGTGCTGCAGCACCCCTAGGATTTGCATCAGAGTTCCAGCCCCACACCCCTGCTGCCCAGTGTCCTGGCCACCAGCCCCACTGCTGGCTTAGGGGCTCCGCTGCCAGCCCCAGGCTCCCAGCCACCAGTCCTGCATGTGGGGTCCTGGCCGCTGGCCCCACTGCTGGCTTAGGGGCTCTGCTGCCAGCCCCAGGCTCCCAGCCACCAGTCCTGCATGTGGGGTCCTGGCCGCTGACCCCACTGCTGGCTTAGGGGCTCCGCTGCCAGCCCCAGGCTCCCAGCCACCAGTCCTGCATGGGGGGGTCCTGGCCGCTGACCCCACTGCTGGCTTAGGGGCTCCGCTGCCAGCCCCAGGCTCCCAGCCACCAGTCCTGCATGGGGGGATCCTGGCCACCAGCCCCACTGCTGGCTTAGGGGCTCCGCTGCCAGCCCCAGGCTCCCAGCCACCAGTCCTGCATGGGGGGGATCCTGGCCACCGGCCCCACTGCTGGCTTAGGGGCTCTGCTGCCAGCCCCAGGCTCCCAGCCACCAGTCCTGCATGTGGGGTCCTGGCCGCTGGCCCCACTGCTGGCTTAGGGGCTCTGCTGCCAGCCCCAGGCTCCCAGCCACCAGTCCTGCATGTGGGGTCCTGGCCGCTGACCCCACTGCTGGCTTAGGGGCTCCGCTGCCAGCCCCAGGCTCCCAGCCACCAGTCCTGCATGGGGGGGTCCTGGCCGCTGACCCCACTGCTGGCTTAGGGGCTCCGCTGCCAGCCCCAGGCTCCCAGCCACCAGTCCTGCATGTGGGGTCCTGGCCGCTGGCCCCACTGCTGGCTTAGGGGCTCTGCTGCCAGCCCCAGGCTCCCAGCCACCAGTCCTGCATGTGGGGTCCTGGCCGCTGGCCCCACTGCTGGCTTAGGGGCTCTGCTGCTTGCCCAGGGTCTTGCTCAGTTGCCGGATCCAAGGGCTCCAGTAGGACCCTGGGCTGGTCCTAGGGTCCTGGCCACCCACCCTGCATGCAGGGTCCTGACTGCTGGGCTGGGCTGTTGGCCTCAGCTCTAGGGGGAAGTGAGGAGAGGGGCAAGGGGGCAGCTGTGCAGAGTCTATTGGCTTCCAGGGGACGTGTGGGCATCGGTGCCTGCTGGAATGGAACCCTTGGCTGGCTCGGGGCCGTGATTAGCACTCGTGTCCCTGGTGTCTTTTCTCACAAGAGCAGCCCTATGAATAATACCTAATCAAAGTCAGCCACACACGGAACCCCAGGGCCAGTCACTTCAATATCAAGGCACTGACTGTCCAGTGCTGGTCGGCGGCCAATGCACTCCCCTCAGAACAGCCTCTGCCTGTGCACAGCTACTCCCCGCCTGCCTGTCTCTGCACTTCGCTCTTCACGCTCCAGCTTCCCCCGGGCCACCTCCCAGGGGTTCACACAGAGACAGGAACACGACAGTGACCCCCCCCCCCCGATGAAAGTGCTGCGGAACACCCCGGTTATTAATGTTTCCCTTGTTGCGTGTCAGGGTTTGCGCCAGATCACTTACAGCCTGCCAGTTAGTTCCCAGACTAAGCACACCCCCTAAATCAGCGGTGGGAAATCTACAAAGCATGGGCCACCCTGGGGTTCTGTATTTGACTACTGAGATACTTTGTTTAAGATTGTCCACGGACGGGGTTGCTGGCCTACCAGAATTACTACAGTGACACGCACGTACAGCAAGGGCATGTGAAGTGAGGTGAGGGCTGATCGCACCCGACACTGGCTGTCAGAGCCGTGCTCCCTCTGCAGCACTGCTATGGGCCAATCGGCACAGCCCACGAAGTCTAGGGACGCAAGCGCAACGAGCCTGGGAGCCACCTTGGTTATGACAATCTTGTGGCCCCTGAGATGAAAGAGGCCCACTCATGTGGCCCTCTCACTGGCCTCCTCTGCCCTAAGTAATTCAGCAGCTGAGTGAGTGCACTTGTATGTGTCTCTCTCCCCATATTTGACTCCCTTGCAACGTCTCTGTGTGCGAAGCGCCTAGAACAAAGGGAACCACAATTCCTCTTGTGCCTCTTGCTGCCACCATCGTAAAGATGCATAGTGAGGGAACATCATCCCATGTACCAGGAGTTAGTGCTCTTCCACAAAGGGCACGTTATTCTACTAGTCCTAAGAAAGGAGACAAAGGATTCATTGGTATCGTTGTTTGGCTTTGGCGGTGTCCACAGTGTGCAAGGTGCTATAGAAATGCCTGTCCTGACATCCGTGGGATGGGATGGGATCTAGCTAGCTAGCTCTCCCTAGACCCCCACCCCGCCCTGTCAGCAAAGTAAGACCTCTTATTTGCTTGATGTAATATTACAGCAAACGAATGAGCCAAGCCAATAAGTCATTATCCTTGACACACATTTGGCAAAGCCTTGCATGCACAACAGGACCCAACCAATCTCAGAGCTGAACGAGATGCCAGCAATGGAGTTCTCCCTTAAGCCTCCTATTTTCTTACAGTTACGGTCACTGACCTACTTTCCTGCCCTTTTGCTCAACGTGGTGCACAAGTCTTCTAGAGCCCAAGCCTCTGACTGTCCCATGCCCATCGGCGGCCAATGCACTCCCCTCAGAACAGCCTCTGTCTGTGTGCACAGCCACTCCCCGCCTGCCTGTCTCTGCACTTCGCTTCTCCTGGGCCGCCTGCCAGGGGGTCACACGGTGATGGGAAGGAACTGCAGAAAATCCTAATACATGAACCCTTCATGAGCTTCTTAGAAACCAACACGGTGGCATTGCATCTGGCCTTTGCATTACACTGGTGCTTAAAGGTGCTGAACAAGATGAAGGCCCCAGTGTGCTGAGTGCTCCACATGCACCTAGTGAGAGACGGGCTAGGCCCTGACCCTAGCTCTTGGAGTGCAGGTGCAGCAAAGTCAGCAGGAGAAAGGATCTGCCCTGGGGGCTCCATTGGCAGCTTTCAGCCCTGAGGAGACATGACAGAGAAAGGCTGGGAGGAAAAAGTAGGAGTATCTCCATTCTTAGAGACTGGAAACTGAGACAGAGATACTTTAAGTGAATTGGCCACGGCTATATAGGCAATCGGTGGCAGGTTGGGCACTGAAACCCATTTAGCTTGTGAGTTCATTGGGACAGGGACTGCCTCTTACTATGAGTCTGTGCAGCACTCTTCCATGGATCAGCCAGCGCTACGGGACTATAAATGCATATGCCCCCACGCCTGCCTGCCCAGGCCCTGGCCTGGGTCCAGGGACAGGAGAAGTTGGCTGAAAGATCATGAGATTTAAAAGATCACAGCTCTTGATGCTCCGATTCTTTGCCTTTTGGGTCTTGAGCATTGAACCGGGATCACATTTGCCAGATTTTCTCTGCAACCAGGACTAGAAACATACTTTTTTAAAGAAGCCGAGATGCTGACAATCACCTGACTCCAGGAGCTGGGGCTTGAATTAAATGACCAGCTCCCAGCAGGCTTGTGGCAAAGTGCTGAGAGAGCTGCCAAGGTTTCTGTCTGCAGCTGCTGCTCAGTTGCTACCCTGGGCCAGGGTCTGCACTTGCTCTTTTGCAGAGTCCTTGATGACACCAGCAAGAGAGCCGGGGGGATCGAAGGGAGAGCATGGCCCTCGCTGCTCATTACAGAGGCAATTCAGCCTTCTGCACACAGACGTTTGCCCTGGAACTAAGAGCTCGCCCAGGGGAAATCATCCTGTCCCTGCGAATGAGAAGGGGCAGGCCTCAGACAGCTGCGTGGGAGCGCCCTGTTTGCATTCCCGAACCAAGGAGGCTGGCTGAGAGTCTGAAGCACAGACTCTGAAGCAGACCTCTCGGCCACAGCACGGGAAAGGGCTCTCCAAAGCAAGGTGCTTCTGCAGGTGGAATTGCTCTCCGGTCCTGAAAACATCAGCTCTAGGCTCCCTGGTGCCATAACGCCCCCTGAGCCCAGGGAAAACAGACCAGCCCTTGCCATCCCCTCCGTCCACTGCAGCGCTGATGCTACATCAAAGGTTCAAGCTTCTTCTCTTCTTCCAAGACCCTGGCTGCTCTTTTCCTCCTGACCTGTCCGCTCTGGCTCCCCTCTCTGCCTTGCCACACCTCTCCTGTGTCAGCATCTTCCCTCGATGCCATGGGCCCCTTTGCGACCTGGGACGCTCTCCTGGGGCCATTCCGTAAGGCTGCTCTCCGTCCCTTCATGCCTCTCCATGGGCCTAAAAGGCTTTGGCCCCTAACGGTGCCTGGGGCAGAGGCCGATGGGGAGGGTTCATGCTAATCCACAGATCTGATTGACAGAAGGTCTCGCGATCCACTAGCCTGACCTCACCACATGGTAGTGTAAACGTGCAGGTACAAATAGTCCGGGTATTGGGCTGCCACTGCTTCCCTGCGCTCCCCCTTGGCTACCAGCTCTTCAGAGACTTGCGTTAGTGCTGCTGGGCCAGGGACGCGGTTTGCTCCGCATCTGCCCCGGGGGGCCCCGTTGGGTCTGTGCCCCAGGGCACTGCTGCACTAGGAACACAGAACAGGGATGTGCTGTTTTGCCCACAGCAGGACAAGCAGGGGACTGGAGGAAAGGGCAGCACATGGACAGACAACTAGCAGGACAGGAGGACTCAAGGAAGCTGGGTGCCCCAACGGCCTGCCTGTAAAACCAAGACAATAGCAGCCTATTTCTTCTGCCCTTGGCTGTCTTGACTCTTTGGACTGCAGGCTGCTTGGGGCAGGGGCTGGCTCTCCCTAGCTGTGCCTGCCTGAAATTCTGTAGGAACCTCCGGGATATTTCAAGGATTTATGACCCACTAATATTTCTCTTGCCCGTGCTATACAATAAAGCAGGTAAGTCATGCATCGCAGGCAAAGCAGGCAGCGAGCGTTAGGGCAAGAAATGCTGGGGAGGTTCTGTGAATGATTATAATTGAAAGCCAGAGAAACAGAGAAAACAGATTGACGCCGCGGGAAGAACATATGGGAGACATTTTCTGAGAAATGAAACTGCACTGTGTACAAGACAGAAGTCTACCTTCGACTTCCACTGTCTTTCACGTGCCTGTGAATTCTCCCTCCTGGGTTACAGGCTCTCTGCTGCCTTGGAGTGGATTTCTCTCTGGACCTCTGGCTTTTGTGTGTCAGCGGTTTGAAGTCATCTGAGATGGTCGGGTGCCATTTGTTCCATGGAAGCCCTCCAGATCATTTCTTCAAGTCTGCTGTGGGCTAGTGCAGCACACTGGCGATTCAGGGGTGTCTGCCGCCCCATGTGGGCTCTACACCTTTGTATGGGCCCTGGAGATCGGTCTGAGCAGCAGGGGGAGGTGCCGCCACTGGCTCTAGCAGCATGAGGCCCGGCACTGGGAGCCATAGCGAGGGATGAGCCAGCCCCAGCCGTGGCCGCGTGGGCGTGAGGAGCCGTGCGGCGCGCCCTGGGCATTCCGAAAGAGGGAGTCCAGCCTCCAAGCCACACGCTTACCTTAGAATTCACGTTTCACGCTTCTGTTTGCTCACCTCTGGCTTGGAAGCCTCATTTCCGAGCTTTCTCGGCCGCCACAGGGGGCGAAACATCCCTTGTCTTCCAGTGGAAGTTGAGCTCCGCACCCCTCCAGGAGCCTAGTGAAGCTGTAGGAGCTAGCAACACTCAGCTACGTTTCCCTGGCAAGCCAAGCCCCGTCTGGGGTGTGCGGCACACAGGGGCTGTTTCCTACTGCAGATGGTGCAATCCCCGGCTCTCTGCCCTGAGAGTCTGTTCCCCTCACGAGCTCCTGTTCTTCCCGGGAGCTTTCCAGCTTCTGACGCAGGGGAGCCATTTCCTGCTGAGGGAACGCAGACACTGTCTTTCTGTGGGGCACTGGAGGGCGTAGTGCATTCACAGGCTTCCCCTTTGCTGTCTCTGCCTGCTCCCATCTCAAACTCCCACGAAGGAGGGGATGAGTTGGGGGGCAGCACTTCCAGGGGGCATAGGACAAGCAGAGCTTTATGGTTGGGTCCATTGGGCAGCCAGATGATTGCACAAGGCAAGGGGCTGAGCAGGTCTGAGGTGGGGTGGGGCTTGACTGTCTCCCCGACTCTCTTTCACTCAACCCCCACTCTGCCACGGACAGCCCATTCACCCGCCCACGGCCTGACACCCACACACCCCTGCCGCGCGTTCGCTGGGTGCTTCTGCTGCAATGCTCGGCCGCACGGTTGTGACACTTCACTTGCCATGAGCTGAAACACACGGGGGCAGGTCCCCTGCGCAGCAGGCAGAGCACAAGCTGTGGGCCCCAGCTGATCATGGTAGTGAGGCTGAGCACACAGCAAACGGGGTTAGGCCATGGAAGGCCTGGCAGCTCAGCCAGACTCTGCAATAACTTGCTGGTTAAACCTGGGCCCTAGGCGTGACTTGCTCTGTGCCTCAGTTTCCCTGCTACGAATGGGGCTAGCTCTGTGTGTTGGTGAATGCTCAAGAGGCCTAAAAGAGGCCTATCAGTTACCAAAGAGCTAGAGCTGCTGGGCAGTGAGCAAAGCAGGTCCAGCTGCACGTTGAAGCGGGGCTGGGAGCAAACCGAGGCCTGTCGGCAGGCTGAGCTGCCTTCGCACAGGCTGTGCCGCTCTCTCACTTTGGGGGTTGTTTGACAGGCCTGGTGAATTTCATCAGTGACTAATTCTCCAGCCTGGGGCTCCTTCACGAAGAAGGCTCTGGGACTCTTGGGACAGAGACTCCGCTGCTGTCAGTCGCCACGGCTCCATTTTTAGTTCACTGGAATGCTGCTGGAAAGTAAACATCTCGCAAATGCTCATAGGAATTTGTGCTGGGATGCAGTTTTGTGCCAGAAATGTTTGCCAGGCCAACTTGACATCTTCCATATCCCCACTCACCCAGTCAGGGAGTAGAAACACCCGACAGCATGTGATCCGGGAGACCAGTTACCCACCAGGAATAACTAGCAGTGAGCCATCAAGGAGATAGCGCTTCCTACCACTCCTCTTGGCCACTTATACGATGAATGATGCACGTGCTTAGCCGGATCGGGTGCCAGTGGGACTACTCTGTTAGGCAAAGCTAATCATGTGCTCCAGCCTTCACAGGACTGGGCCAAAATAAATACTTGGTGAACAAGCTGGAGACATTTTTTCAAACAAGGAAGGAATTAATAAAAATCTGAGTTGGCAGATAAGACATGGGCAAAAAGAAAGGCAACATTTGGCAAATAAAATTCACTACAGAGATTTGAAGTAGGGATTCAAGATGAACTTAGGACGTTTGTACTTGCAGAACATCATAATTACTAAGGTCAGAGTCTTAGACCTGTCTCGTTTTGTTGCATTCTTTGAGATCTACACACCAAGGCATGTTTAAAGATAACCAACCAGGCTATTTTAAGTTAGGGAGGTTAAGTCAAGCATGTCCTTACTGACAGGGTCAGATATTTTCTATTGTTATGGAAAATCACTCCCTAAGCATTCAGCCATTTTTGTATTGTCCATAGAGCATAAAAGTTGAAAAAATTATGTAAAGGTAAAAATGCCTTTTTTACTCCATTTCAATTCAGAAATAGGCATATGGATTTTGCTAAAGCATTTCAGAAACATTCCGATAACGAGCAATCATGAGAATGTTCAACTAAAAAAGCAATGGCAGTAGAATATGAATTAGTATCTAGTAACAGCAAAAATAATGGACGCTATTTACTTTTCCTGGACAATAGTCCCCCTTTCTCAGCTTTATGTACAATGCAATGGAGGTGACACATGGCACTGGATGCTCTTAGATATTTCTGTTTACACATCTGCATAAAATTATGTCTATTGATGTTATTACAAGATTTTTTATTAAAAATTCTAGTGAATTGTAAGAAGTTTTTTAAACGCTGTTTTTTCGATGGAAGTTCTTTATCATGATTCCTTTGTTAAAGTTGAAATAGTTTCTGAAATGGACTAAAAGTCTATGTCTACCCAGCAACATTATTCCAAAATAACACAGTCCACATCTACACAGCCAGCAGTTATTTTGTTGTAATGTCAAAAAACTGTCAGGCTGGAGGACATCTTACTCCGACTCCTGTAACCGACATTGTACTAGGAGCAAGGGAAGCCAGAGGAAGAGTGCTTTATTTTGAAATAAGTGCTGTGTAGACAGCACCAAAACTCAAAATATGCTATTTTGAAATAAGCTACACAATTGACACAGCTAAATTTGCGTAGCTTATTTCGAGTTAAGCCCTGTTGTGTAGATGCACCCAAAATGGGGCATCAAATCCTGTTTTCCTTTGCATCTATCTGGCCTTCTAGGCTATGTCTACACTGCAGGCTTATTGCGCAAGAACACCTGTTCTTGCACAAAAACTTGCCGAGTGTCTACACTGCACGTGCGTTCTTGCACAAGTAAATTTACAGTAAAGCATCGGAACAGAGGGCTTCTTGAGCAAGAGTTATTCCTCTTCTGATGGGGAATAAGCCCTCTTGCACAAGAGCTCTTGCGCAAAAAGGCAGTGTGGATGGGCAACACTGTGGCTGGCCATCAGAGCTTTCTTGTGCAAGAGAGCGTCCACACTGCCATGGATGCTCTTGCACAAAAGCACATGGCCGTGTGGACACGCTCTTGTGCAAAAAGCCTGCAGTGTAGACGTAGCCCCTGTGTGTGACAGTGTTGATTTTTATGCCCTCTGAATATTCTGCACCAAAACTGTCTGGCATTGGGGCTCTGACATTTTCTGGTCAGCAAGTATCTTAAAAAACATTGTATTTATCCAATAGTAAAGAGAGGAGTCTTGAAGAGATCCGGCACAACAGGTTTCTCTGTATTTATACATTAGAATGTCGGGTAAGTTTAAACCATTATTTGTCATTACAGAAAGATGGTGCTGCCGTTGGTAGCTAATGGATAAACTTCATTGCCAGAGAAAATGTCAGAGACAATTTTAAAAATTGTAATCAATCAATAATTAGCTGTGCTCTCAGACCTTACCAATAGAGGGCAGGGCACTGAATCTCTGCAGCATATAATATACCTTTGTAGAGCCCACATGTCCAGATTAGATTCCAGATTTAAAAAAAGCAACAGGGACTAAGGGTAAGTGTGAGGTCCCTCACTGGAAATGCAGTTAGTACATCTTGTTAGCATGCCCTGGCTCCCTCCTCCTTCCCCCAGCAAGCGTATTTCCACTGTCAGTGACAAACCCTGCACTTCCATGAAAAACTTTCTTCTGTCTGACAAGGAGACACCCTGCACACCACAGGCTGCTCTCCCACCGTTGCTACAGCAGTGTGCACAGGTCAAGTATGCCGCGTAGCCGGTGTTTGTCAGGGGAGGATGAGGTCACAGGCCTGGTGTTTCAGTCTCTGCTGAGGACCCTGTGTACTGCTGATCTTACACATTCATTTGAGCCCCTGCTAGCCAGACTGAACGGCACTGCTGCCCTGGAGAGGACAGACAGGAAAGGCTCTACCTGTTTATCAAATGAGGTTTTCAACAGGGGCGGCGGAAGGGTTGAAATCTGGTGGCTAACGTATTTTTCAACAAGGTGAATGTCTCAGGCATTCACCCGCAGCAGAGACTAGCTCCATCCGAACGCAGAGTACGGCCATGTGCTAGGGATCGGCGGTGTGACGCACACCAGCCTGGTGGCGCAGGGTGCTGAACCTTTCCGAAAGCTGCAGGCCAGAACTGGAGATCAATTGGATTCTTTGCCTCAGCTTAACAATGCTGTTAGTCGCTTCCCACGGGCTTTGTGACAGTTCTCACAGCTCATGCATTTACTGTAGGAAAAAGTGTTGCTGAAACTCTCAGTGTTAGAGGAAAGGTATGAAACACCACAAACGGCAATGGCGTCATTTCTTTTCTGTTAGTACTTCTTGAGAGCTGCCTGACTGTCTGTTGCAGGCCTTTCACCCAGTAATTAACACACGAAGGAGATCCGGCTCCTCTCGCTGCCATCTGCTGAGCTAGCTATGAAAATGGACTGGGAGCTTATGATAAGGTTTCCTCAGTGATTTGACGTTGCTGCACCATGAGAAAGTACCAGGGAAGATAAATGCTGGAAGTTAAAGCGACATTCGCTTTTCAGATAGGTCACAGATTCTCCAGTGCCAGGACCTTACTCTCACATGTGGGTTGCTTCTGAAGGCTGGCAGAGAGGCAGCACAGACAAGTAAACATCATCATTCTGGGAAAGGGGAGAGGGGGAAGCCCTTGCAGCCTAACTGGAGCTAGGGCAATGCAGAGTCTTTCTCCTACTTCTGAATCAGGCATCGTGCCGGGATGCCGGGGCACTTTCAGCACCTCGTTTTGATGAGCTAGTGTTCCATAAGCAGGAAAAGCCCAGTGCATTTATACAGCCCAAGAGGTCACCCCCAAACAATAAATCTCAGGCCCAAATGGCTTAACATCTACCATGGCTTAAAGGACCATATGGGATGAATTACTGTTCAGAGTAAAACAAACACTTGTCTCTCACATCCAGTGTTATTGTTAGAAATATTCTGCTCTGTGCATTTCTCAGCAGTGTAAAATGTCTGGCCAAATCACGGGCTAATGCCAAGGATCACCAGCATCCTGTGGTCTGCATCTATTACTATTAACTTGTGTGTGTTGGCAACCTCATCATACTAACAGCAAATCCAGCTGCTGCTTGCTGACTTGAGCTTGGAAGTACAGTACAAGGTTTTTGCCTTTAGTTTTGCTTTCAGGCCAAAAGGTAACACCGGGCATTCCTAATGTCACCCTTGCCACACCGTGATCTGAGCAGAAAGCTTAGAAGTAGCCTCTGAAGGAAGATATGTCACTGTCTGCTGTTTAGTTGGTTCAGAAAGGGGGAAGTGTACATCTCTCAGTATGGCTGGAAGATCAGAATGTGGTTAGTCTGCCCAAAGACATGGTGGCCAATACTAGCAAACTCAGGGGTGGGTGGTGGGTTCATAAGAACGGCCATACTGGGTCAGACCAAAGGTCCATCTAGCCCAGGAGCCTGTCTGCCGACAGTGACCAGCACCAGGTGCCCCAGAAAGGGTGGACCGAAGACAATGATCAAGCGATTTGCCTCCTGCCATCCCTCTCCCCCCTCTGACACACAGAGGCCAGGGACACCATTTCTATACCCTGGCTAATAGCCTTTTATAGTCCTAAACTCCATGAAATGATCTAACTTCTCTTTAAACTCTGTTATAGTCCTAGCCTTCACAGCCTCCTCTGGCAAGGAGTTCCACAGGTTGACTACACGCTGTGTGAAGAAGAACCTTCTTTTATTAGTTTTAAACCTGCTACCCATTAATTTCATTTGGTGTCCTCTAGTTCTTCTATTATGGGAACTAATAAATAACTTTTCTTTATCCGCCCTCTCCACACCACTCATGATTTTATAGATCTCTATCATATCCCCCCTCAGTCTCCTCTTTTCTAAACTGAAAAGTCCCAGTCGCTTTAACCTCTCCTCATATGGGACCTCCAATCATTTTAGTTGCCCTTTTCTGAACCCTTTCCAAGGCCAAAATATCTTTTTTGAGGTGAGGAGACCACATCTGTACACAGTATTCAAGATGTGGGCGTACCATAGTTTTATACAGGGGCAGTAAGATATTCTGGGTCTTATTTTCTATCCCTTTCCTAATAATTCCTAGCATCCTATTTGCCTTTTTGACCGCCGCTGCACATAACTATATTTAGGCTCCTAACTTAAAGCCACCGGTCCGGGGCAGCCAGTGGCTGCTGGTGATCTGGGTCGAACTAATTCTTCTGTGGTTCTGGGGCTAGTAGATTTTGTGGGGCTCCCTAAGCTCTGGAATGAGTCCAAAAATTAGGGGTTCAGTGTGTGGGAGGGAGCTGCCTGGGAGCAGGGTGGAATTGCAGGGTTTGGGCAGGAGGGAGGGTGTTGTAGGCCAATGCCTGGTGCCACATAGGGAACGAAGAGCAAGTGATCATCAAGTGATCCATCTCCTGTCACCCATTCCCAGCTTCCAGCAAACAGTGGCTAGGGACACGATCCTGGCCCATCCTGGCTAATGGCCTGTACTGAAGGGAGTGCTGCAAGCCACACATGGAGAAGAAATCCCACAGCACACATTCACCTGTGGCACTCATTGCCACAAGAGATTGCCAAGGCTGAGAGCTTAGCCTGATGAAACCTAGCAAGAGGCATAGCGAGAAAAGCCAGAGCAGCCATTGGTAGGTACAGATGTGAGGCTGTAAGCCCCAAAGCCAGCCTCTGACTGCCAGGGAGATTTCCTATAATAGGACTGCCACAGGGCACCACCATAGCACCTCCAGCTGGCAATCCTGGGAATTAGCTGGTTCAGCTGGCTGGATGCCTCCCCCTAGCCAATGTCTCCCCATGTTTCTCTTTGGCCACAGCATCCCCTTCAGGATACTGCCCTCCGGCACTGCCCACACCAGCATCTGAGCCCCCCTTCCAGGGGTTGGCATTTATCATTTCCTGGGATCTCCCCTCAGGGAACACTCCGTTCCCTGCACCAACCTTCCCTCAGTAACCTACTGACAGCCTTCATCTAGCCTCTGTTTGAGGAGCAAACTGCACCTGTAACAGCCACTCATCACAGGCAAAGGGGTGTGGACGTGCTGCCTTTGCCCGCCTCCCCACAGCCCCATCCCCACTGCGCTGCCCTAGCAGTCAGGGCCCTACTACTCTCTATCCAAAGCAGCATGCAATTCCACCTCCTTCCCCCTTCCAGCAGGCCCTCTTTATATCACCCACAGCTGGGCCCTAATTAGCCTGAGCTGCCTCAGCTGGGGCTTTGCTTGCTGCCCTTGCTCAGGGCTGGGGTTTTGCCCTTAAAGGGACAGTGCAGGGCAAACGCCCTGTCACAGGGACCCTATGGGATTCCTGCCTTTGTCTCCGCCCAGCTCACTGTCAGAGAGATGACACCGGACCAGATGGGCCACCATGTCCCCCAGGGATTCATGCCCTACAAGTACTGGCACACTCCTGCTCATGGCCCCCTCCCTTAGTCAGTCAACACCAGTGTCAGTATTGACCCTTTGAACCCTTCCTCGTGAATCACCCCCACCCTAAGCACCCTCCCATCAGCTGGAAACGCAAAGCTTCAGGGTTTGGAATCTGGCTGCTTTGCTGAGTCTAGCATGGGGTGAGGGAGGCCTCCGGGGGCAATTCCTCATTTTGTACCACAGTGAAATGCCCTCCTGTTCGGGTCATTGGGGCGCCAGTGCAGTCTTCCCTGGGCAGCTGCCAGCCCTGAAACTTGGCAGTGCCCTGAGGGGCCTTGCTGTGCATCCCGATCCCAGCCTGGAGGTGTTGTTACTTAGAGGCTGTGTCTAGACTGGCAGGATTTTTCTGTTAAAAGTATTTCCGCAAAAGCGCGTCGAGATTGGCAGGGATGCTTTTGTGCAAAAAGTGCTTTAGCGCAAAAGCATCCGTGGCCAGTCTAGACGCGATTTTGCGCAAGAAAGCCCCGATCGCCACTTTAGCCATTGGGACTTTTTTGCACAAAACAGTTCTTCCCTGTCTACACTGGCCCTCTTGAGCAAGTGTTCTTGCATAAGAGGGCTTTTTCCCGAGCAGGAGCAAGAAGCACTGATTTTGAGCATTAGAAAGTCAGTGCTCTTGTGCAAATTCAAGCGGCCAGTGTAGACAGCTGGCAACTCTTGCCAGTCTAGATGCACCCAGAGTGTCAGCTCCATCCAACAGAGGTGGGAAAATCTTCTCTCCTTTCCACAGTGACCCCTCTAGCTGCTCAGGAGCAGACAGACAGCCTCTGCCAGGAGCACCGTTTGGTGCCTTCCCAGGAGAAGGATGCCAGGTGGGATGCCCAACCTGGGGCTGGAGTACAGGTATGGTCGGAAGGGGATAGTTTCACATGAAGAGGGCTTTGAGGGCAATTCAGCAGGCCCCAGCAAGGAGATGAAAAATTAGAAGCGATTTAGTTGGCACATTCCTGCCCCTCCAGAATGCTGGTTTTTCCCCACTGCTGTGTCTCCTTCCAAGTCCCAGCTTTGCTTGTCTGAGAAGAGAGGAAAACGAGCCAAGTAAAAGTGAGGAAAGCTTTGTAAACGAGCAGGAAGTGGTGGAGGATGTTGTCACTGGGCACTGATTTGCCAACTCCAGGGGAAAGTCTTATTTCTGTGTAACAAGGGGTTCCTGAGCAGCGCGCACAATCTGAACGCATCCTAAGGGCTGGAAAGACAGACAGCTCATCGCGCTGCCTTTGATGTCTGCCTGCCCGTGTGAGGTTGTGATCTGCAGCACATTCTCAAGGACTTCAAAATAAGCCAAGTGAAGGACTCCCCCCCCCCCCCCCGTCTCCCCAGCTCCCGTGGGAGGCCATTCCAGTCTAAACAACCTCTTGCTTTGGGAAATGGTCCTCATCTAGTCTAAATTTCCTCCCTCCGCTCCTAGTTACACTCCTGACTCCCATTGCACCTAGAGGTCAAGGCTCCACTGCACCAACTTCCACAAGAAGCAGAGTCCTCTCTCATCTTGGTATTTGTCCCCTTTTGCTCCTTAAAGACACCGCTAGTCACCCACGGGCCTCCCGACGCACATTTTACCTGTTGATAATCTCTCGTCTCACGTGTGATCTCTGGGCCCTTTTTCATTCCCGCTGCTCTTGGTACAGTTCCCTCCGGAGTGTGACTTTCGGTTCAGACGGGTACACGGAGCCGTCTGTGCTGCGCCATGCAAGGGCAGAGCGCTACCTTCTCTCTCTGTCATGAGCCTGCAACCCCAAACTGAGGGGCCTGGTGATGGGGTCTTCACCCCAGAGCAGCTCTGCATGGGGAGGCTGGCTAGGGGAGCAAAGCAGCCTGGAGGAGGAACCAGCGAGCAGTGAGGCCAAACTAAAGGATGATGCTCACCTGGATAGGAATCCATGGAGCTGAGAGAGAGCCAGGGAGCTGAGGGCAGCAAGGGGCGGCAGGGGAGTCCTGCAGCCACTCCTTCAGGCCAGGGAGAGAAGGTAGCTTGGCCCTGTAGGAAGGGCACCCCCAGCAGAGGTGGAGGAGCCTGGTAGAGGCAACATAAGAAGCAGCCAGGATGGTGCAGACCTTACTGCTGACTGTAGGAATGAGGGACAGGTTGGAGAGCCAGTGGCTGCCCATGCTCTGGGATGTCCTCTCCTAGAACCATGGAGCCCGGAGAATATTTCCATCTGCAATGTGCAGCGAGACACCAAATTCTGCTCCAATCCCTCGGTGCCCTGAAATTACCCCCATTCGCACCTGGTAACGCCCCGAAGACTCAAATCCTCGTGGCTGGAACAAACTATTGGATTACAGCTGAAGTTTTTTAAAAAGTCTGTGTGACATTTCATGCTGAATTTGGGGGACAAGAATTCCCCCATCCCCCTTCTGTCAGCCCCAGCCTTAGGGCTCCGCACTGATGGACAGAATTTGGGGACTAAATTTCCCTTCTGAGGTTGCTGACACAGGATGTTACAAAGCTAGTAGGGTGACTCTTCAGCAATGCAAAACTGGCCCTGGGCCCAAAGGGGAAAGGACAGTCCAATGGTGAGAGCCCTATCCTAGTACTGGAAGATGTGGGTTGAATTCTGTGCTTTGCCACAGATTGGCCGTTTGACCTCGGGCAAATCACTTTGTGTGTTGGGGGGAGGGAGGGCTCAGTTCCCTCTCTGTATAGTGGGGTGATAGCACCGGCCTGCTTCCAATCCCAGGGGTGTTGTGAGGATAAAGGCATTACAGGTTGGGCGGCACTTGGTGCATCTACACTGCACTGCAGCTCAAAATAAGAGACGCAATTTGAGCTTTGCAAACGGTGTCTCTTATTTCAATCTTATTGCAAAGGAGCTGATTCTGTGATCTGGTGCTGTGTTCAAAATAACCCGCTATTCCAAAGCATCCCTTCCTCTGTGCAATGAGATTTCCAGGCATGTCGAAATAGCGAGGCCGTTAGATTTGGAAATAACGGGCTTGCTGTGAAGACGCGAGGTAGCGCTGCAGTGTCGACATAGCCCCAGAGTCTACAGGGATGGAGGCATGACAAATAGCATCATTGAAAGGGCCGAGCATTCCAGGGCCCAGGATTGTGAACCCGGGCCAAGTCCTAGGAGGCTGGTCCAGCTCCTCCATCATGCTGAGCTCCCTTGGACCCTTGTGTAAACCCCTTTGTTCTTTCATCCATATCAACATCCAGCATTGAGAGTCATTTCCACATACAGGTCTGACGGCTCCTAAGTGCGTTTTGGTAGCAGTTCAGGGCCAAGCCCTCTGCAGAACGAGAAAGTGACAAGTGATCTAAGTTGATTTATCCCGGTCAGGACATAGGCACTGACTTCCCCTCTAGCCAGAGGGTGCTCGACTCCTCTTCTGCTCCCAGCCCCACTGCATCCCTTCCCTCAAGCCCCCACCCCCACCCCATCTGCTCCACCTCCGCCCCCGTCGCACCCCTCTCCCCAAGCCTCTGCCCCGCCCCCTCCCTGAGCACGCTGTGTCCTTGCCCCCCCCCCCCCCCCGCCAGTGTCCTGAACGCTTATTTGTGGCTGGCGGTGCTGGGAGGGAGGGGAAGGAGTGGGTCAGCGGGGCCACCGGTGGGCAGGAGGCGCTGGGGACAGAGAGAGGAGCTTTGCTGCCGGTACGTGCTGAGCTCCCCTGGAGTCGGCACGTAGGGCTGAGGACCATAGAAGCAGAGAACTGTAGGGCTAGACCCCATCACTTCCAGACCTCTGTGCAGATGCAGGACCAGGTGAACCAAGACCTAGAGCCAGGGGCAGTGAGAGTTTTGCGGGGCTCAGCGCGGGGCCTATTGAAGCGCGGGGCCTGGAGCAGCCGCCCTGCCCTATACCCGCCGCTGCCTAGAGCCCTGTATCCAGGTGTGAATGCAGACATCTGCGACTCGTGTGTGGATTCAGATCAAGCTGTATCCACGCAGGGCTCTGCCCGGAGCCTGCCTGAGAGATGCACGGCTCACTCGTTCTGAAACATCCCCGCATGCCACCATCACCTTTGGAAGCCTGTTCCAGAGCTTCACTTTCCTGAACTCCACCTAACCCTGCCATGGGGCAGCGCTGGCCTTCTGCTGTAGAACTCAGATCTAGCGGAGCTCAGCCTGCTGGGCCAAAGAGCGCACCAGTCACCAGCTGTCATCTGCATGGTGCTAGCCAGTCCTGCACCAGGCTGCTCGAGGCACCGCGCACCCCGCCGGCCCAGCGCCCAGAGCCTAGAGCCCTCCGCCAGCCTCCGCCTCCCTGGGAGCTGGAGCCAGGGCCAGCTCGAGCCATTCCTGCACCCCGGGCAGTGGGTGTGCGATGCATGCGTGGCTCTGCCCCTAGTGGGCGTGTGATGCATGCGTGGCTCTGCCCCTAGTGGGCGTGTGATGCATGCGTGGCTCTGCCCCTAGTGGGCGTGTGATGCATGCGTGGATCTGCCCCTAGTGGGTGTGCGATGCATGCGTGGCTCTGCCCCTAGTGGGCGTGTGATGCATGCGTGGCTCTGCCCCTAGTGGGCGTGTGATGCATGCGTGGCTCTGCCCCTAGTGGGCGTGTGATGCATGCGTGGCTCTGCCCCTAGTGGGTGTGCGATGCATGCGTGGATCTGCCCCTAGTGGGCGTGCGATGCATGCGTGGCTCTGCCCCTAGTGGGCGTGTGATGCATGCGTGGCTCTGCCCCTAGTGGGCGTGTGATGCATGCGTGGCTCTGCCCCTAGTGGGCGTGTGATGCATGCGTGGCTCTGCCCCTAGTGGGCGTGTGATGCATGCGTGGCTCTGCCCCTAGTGGGTGTGCGATGCATGCGTGGATCTGCCCCTAGTGGGCGTGCGATGCATGCGTGGCTCTGCCCCTAGTGGGCGTGTGATGCATGCGTGGCTCTGCCCCTAGTGGGCGTGTGATGCATGCGTGGCTCTGCCCCTAGTGGGCGTGTGATGCATGCGTGGCTCTGCCCCTAGTGGGCGTGTGATGCATGCGTGGATCTGCCCCTAGTGGACGTGTGATGCATGCGTGGCTCTGCCCCTAGTGGGCGTGTGATGCATGCGTGGCTCCGCCCCTAGTGGGCGTGTGATGCATGCGCGGCCCTGCCCCCCGGCGCACTGCTCACCTTACATCTGCAATTGGGCGCACGGTGCCTGATGGCAGCTGTAAGGGGCGCTGCACTGCCCCCGGTCCTGGGCACCCGGCACCTGACGGCAGCTCTAAGGGGCACCATGAGGCCCCTGGCCCTGGGTGCGTGGAGCCCCTTACAGCTGCAATTGGGTGCACGGTGCCTGATTGCAGCTCTAAGGGGTGCCGCACCGCCCCTGGCCCTGGGCACCCGGTGCCTGATGACAGCTCTAAGGGGCGCCATGCGGCCCCTGGCCCTGGGTGTGCGGTGCCCCTTACAGCTGCCATCAGGCACCCCCCATAGGTTGGCACCCCAGGCAACTGCCCGGCTAGCCCCCCGCCCTTAATCTGGCCTTGGCTGGGGTTCTAGGGGTGCATCACTGCACCCAACAGGGCATGCGCTCCATGGGGGAAGCTGACATCGATGCTCGAGAGTGCGCCACGTCTGCTCTGCCCTCTGTGGTCCAGACTGGCACAGCAGAACATCCAGGCGATGGGACGAGTTCTCTCCAGCAAGCTCACCGCAGGGGCTTGCATTTCAAGTGAGCCCAGCATGACAGCCACACGTGCGCGGCACATGCTGGGAATACACATGGTGCTGAAGCGAACAGACTCCCAGGCCTTGTGTCTCGGCACACCACGCCTCTCTTTACCTGGTGCAAAGCCACGCCCTCCTGCACTGCCAGGCCTTGTGTCTCGGCATGGCACGCCTCTCTTTACATGGTGCAAAGCCACGCCCTCCTGCACTGCCAGGCCTTGTGTCTCGGCATGCCATGCCTCTCTTTACCTGGTGCAAAGCCACGCCCTCCTGTACTGCCAGGCCTTGTGTCTCGGCATGCCACGCCTCTCTTTACCGGGTGCAAAGCCACGCCCTCCTGTACTGCCAGGCCATGTGTCTCGGCATACCACGCCTCTCTTTACATGGTGCAAAGCCACGCCCTCCTGTACTGCCAGGCCTTGTGTCTCGGCATGCCACGCCTCTCTTTACATGGTGCAAAGCCACGCCCTCCTGTACTGCCAGGCCTTGTGTCTCGGCATGCCACGCCTCTCTTTACCGGGTGCAAAGCCACGCCCTCCTGCACTGCCAGGCCTTGTGTCTCGGCATGCCACGCCTCTCTTTACCGGGTGCAAAGCCACGCCCTCCTGCACTGCCAGGCCCTGGGGGACCAGGGCTCCCCTCATCGCCCCGGGGTCTAACCCCGCTACAGACAGGTGAAAAGGGAGGCTGAGCTGGTCTGTGCAGGGGCCAGCCCTTTCTGGGGGGCTGTGGGAACAACTCCCCCAGAAAGGAAGCACCCACACTAGCCTCACCTCCCTTCTGCTCCATGGGCCAGGAGCATTTCTTTAGCTCTGGCTCCAACCTAAACAGAACAGCTGGACAGCACCTCGCCCCCACCGCCCACTGTGCACGTTCCTCCCTGGGGAGGAAAAGGGCGTCAGTCACGTCTTACTGCCTGATTGGCAGGTGTTCGGACACTGCAGGGATGGGGCCTTCCTAGGCCAGGGAAACAGCAGACCCTGGCAGGAGGAGGATCTCAGCTGGGGAAAGGACTTGTCCATGGAGCTGGATCTCACTCTGGACGAGCTGTCCTCTGGGATAAGGGATGTTTTCAGACTCTTCGTCCAGGCTGTAAATATTTCATTCATCGGGAGGGGGAGGGGGAGGATTGGGATTGCTTTGAACCAGCCCCAGTTTGCCAAATTCTCTTGCCTGGCCTCATGCGGGTGTGGTTTTCTTTAAAGGCTGCACTCACTGGATGCTGAGCATGCTCAGCCTAGTTCCAGGGCCTGGCTTATGTGGGAGCTCAGACTGGATGCCCTGGCCCCATCTGCCCAGGAGGCAATGAATCACCTTTCTCTCCCCCTTCCCCCATCCACCAGAGGCTGTGCATGAGCAAAGGGACCAGCTCCATGGGGCTAGCCTAAATGTAACCCCGGCACACGACAGGGAGGTCTCTCTAGCTATGTCTACACTACGGGGGTATCCCGGAAAACCTCTGCCACATCCAGGGAATGCGTCTGCTCTTCCGCTTTCTTTTGCGGAAGAACAGACACGCTCCTTCGGAAGCCCATGAGGAGGCTTTTCCGAAAAAACAAATCGCGGGTGGGAACGAGCTGTGTCTGGGGCATTGTTGCTAGGCAGATTTAGCTTCCGCACCCAGACACTTCTGCAATTGGGGGTGGCAGTTTGGGGTTTGCTCCAAGAGGGTCTGGCTCTGTGGCTGGGCTCAGACTCCATGAACAGGCAAGCAGGGCAGCTGCTTTGCTAAGGCTTGCGGCTGGGAGACGCTGGCTGTGTCTAGGCAGCAGGCTCCTTTTGGAAGAAGCTTTTCCCGAAGAGATCTTCCAAAAAACTTCTTCCGAAAGCGCGTCCACACTGCCAAAGCGCATTGAAAAAGCAATCTGCTTTTTCGAAAGATGGTATCCACACTGAACGGGAGCTGTCTCACATTTAAACTGTGATTACTATGGACGAGTGGCCACCAGGCTACCTGTGCCCTCTCCTCTTTCCTCTTCTTCAGAAAGAACTCCCTTCCCCATCCACACAGGCCTTTTCCCAAAAGAGCTCTTTCAGAAAAAGGGTTCTTCCTCGTAGAAAGAGGATCACCAACGCTAGAAAACCCCCTGTTCTTTCCAGTTTTTTTCGAAAGAACACAATTGCAGTGTGGACTTAAGTGAAGCTTTTTTTTTTGAAAAACGGCCATTTGCCCGAAAAAAACTCTGTAGTGTAGACATACCTGCTGAGAGCAGGCTGCTGGCCCTCACTCTGCAGCAGGTAATGCTGATATTAACCCTCTACCAGGGCACACGGGCCAGGCTAATTGCGGCAAGGGAAACCTGGGGAGGAAAAGCACTTCTGCTGGGTTAGTTGTAGGCTTGGCATGTGGTTTTGATTTTAGACAAACTGTTCTAGTTCCTCTCTCAGCCAGTGCGATTCACCAGCTTCTCTCTACATGCAGCAATGGGGAAGTCATTTCTGTTTGGTTATTCCCAGGTTTTATGTATTTTCTTGTAGCAGGGTTTTCATTAAGTCTGTATCCTTGCAACTTAGCTGACTGGCTAATGAGCGAGCTGGCTGCCTAGCAGTGATCCACAGCAGGGGAAGAGGCAGCCTGGGTCCCAGCTGAGGATCCCTGCAAGCAAGCAGAGAGCTGGGTCTGACACAGCCCGTGGTGCAGGTTCGGTGATCAGAGACACTCACAGGGACTTGGGTGACCCAAACCCTATGCTTCTGGGATCTCCTGGTTTCTTCCTGTGTTTTGTGAGGAGTGAACTGGTCCCATTTTACTTTTGGGTTTCTCTCTGTTTCTATTAACAGTGGGTTATGAAATACCTCTGCTATCGTGCACAAATCAGGTCAGTCTTTGTTTCTTCATCATAAGGGTGTATGAAGCTATTGAATGGAATTCATTTCTGCAGTTCCTTAAAGGAGAGGAGGCCGACCCTGGGCAACCCTTGCTGAAAACCCTTTGAGGCTGAACTCTGGTCTCCAGAAGTTGGGTTTTTGAGACCCTGGAGAAGAGCGGTGAAGTCTGCCCCCCAGCTTATCTAAACACAGCTCTGTACAAACACTGGGTGGGACTTTCACATGGGCCTCAGGATTCAGGTGCACTCGTCCCATGGTGAGCGCTCCTCAATCACATGGCTGCTTTGCTGAGCTGGGGCGTTCCAGCCAGGCAGGCCAAGATTTTCAAGAGCCACAAATGATACTTGCTGCTCCATTCACCTGGGACTGACTGTCAAGAGTGCTGACGGCCAGTAACCTGCACAGGTGTCCCTGGAGGGCAGCCAGAGCTCTGTAATGCTGAATTAAGGGGGAAGCACACCTGGGCAGGCATGGGTGGGGCTTCCTGAGCTAAGGAGTGGAGACTAGCAGGGAGAGTAGCCCGCTGCTGCTTCCTGAGCTGCAGGAGCTGGGCTGCAGCTAATGGGAAAGAGCTGCAGGGCCATGCCGGCAGGAGGGAGCAGGACACAGCCCAGGCAGCTCGTAACCAGGTCTGGGAGTAAGTAGAGCCCAGCTGTGGCACACGGCACACACCTGGGTTCCCCGCCAGCCGTGGGGAAGTGGCACAGCTTTGGCCATAGGATGAGGGTGGCCTGGCCTGGCCTGGCAGAGGACAGCCCGTCCTGAGAGACGCTGACAGAGGCCAAGTCACTAAGAGCGAGCGAGCACAGCAAGGGGTGACCGGCTGGTGATGGACCCATCTCCAGGTGAGTCACGAGGCGCATGCCAGCGGTGAGTGGTGAACCCGGTGCTGGCTCTTTAAGGAGTTTCAGCCAAACCCTGCAGCACCCAAACTCATGAGTCAGACCCGGGGCATTAGCTCACTTCTTTGTTGCTGTTTCTATGAGGTTGGGGTCTGGTGCTGCCAGAGGAGCAGAGGGCAGACACGCTGGGAGACACGCTCCATGGGCAGACAGGAGGGTGGCAGGGGAAAGAGGCCAAGAGAGGGAAGTGGTTTTTTTCCCAAGTCACTCACCAAGCTGTCCTGATGCCAGACTGATGCTCTGTCCACTAGGCCAGACTGCCTTGTGATGCACTTAACTAACACTCCCTGGCACCAGCAGCTTTACCAAGCCTCCCTCGAGAGCTCAGCCACCGCTGGCCTCTGGGAAACTATTTATCCACGTGCTGTTCCACATGCCTGCTCCGGGCCAGTGACAGCGAAAGCGTGCTGAGCGCTAGTGGAACTGGCTAGAGCTGCTGTCACTGAGACCCTTGTATCTGTCTCCCCACCTACCCTGAGTTCCCTGGGGTGCTTCCCTGGAGCCAGATTTGAACCTGTTATGGGAAACCTGAGCTTAAAAGCAAGCTGGGGCTGTAACTTTTCGGAGAGGGCTCTCCGGAGAGGGCTCTCCAGTCTGCCCCAGGCTTACAGAGGCTTCTTTGCGTGCGACCGGCAGGCCTGAGGTTCATCACCACAGCCTGGTGCAGCCCCACACTCCCCTGCAAACAGTGTGTGGCTTTCCCAGGAACTGGCCTACGCCATGCGGGTCGTCAGACAGCAGCTCTCTCTGGCCCCAACACCGGGGGAGACAATCGTTTTGTGCACCATTCTGACAAACAATCCTCAGGGTCCCAAGTTATTTTGCAGGTCTCTGCTAGTTCAATTTCATTCTTCAGAGCCCACCCGAGCAGCGTTTGGCATGAATTTGGGTCCCAACTAGCTGACTGAGGTGACCTTTATTCTCCTAGTTAGCTGGATCACAGATGCAGTCTCATTTTCACCTGTCTGCCTCCGTGTTTCTGCGCTCAGACAAAGCTTCAGGCGGAGCAGTTAAGATTGCTACCAGACACAGCTGCTGAACAGGACCTGTACAGTGCTCCCTTCCCAAGCACACCCCTTACCATGCCCCCCTTCCAAACAACGTCCTCCCAGGACTTCACTGTGGGTCTTTAGAGTAGTGCTCTGTCGTGTTGCAATGGCTCAGTTTGCAAAAGGGAGAAATAGGGAACTGCTGTTCCTAGGGGACTCAGGAAAACTACGCCACTGAGGGAGAGGATTTTATCCATCAGCAGCTGCACCTAAAACCTTCTGTTAAAGGATAAAATCTGACAGAAGAGTAGGCATTGGCAGAGGCTGTTTTGAGTGTACGACGGAGAGAATAACAGTATTTTGGTGAATAACTGCACAAAACAATCCTCAATCCAAATATATTTATTTTCAAATTTACCCATTGCTTGACATTTTGCTCAAGGTTAATCTCTCCGCCAACTCTTCTGTAGGGTGTGTGTGTATATATATGTGTGTTTGCTTTTAAATCAAGAACAAAAAAGTGTTGGGATGCCACAGTCACATTTCAGTCACAACCCATTTTCAAACATTTCCCATTAAAAAGTGAAAAGTAAATGAACAAAAAGCAGCACAGAAAATCCAGAAGGATTCTGTGGAATTTCACGCTGAAAGATCAGTGAAATGTAGTGGAAAAACTGGAATTTATGCCCCGTATTAAGCCCTTTGTGGAACACAGCCTTAACTTTGGAGTCACAACCAAATGGTCTGTTATTTTTTTATATTAACATAGGGGTGATAATTATTAAATAAATTCAAGAAAAAATAAAAATATTCAAGACTGTAGGGTGTAATGATCAATATTTTCTGTTATGCTTCAGTATAACCTTGGAATTTTCAGTCATTTTCATATTTTTCAATTCTTGCCAAACAGTTTTACTTATGATAACTTATTTTTTCCAGTCTATTAGCCACCTGAAAAATTAAAATGCTTCTTTACCTATTTGTAGCTGGACTCTGAATTCCTCATTATAACACCTGAACTGACCCCAAAACTCTATTCTGTAGCCTTGCGACAATACCATGATTTAATCATCGGATTCAAAATAAACAAGATTTTAGACTAAGGATGTAAAGCCCTTTATACATCCAGTTTAATCAAATGCTTTCTCTATACATCACATTAATTTATGATGGGTACCTAGCTCTGCTTTTTGGCAATGCACAGGCTATTATACTAATGTAATTTAATGTTGAATAGATATTGGTTGGAAGGAAAACCTTTTTTACAGAGCTTTATGTTCCTGAAATACTCCCTGCAAGAAATAGGTTGACACAAGGATGGACCCAGCTGTTTTTCTTGGGGGGGGAGAGTGGTTTTCATGGTTAAAATCATGCACAAATCTTTGCACAGGATGTAATCAACCTCATATTTACAGAGAAACATTGAGAAATTGCCTTCAAGTGCCAGGAAACACAAGTCGTTTACAAATCAGCTCTTCCTTGTGTCCATTCAGCTCAACCCACACCACTAAAGAGATGCATTTCTCAAAACAAAAGTAAGACATGCAAAAACACAGAAAAGGCAGACATTATTTGTACACATTTGATACATGGACACAGAAAAGAGGCAGACACTAAAAAATAAGCACGCTGTCAGGGCCCTGTCTTACTGAAGGTTTTACATCACTCAATTCATAAAGCCCAAATAGCAGACGATCAGTGATAAAATATTAATTTTGCAATATTTCTCTTTCCATCAAAGTTTCTGCTTCCCTAGCTGCAATCCTATTCAACTCAGTGCCTCTTCTTTGGATCCCAACCAGAATCTCTCTTCGGACACCCCCAGATGCACAGTTTTCCTTAGGAGAGCAGGGACACCCGATATCTAAGCTATACATTCATAGACAACACTTACATTGATTTCACTCACCGCTGGTAAGTCTCAGTAGCTGTGTGCAAGGCTGAATGGAAAAAGGACCTCATACGATGGCTTCTCTAAATTTACCCGAAAGAAAGGAGCTTGTCCTTTAAGTGTCTCTAAACATGGTTTGCATAGCTGTGTCTCAGCTTATCTGTGCTTTTCTGCTTTTGCTTCCATACATGGATCTGTTCCCAACAGTAACTCCAAGCTGTCGAAAAGAAGCTATCTGGCAGCTTTGTGCTTCATCCAACACATAAATGATTAGAAAAAATCCTTTCTGCCTGGTACTTTTACACCCCCAGCCCCCTGCCACAACGTCTTTCTCAAATTAACTTGAAGATTACATATTTTCTTTTCAGGGCATGCTGAACAAATCGTTGCAGACTAGTATATGCAACCATAAAATATGCTGCTTAGGTTTATACTGTACTTAAAATGGCTTCAGTCTCATGCAAATCTTGACTGTTTGCCCATAACTTCTCAAAAGAATTGCACGGTAATTGTTAGGAGTGGGGGACACACACATCACAAAGACAGACACTTTTTTAAAATGTAAGGATTTGTATCTTTATTTCTGAGAACACGTTTCACTTTTCTTATAGGTCAGGCTTTGTAAGATTGTGCCTTGGAAAGATTTCAGCTTGATTTACATCCCGTCTGTTGCAGCAGAATGGTCAGAGTCACATTTTTGAGGGCGAGCGAGAGAGAATGCGCAGGAGAAATGTGACAGGCTGCTTCCAGACTAGTAACAGTAGCAGTAGCCACACTGGGACATATAAATGCCTCAAACCTTGAAGAATGGAAACCGCAGTTTGGGAAAGTCCCGGCATATCTGTCTATAAATAAATGAGAGAGGGAGGGAAGGAAGGAGGGAATCCTCCTCTTTAGCCACCTCCTTGTTGGCTCACATTGGGAGGGTCTGACCCAGCCCTCTGGCGATATGATGTTCTATGTGCAGAGCAGGAGAAGAGAAACCTAAGGTAGTGCAGATCACCTTAATGCTGCCCCTTTGCGGCCGTGCGTTCCCCCTAGCGTTCAGAAGTCAAGGAAAGCCAAGGGCAATGCCAAGAGGGGATTGGCTGTCTAAAGATGTGGTCTGTGCCATGCTGTCCAGATCCCTGCCTGTGGTAGGGCACAATCCTGCAACCATGGAGCGGAGCATTCTGCCCCTTAGCTTTGTCCCCTTAACCTCTGTAGGGCTGGGCGCATGCTTAAAATTAAACACGCATCTTAACGGCTTTGCAGGCTCGGGTCAGAGTGCTGAGCGCCACGCTGAGCTGAGGGTCACTTTGCTTCTGGGGATGTGAGCGCCTCACAGTCTTGAATGTATTTCCCTTCATAGCACTGGAAGGCCAGCCTTACGATGGTCCTTGGCCCATGCATACTGGGGCCCGAGCCGCTGTCAGCCCTCCACGCCTCCCGTTAAAGGGGAGCAGCCTACTGGGCTGGGGTGGAGGCTGGCGCACGCTCTAGCCTGTTGCTGGGGAAGTCAGAGAGCCCCTGCGGCTCCCCAGTGCACGTGGGGAGGAGAGAGCTGCCCGGGCTCCCGTTTCTCCCAGGCTGGCTCGCCTGCTTTGAGTGGCAGGAAGGGGCAGGTGGGGGTGGATCTGTGCCCATGTGCGCTGGCAGGTTACGCCAGGAACTAGACAGCGATCCAGTGAGGGCCAGTCTCTCGCCCACGCCGGGATTAGGGGCTGGTGCTTTGTGCCTCACACGGGGCCTGGAGAGATGCAGGGGAGGAGAGGGCAGTGCTCTAAGCCAATCAACACACAGCTGCGAACCATGTGACATCCGCAGGCCATGCAGGCAGCATGTACGGTGTGTGCGCGCAGCCACGCAACACGCCGAGAGCCAAACATGCAGCTCCCATTGGTACATGGGTGCAAGCCGCTGGTCTAGCACTTAATTCTGCCTCCACATCCAGTGTCCCAACCCTAACCCATCTCTGCCCCTCCTGAGATCCTCCTCCCCCATGCGCTGCAGCAGGGTCCTCTCCCCTTTCTCAGGCTGCAGGGACACGGGGACCCGTGCAGGCCGAGCTTTCAGGCGGAAGCAGCAGTGTGGGGGAGAAGAATTGAGAGGTTCTTGGTGAAGCTGTGGGAGGGACCAGCACTTATTCAGATGCCTGAATAGGAACGTAGCCCCTTGTGCTGAACATGCAGCTGGAGGCCTGGTCTCTGGTTAGCGGGGAGGGAGAAGAAACCAGCTTTGGACTCTTGCTCCTTCACACTCCTGGTGCTTGGTTTGCTCTAAACACCTGCTGGACTGAAACACTTGGTAGGGGAGACGCTTGGTTCAATGCCCCTCCCTGCCATTAAGGTCTAGGCAGGCTCCCGATCTGCTTGTGGGGAGGGGGCCAGAACAGGACAGGCCGCATGGTGACAAGACGCTGGGCCGTATCCTGCCTCAGCAGAGGGGATGGCTTGCGCCTCCCCAGGTCCCTCACAGACCTGCCTCTAGGCTTCCACCCTGCCATGCAGTGTGGCCAGCTCTTGCTGGGTTCTCACACGGATGGCTCCCCCCGTGAGCAATGGGGACAGGCTGGTTGCTCTGCTTTCCCCCCACCTCTCTGTGGTACTGCCCAGACAGGGACAGGGAAAGATCTGCTGCAGCTCCCCCAGCCCGAAAAGGGGGGGGACCCTTCTGCACCCCCCTCAGCTCTTTGGGGAAGGGGCAGAGATTGGGCTGGGTAGGAACATGATAGATTTGGAGGCAGAATTAAGTGCTAGGCAGGGGCTGGGCAGATGTGGGATGAGCACTCCTACAACTCCCTCTCCAGGACATGGGGAGCCCTGGTAGCTCCCAACAGACTGGCGGCCACACCCAGGGGGGCAGTGACATACACGCTGGCAAACTGTGTAGAAATACGCTCCTGAGGGTGAAGCGGTCTAGCTGGGCGAACAAGGCCCTGGCCCGACTCCCATGGGGCTGTTCGTATGCTGGGCAGTCCACAGAGATCCTGTGGGTTGCTATGAAGCCAGTCCAAGGTGTGGCAGGTAGACAGGTGGGAAAACGGCCTCAGATTGTGCTGAGAATGCGTACGTGATCGTGCCTTAGAAATTGCACCGTAAAGCGTCCATGCCAAGGGGCAGAGTGCCTTGTGTTGGCATTGTGCTGTGTTAATGCTCTGGGAACTTGGGTTTCAGTAGAGAATGTGTCAGACGTTGGTTGCTATGGATCACTCTGCCATTTGTCACAGCCCAGAAATTCGCATGGTGACGAGTCAAAACTAACAGGTCATAAGGAATAAGCAGTTTTCTCAGGCAAATGAGAGAAAATGGTGTGTCACTCACAGAGGATTTAATACCTGCAATTCCCGAAGGGAGAAGAAGGAAAATGGCATTTACCTTGGTCGTCTTCCTTCGTGTTTCTGTTACTGCCGACACTTGGTGGCAGAGCAGAGGTCAAACCCAGTGATGCTCCAACCTGCAGCTGCCCTTCCGTGGCAGCATGAATGGAGCCTCACCGTGGCTTGGTGTGTGTCCAGAAGGAGGTGGCAGACCTCGGGCACGGAGCCTGGCCTACTCCGAGTGGCACGGCGGGAACGCTGCCAGGTCGCAGCAACAACGGTTCTAATAATACCCGCAGGAGCTGTGCCACCCGTGGGTCTCCTGCCTCCGCTGCAGTGAATTCCCTGACTGAGGTTCTGCTCACCTCGAGTCGGGTGGCACTCTCAGAACCAGACTCCTTATCGCTCATGAGGAGGAGAGCTAACTGAAAACAACCGCTCAGGCCAGCACTTCGCTTCAGCCGGAGCCGTCAGGCGCTGAGCTCTGGTAAGTGTGCTCACCCCGCTGGAGGTGCTGCAGGAGGTGGGGTTCCAGGAAATACTCTCTAAGAATTTAAGCCCCGGTTCAGGTCAAGCAATGTGGTTTCCTCAAGGGCACTTAGTAAGAGGATGTTTATTCTAGCCCTGTTTGTGTTAACCACATTCAGCGGTGCTAGGGCGGTGATGCTTGCTGAGAATGTGGACAGCCTGGAGACAGTGAATTCAGGATTCTTGGTCTGTTCATACACCGAGGCCTGTACCAGTGAAGCTCGGTGTTAGGCTGCGGGAAGAGTTCTTCTCTCAAAGGTGCCCCCCGGGAACCCCCCTTCCCAAGAGGCGCTGGCGATCTCCTCCGTGCAGCCAGGCTGTGTTCTGCGGGGAGATGTACGTGGAGTAGAAGGCTGAGCCCAGGGCACTGACAGGGACTCAGGACATTAGGGTTCTACCCCTGACTGGGCCGTCGGTCCGCTGGGTGACTTGGACCATTTCTTCCTTTTCCCGCCTTGGCTGGCGGGTTGTGTGGGGCCGCCTTGGCGCATGCTGTGTGTGTGCAGAGCAGCTGGCACAATGACCCTGGTTCTGGCTGGGGAGTCCAAGTTCCACCCTAATACAGCCTTGCTATGTAAGAGATTAAAATGCAGTCTGGCCACAGTCCTGTTAAATTCAGTGAAAGCATCCAGCTGTTCTTCCCCGTGGTAAGTGCTGGAATGCTTGTAATACACTGCGCTTTGAGTTGGCACGTGTGTCTCACACCAGGGCGGTGTCCGCTTCATAAAAAGAATCGAGGCAGATTTAAAAAATCTTCTTCCTTGTCACAATTAAGTGATTCTTTGTTTCATGGGGGCATGATTTACTGCCCCTCCAGGACCAAGCTAATCAAAAAGAAGGGCTAAGCAGGGTTAATGTGATTGCAGCCCTTGGATCCATTTGCAGCTATGCCACCCAGCATGCTACATGGGACAGGGAAGCGATTGTCTCCAAAGCAATCGGTGTCGTTTCTGAGCTAGGCTGTGGTAGAAGTGACGTCTCCTACCCCTTGTATGTAGCACTTTTCATCTCAAAATTCCCACTGTGCACTGAAACTGCCGCTGAAAGCCGGCCAGCTCTCAGGTGAATAGCGCAACGGATCTGGGTGGCCTTGTCTTCAGGTTCTTCAGCATACGCAGAACTAGAGGTGGGACAGCTGCTGTGGATGCGCCTGGGCTCAAGCACCCTTGGAACAAACCTACAGGGAGCTCAGCCCCCTCCAAACACAGGAGTTCTGGCCAGGGCTTGCTGCCGATCAGCTGTTTGGTGGCAGGCAGCTGACGGCAGCTCTCGTGGGGACAGGAGGGAGCAGTGGATGGGCAGGGAGACTCGGGGGAGGGTCTGGAGAGGAGTGAGTGGTGGGCGGGTGGGGGGCCACTGGGGTTGAAGCAGAACAGGGGCTGGAAGAGGCAGAGTGAGGGCAGGACCTCGGGGGAGTGGTACCAGGGAGTGGTGGGGTGAAAAGCCCACTGGGAAAACCAAAAGTCAGCACCTGGGACTAGAGGCCAAAGCTCTGGTTCCCAACACCTCTGGCCTTTGCAGAAGTTCAGAATTGTGCGCCTTGGGCCGGAGCTAGGAAGCTGTGACTTGTCCACGCACAGGTGCTCCTGGAATGGGGGTAACCCTGCGGGCAGCAGCGTTCCTTCAGAACGGTTCACACAACAGTGCATAGCCCCCTTTCCTTGTGACGCCCGGGGTCGGCGCAGAGTGTGGCGTGGGGGGGGCTGTCTGCTCTGTGACCGGGGTCCCCCTGCGCTGGGATGGGAGATCCTCACTGACTCTCCCAAAGGTGGATTAACCCAGACACCCAGGCTCAGCCTCCCAGGGACAGAGACAAAAGAAGGAGGCAGAGACCAGCACCTGGCTGCAGGGCCGGCTTTAGGAAGTGCGGGACCCAATTCGAACTACTTTGGCGGGGACCCCCCACCCCCCAACAAGGATTTTTTTGTTGAACAAAAAAACCCAAAAACATGCACCCACACAACAAACCACAACCACACAAATATCACATCAGAATGTAGTTGAACATTTTAAAAAATGTCATCCTTTGTTATGCAAAATTTTACACACAATTAAATCAGTTGCCTTAAGTGTAGGTCAAATATTTTCAATAACAAACTATCCAATTTTTTCAATAAAGTTTGATGTTTAAAAAGTTACCAGAGGGCGTTGCAGTTTTCTGTTACATCGATTTACTTTTTAAATAGCAAAAATTGAGTGTTTGTTAGGAAAGTGTCAGTTCTGTGGTCAAATTCCAGGCCTTAGTGATTTCAGCACCAATGATTTCACTAGGTAATATGGTACCTCACCACCACTGCCTCCTTTGCACTGCCCTTCAACACACTGCCTGCATGTTGAGTCCAAGATCAGTCTACACAAGATTTTATCAATGATTTTTGCTCAAGCGATCTCTGAGACAAGACAAGGACTCTCAATTGATTCTAGTCAGTTCTGCCTTTAAACACTGGATGTAAAATGTCAGATATAATTGAGGACTCCGAAACAGACTCTACACCACCAGAAATAAAACCTGCTTCCATCTTTTGTGACTTTGTTAGATGTGACTCACTATCCTCTGCTTAGTGCTCAAGTTATGGTAGACCCCAAGCCAGGTCATATTAAGTTCAGGTCTTTTAATCATACAGTATGGATAACAACATTTCATTCTCCCAGCTCCAAGTCTTAAGTGAATTTCAACCCCTAAGAGCCAAAATTGATCACCTTGACACAGCAAGTGTGTCTGCTGATCTCTGTGGCAAAGTAAGTTGTCTATATAAATAAGGTCTGCTCCTGAAGCCTTTTCCTACAGTTGATTAACAGGTGGCAGTAGATAGCTCATTCAGACCACTGGCTGATGATAGTTAGTCACCCTGACCAGTCATTAACCAGAGTCATGGATCAAGTATCAGAGGGGTAGCCATGCATCTGACGAAGTGGGTCTTTGCCCACGAAAGTTTATGCTCCTACACTTCAGTTAGTCTATAAGGTGCCACAGGACTCCTCGCCGCTTTTGCAGAGTCATGGACTCACCCTACTCTCCATCGTCTCTATGATTCTCTGATGACCTGTGACGACAAAGGAGGGTGGAACCGGAGACTGAAGGGAGAGACCTCTCTAAATTCACCAATCACAGAGCAGTATTGCCAAACCAAAAATCACAAGGAATGCCTACACAAAGTTATGAGAACGGTCTACATATCATAAGATATTTTAAAAATAAAACATGTTGGATTTTGATTGGCCTTTTGTTTGAGTATTTAGGGTTCATGTTTTAAAGCTTTCCTCCTTAGCTGTAAGGCCCAGAAGTATAGAGAACTTTTTTTTAAATGAAAGCTGAGATTCCTACATAATCAACTGACTTCAGACCTTTAGAAAAACACCAAATGTTTTGAGACTCATGGTAAAACACTGGAGGAATTCTTGTGAGCCCATGCTTTGCCCACAGTATAAATAAAAACAACAACAACAACATCTTCTCCACTAAACATCCTAATGAGATACTGCAAATGGTGAACTGAATTCAACAGCTCCTGATACGAACAGGTATCAACCTAGTTTTTCATATTTGAGATGGGTTCCCAGGAATCACACATCACAATGTGAAATCTTGCCACTCTCAAGTCAGCATATTCACAAAGCACCTATAATTTTGATCCATTTTATATTATTTTTCTCCCAGGGGCAACTGACCCCTCCGGCCCCCTCACTACGCCACTGCTCACCCTCCTGCAAATCTATCATCTTATGCATGTGCAAGATCTGAGAGAGCCGTCCCATGAATCTGCAGTTAGTGTCTGTGGCGCCTGCTTCTGGGTGGTGTCTCAATGCTGCCACGTTCACCTCCAACGAGGGGGCTTCCCAAAGCAGGTCCTTGCTGCTGACCCCCAAGGCATCCACAGGTCCAGTCTCCTTTCAATGGGCCCACTTCCCAGGGCTCATTGATCTTGGATCTAACTTCCATCCCCGCTGCGACCCCCATCAGAACTACTGCCGGCAGGGGGATCCAGGGCCAGCTCCGGGCAGAGCTGGGGGAGAGACCCAGCTCCATATAGTGGTGGAGCAGGGCCCCCGGCTCTGTAATTCACCAGCCGGCACTTCTGGGTTCAGGGGCGTGGGGCCTGATTCGACCGAATCAGCCTAAGGCTGGTCCTGCCTGGCTGGGGGGCAGGGCTGGAACAGAGTTTTTAGTTTCTGTCTGGTATCATGGAGGAGGCAGCCTAAGCAAGGGGCTGGGATTTAGGGCCCCAGGCTCCCCCATCTCAAGAGGGGCTGAGGCATCCTAGGCCTGCCCTGTAACCAGATTCCATCTGTGCTGTATCCTGGAGAAGCAATAAACTCCCTCTGTTCTACTGGCTGGCGGAGTCTGTCACGGGGGTGCAGGAGACAGGGGAACCCCAACGCACCGCCACACAGAGTGAGGCCGTGACTCGCACACAGGACCTGTGGAGATCCTCTGCCGGTCACAGCCGGGCCCCTGGGGCAGCACGCTGGTGAGCAACAGGAGGATAAAGCCGCGTTCTGTGCCGGGGGGAATGATTGGCTGGGCCTGGAGAGCATGAGCCAATCACTACCGAGACAGTAGTCGACACCTTTCATTTGAGAGGCCTGCAGTAAAGGGCCCAGCCAGTACTTGGGGAGCCTAGGAGCAATGGTGCAGCAGAGCTCTCGCTGGCTGTACCTGCAGTCTCCTCCTCCAGCGCCCGCCCACTTCTGCTGAGGGCTGCCTGGCATCTCCCCCTGCTCAGTCTGTGCCTTGGAGTTCTTACTCCTGCCAGCCCTCCGCCCCACGGATTCCTCCACTGCCTGCCTGTGCACGCTGAGGCCAGCTCTGCTCCTGCAGGCACGCACCACGCGCACATCTCTGCGCTCACGGGCTGATACACCAGGTCTGCCTGCTGATGGGAGCAGTGCAGCCACAGGGACGAGGGATAGCCTGGACTGCCCGGCATTCACATTGGCCCATTTCAGTATTTAAAGAGCTTGATAAGATCATTGAAGCAACACGATAGTGGTTTAAATTATTTACAGTATTTATGCTGCAGCTAATCCACTCAAGGTGAATGATATTGTGGCTAAGACAAATGTATGGTCAATATCTTGTCCTTAATCTGTTTAGAACATCCCAGTGAGTATGCATTCAAAATTCATAGCTAGAGACCTGAATCCTGCCGTCAGGGACCAGCTCCACAGCTGCTGTACCTGAGCAAAGCACCACGGACATCAATGGGGTTTCCCCAAAAATGGAATAAATGGAGTTTTTGGTTTTTGAACAAAAATCTGAGTGTTTCAGGGAAAAATGTTTTATTCTCTGGCTAGCTTGAGTAGCAACATCACTTTACTCCGGCTGAAGATCTGGCCCCTAGCTCCCATTGCGTGCCCGCGGTGAGTATGTTCCTTCCCAAACGGCTCAGCAGTAGGGAAATGCTCCGTTAGAGACGGGTCCTGCCACAGCTGCCTCCTGGAATGATGGGTTGCAGATGTCCTCAGGGCTGCTACCAGCTTCTGTGCTTGGAGCCCTGTTGTTGCACCGATACACTTGCATCCACACCCTCGAGGGTGGGTTTCTTCACACCCTGCTGCAGAGGAGCTGCTGAGATAATTTTGTTTATCTTTTTGGAGGCAATTTCTTGACTTGTCCCCATTGGGGGGGGGGGGGGAATAGATGCGGGGATTTGCCCTGTGCTGAGCGGCCTTAGTGGGGCGAGGTGGCTCTGAGCCCCTCAGGGGAGCCAACAGCCTCCGTGCACTCTGGGCAAGGTGGGGGAGCCAGTTCCGTGCTCCTGGAAGAGGCGGGGGCCAAGGCAGCCAGCCCTTCACACTGGCCCGAGTGTGTGCTGCCCCCCCCCTCCATTCACCTTCAGAGCTGCCCAGGGCTCTGGGTGCCACCACTGCCACAATGCCAGCGATGGTGGCTGGGAGCCTTGGGCCCCTTTGAATCACCCGGCCCCAGGGCACCTGCCGCCTTTGCCTCCAGGCGGCAGAAGTCGGCTGTGTGGGCAGGTACCAGTGCGCCGGTCCAGCCTGGCTTCACCTCCGAGCCCCATAGCCAGGGTGTGTTGCCATAGGCAGAGCTTTACTGTTGGCCACGTCTGGGCCGAGGCCAGTGGCCGGTTCTCACTGGCCATAGCAGCCCACCGTCACCTCTGGACCTGGCGTACCATGTTGTAGCCATGCTGGCCCCCGGATAGGAGACCCGGTGGGGGAGGCAAGACCTTTTATTGGACCAACTTCTTTGGGCGAGGCCAGTTTTCCCTGGGACGCTCGTGGGACCTTTCCCAGCCTGGAGGAAGCGCTCGCACACCTCCCACGCTTGTGTCTTGCCCAGCAGAAGAAGATCCAGTGAAAGCCATTCCCTTCCCCACCATGCCTTGCCATGCTGAGCCACTAGCACAGTGGCACCCTGTCTCGGCCGAGCTTTCCTGCTCTATTCTGCTGCCAGTAACCAGGGCAAAGGCAGCTGGTGCTATTCTCTGCGCACGTGTCAGCATCCAGAATGGGCGAGGTGCTTTCCAGACACAGCACAGGGCACAATCCTGCTCCAGAGACCCACAGTGAACAGTGGCGTGGGGGAAAGGCAGTCTGGAGCCCTCAGCTCTGATCAGGGCAATGCTCATGCTGAGTCATGTAGGGGTTGTGTTGTGGACATGGTGTTCTCCAGTGGCTACGCTGCCCCAGGCAGGCTGGCGAGGGAGCGGGGGAATGCCATTCCCACCTTGGGCAGGCACATGCACTAGCCCTGCAGGCGCTAGTATCTAACCACAGACGTGCAGCTGTGGCCGCTTGGCTAATTGCCCAAGTACAATCCCACCGCACCCTCTCGGGACAGAATAAGGTGTCTAGCCCGAGCCACCGCCTCTGCCACTGTGGCCACACGGACAGTCTGAGCTACTAGTTTGGACACTGCAAGCACAGCAAGCATTTACCAAGCTAGAAATGCCGCCCCAGCTGTCTTGTGGACATACTTCCAAAGAGCAGTTTTGCAGCAGCAAAATGAAAAGAGCTGTGGTGAAAAATGCGCTCAGTGAACGTGCTACATCTCATCACAAACCCTCGCAACTCTGCGGCGGCAGAGACGGAGTGCAAAAACTTTGAGGCTTCTACATTTTGTCAGTGTTGAACTAGAGGGACCTAATGAAATGTCAGGAGAGGTGATGTGGGGCTGGAATTGCTTTTCTTCCTGCGGATCGTGGCTCTGTACAGCATCAGTGGGAGGTTTGGGTCAGACACATCGCTGGGATGGTCTCTCTTCTGTCCGAGAGGGTTTCTTGGGCCTTTTGTCAGCGCCAGGCATTGTCAATTCCTTTCAGCAAGGAATACAGGCAGTCCCCGAGTTACGTGGATCTGACTTATGTCGGATCCGCAGTTACGAACGGGGCTTTTCTCGCCCCAGAGGACACGAGTGGCGAGACACCCAGATGCGCCGCGGTCCCGCCGCCTGCGTCCTCCGGGGAGAGAAAAGCTGCTCCGCGTCTCCCTGGTCTGCTGGGGGGGGGGGGGACCCAGCAGACCAGGGAGACGCGGAGCAAAGCCACGGAGGACGCGGGCAGCGGGACAGCCCAGACGCACCGCGGCTGTCCCACTGCTGGCGTCCTCTGAGGCTTTGCTCCCCGTCTCCCTAGTCTGCTGGGGGGAGCCCCCCCCCAGCAGACCAGGGGGACACGGAGCAAAGCCGTGGAGGATGCGGGCGGGACCGCGGCACATCTCGGCGGTCCCGCCACCTGCATCTCCCTGGTCTGCTGGGGGGGGGGGCAGCTAGTGCGCCCCTCCGCCCCCCCCAGCAGACCAGGCTTTTCTCGCCAACGACGCCTGGGGTAGAGCAGCTGGGGCGCTGCCGGGTTGGTCCCGCAGCGCCGCTCCTCAGCGCTACTGGACCAACCCGGCAGCACCCCAGCTGCTCTGCCCCAGGCGTCCCCAAGTCAGCCGCTGCTGATACTGACCAGTGGCTGACTACAGGAAGCCCGAGGCAGAGTTGCTCTGCCCCCGGCTTCCTGGAATCAGCCGCTGATCAGTTTCAACAGTGGCTGACTTGGGGACACCTAGGGTAGAGCTGCTGGGGTGCTGCCGGGTTGGTCCCCGCAGCGCTGAGGTGCGGCACTGCGGGAACCTACCTGACAGCACCCCAGCTGCTCTGTCCCAGGTGTCCAGATTCAGCCGCTGTTGAAACTGATCAGTGGCTGATTCCAGGAAGCCCAGGGCAACTCTGCCTCGGGCTTCCTGTAGTCAGCCACTGGTCAGTTTCAGCAGCGGCTGAATCTGGACGCCAGTTCCGACTTACATACAAATTCAACTTAAGAACAAACCTACAGTCCCTATCTTGTACGTAACCCGGGGACTGCCTGTACTACTCATTCAAAGAGCCTTGCCGCACTTTGTGTTTCATTTAAACCTTGGCATGTGTCTACGGGACCTGTTTCTTTTGCCACTTACACTGGTTTAAATCAGAAGCCATTCCATTGAGGTCAATGGAGTTACACAGGAGAATTGGGCCCATGGGCTACGTCTAGACTGGCATGATTTTCCACAAATGCTTTTAATGGAAAAGTTTTTCCGTTAAAAGCATTTGTGGAACAGAGTGTCTAGATTGGCACGGACACTTTTGCACAAAAGCACTCTTTGCGGAAAAGCGTCCGTGTCAATCTAGATGTGGTTTTGCGCAAGAAAGTCCGGATCGCCATTTTAGCCATCGGGGCTTTTTTGCGCAAAACGGTTCTCAGCTGTCTACACTGGCCCTCTTGTGCAAAAGTATTTGTGCAAGAGGGCTTTTTCCCAAATGGGAGAGTCATTGTATTTGCGGAAGAACACTGACAATCTTACATGAGATCGTCAGTGTTCTTGCGCAAATTCATAGCGGCCAGTGTAGACAGCTGGCAAGTTTTTCCGCAAAAGCAGCTGCTTTTGCGGAAAAACTTGCCAGTCTAGATGCAGCCATGGAGTATTTGCTGGAGGCAGACCTCAGTAGTCCTGGTTTAACCCTCCAGTGATCAAGAAGGGGAAATGTTGGTGCCAGGAACTGCGTTTGAACGGAGTATCGGCGCTGCTAACGCAGTGGATCCTGTGGACTTGGGAAAGGCTGCAAAGTGATTTCTGACCATCTTTCTCCCAAATGTGTTCAGTTCAGTTCACCAGTTTGTTGGCCTGATAACAATTAATCAGCACTTCCGCGGAAACAGTGCTTTCCAAATAAATGTTGTAATCAGGAAGAAGAGACGCTGATGAGTATTCCTAATATTAAAAAGTCTAAAGGCAGCAAAATTGCTTGATGGGGGAACGTGTTTATCCTTCGCCGTCACTCCCTTCCACCCCAGGGTGGTGCCATGCCAGCAGGGCCAGCGATGAGCATGAGCCATCGGTGCTGAATGTTCACAGCAGGGCTTGCCTGGTAGTTGGCAAGTCAGGGACTCCGGTTTGGTTTGGCAGGGACCCAGGGGCGGAGGGGGGTGGTTTTGCTTTGTCTCCCCAAAGTTAACAGCTGAAATGGTTAGTTTTTAGGCTGTTGTTTTCTTTGGAGGGATTTTTTGTGAAAGCCCCTTAATTTTCAACTGGAAACCTTCTGATTGTCTATTGCCCTGCACCTTGGGCAGCTTTTTATACCCATGCAATGTGGGTGCAAGACACGGCTTACCCTGGGCCTCTCTTGGTTCTCTGATCTCTCAGACACTCGTGCAGTTCAGAGCAACACCATTCAAGTCAGCCAAGCGCTGGCGGCATAACAGCAGGGTGAGTGTGATCATGGCCAGGCTGAGTGGAGAGATGACTGAAACGTTAAAGGCCCAGAAATAGTCATCCATTAAGCTGTCAGGAGGGAGGCGTTTGAGAAGCGCCGTGCAAGCTACACCATTTAAATGCAAAGCGTATTGCAGACTGGGGGGCAGTAGCGCTGTGTGCGCAGCACTCTGGGGGTTTGGACACATCTGTTCCCAATCAGAAGAAGCAGGAGTCAGAAATTCCTGCATGGATGGTGTCACTGGGGGTCCCTCAGTACCAACTGGCCATGACTCCTCTCCGGCCTGCCACACTCGTTCAGGGGTGCTGGAACAATGTGCCTTGTGGGGTGCTGAGAGGCAGGGGGCCAAACTGCAAACCCTGCATAGGATGGAACCTCTAAGCCAGGGGTGCAGCAGTGCTCCCCCATATGCCTAGTTCTAGCACCTCCGCTCTCGTTGCTTCAACACACCGTCATGAACAGTCTTGAAAGCTGCCATGTGAGGTGTCCTGTGCAAACTGATCTCTAATGCGTGTTCAGGCAGCCTAGGGGCGCTGCAGAGGTGTTCTTATAAGGGGTTTTGCTAGCCGTGTGTTAGACCAGCCTGTCCCAGACATATTGTTTTGCCTGTTAGCTTCTGTCTGCCATGTAAATCGAGTAACACCTCCCAGGGCAATGAACAGGACATCTGCATAAACAAAGCTATCCAGCTACAAGCTGGGGAAGAGCTCTTCATGGCCATGCCCCGGGATGGAGCCTGGGCTCCCAGGAAGCCTTCCTGGCTCTTGAAACAGACAAGAGACTTTGAGAAATGGGAGCAGAGGCAGAGAGCCATTTTGGCCCCCATTCCCCAGAGATGAAGGGGGAGCAGTGCCCTGAGAGTGAACCAGCCTCTCGGCCAAAAAGCCAGGCAGAGTTAGAACTGGCTCTAGGGCTACGTCTGCTGCAGGCGTGTTTCACAATAACAGAGTGCACATCTATACAGCAAAGCCCTCATCTCAAAATAATTCCAAAATAACGGGCTTCTCACTCCGACTTCTGTAACCCTCATTTCGCAAGGAGTAAGGGAGGTCGCAGGACGAGTGCTCTCCCTTCCACTTCCTGCTGTGTAGCGCCAAAAGTCGAGTTAAGGCACTTCGACTTCAGCTACGCAGTTAACGTAGATTAAGTTGGGTATTGTAACTCAACCTTAGCCTGCAGTGTAGACGAACCCTAGGGCTGTGTCTACCTTGGCACCCTTTTCCGGAAAAGGGATGCTAATGAGTCAAGTCGGAATTGCAAATGCCGTGGGGATTTAAATTTTCCCCGCGGCATTTGCATGAACACGGCTGCCGCTTTTTTCCGGCTCGGGGCTTTGCCGGAGAAAAGCGCCAGTCTAGACGGGATCTTTCGGAAAAAAAAAAGCCTTTTCCGGAAGATCCCTTATCCCTGATTTTAAGAGGAAATTTAAATCCCTGCGACATTTGCAATTCCGAAGTGTCTCATTAGCATCCCTTTTTCAGAAAAGGGTGCCAGTGTAGACACAGCCTAGGTGAGAAACTGCTCAGGCAAAGATTGTAACTGGTTTGCGTTACACTTTAGTCATTAGGAAGTGGGTCTGACTTGTGACTGTACCTGTGCCTTCTAATCTGCTTCATTATCGCTTCCTTCTGTTCTTTGCTCTTAAACGTAGCTTTGTGTACTCCGCAGCCAGCCCAGTGCTATGCACTGAAGTGAAGGATGAACCCTCAGCCGAGTTCACGGGCGGGGTGTGGGCAGCCTCTCTGGAGGCAGTGAACTGGGTAACTTCTAGGAGTGCCGGGTGAGAGAGGCTGCCAGGGCCATGCAGGGACAGAGGACTGCTGGGGTCACCCTGCAGGGGTAACCAGGCTGGTGGAAGGCAGGGTGAGGCTGCTGTGCTGGGAGCAAGCACTGAGGCTGTGTCTAGACTGCAGGCTTCTTTCGGAAGAAGCTTTTCCAGAAGAGATCTTCTGCCAAAACCTCTGCCAAAAGAGAGCGTCTACACAGCAAAAGTGCATCAAAAAAGCCATCTGCTTTTTCAAAAGATATAGTCCACGTTGATTGGGCACTTATCTTGCACTTAAGTTGTGATTACTAAGGACGGAGTGGCCACTAGGACACCTGTGCTTTTTCCTGGAGGCCACCTCCTTCTGTGGAAAAAACCCTCTTCCCTGTCCACACACACCTTTTTCCGAAAGAGCTCTTTTGGAAAAAGACTTCTTCCTCGTCGGAAGAGGTTTACCACTGTCGGAAAAACCCTGCGTTCTTTCAACTTTCTGTCAAAAGAACGCAATTGCAGTGTGGACATAAGTGTAGTTTTTCTGGAAAAACTCTGCAGTGTAGACATATCCTGAGATACACAGGGCAGGTGTGGATGCAGACCCCCAAACATCACAGAAGGGGTAGGATGGTGGGCAGAAAAACAAAAAAAAAATAGTTAATTGATCATAGATAACACAACTACGGCGCATCATGTCTAGCTTTTACCTAGAACTTTTTACCAGCAGAACACAAAAGAGGCCAGTGTCATTGTTTCTATTCTACGGAGCAGGAATCTGGCAAGTCACTTCAGATCTCTGTGCCTCAGTCTCTCCCAGAAGGCCAATGGCAGAACCAGAGCTAGAATCTGGGTCTCTGGCCACTGCGCTGTCCGCTAGGCTGCATCGATGGTCAGGGCGGATGAAAGCGCCGCGGGGCCCCTCCTTTGACACGGCGCATGCGCGGGGCCTCGGGAAGCACGGGGCCTGGGGCAGCCGCCCCGCTCGCCCTGCCCTAAATCCGCTGCTGCCGATGGTGGCATTTGCAGTTTGCTGATACAAATGCAGTTACAGACTGTGCTGCTGCTGTTTCAAGGGATCCAGTGAATAAGCTGCTACCAGAGGCTGCTTCCCTGGGGGAGAAGAGAGAAATGGGGCCCAGTGAAATGCTGGCTGGGCAACAGGCTGGCTTGTATTTGAATTTCCTAGGCAATGGCTGCGTTCGGTCTCTGAACGAGGCCAGTTTTGCTTCCCAAGTGCTACATTCAGACAAGATCTGTCTCAGGTCCTCTTCCTCCTTTCTTGTTAAAGGGGCAATGACAGGCACCAGTCTGGGCCCCATTGTGCTAGATGCCACAGACATGCAGGCAGAAGACATGGGCTCTGTCCCAAAGGGCAAGTCCAAGGAGGGGCCATGAGGCCAACAGGAAGAGAATCCAGGGCAGGGCTCCTGAGCAGTGTGTATAGCCGGGGACTGGGAGCCTTTGAACCAGACTGCAGACCCTGCATCGGATGGAGCCACTTCAAGCCAGGGGAAGGCAGCTGCTCCCCTGCACCTCTGCTCTGGGGGGAAACTAGTCAGTGAGGCACAGTGAGCAGGGCTGATGGGCTGGCAGGACTCAGAAGAAGTTTCCGCGGTGTTTCCTTGGGGCCATGTGGGAAAGACTCTCATAGAATCATAGACTCCTAGAAGCCTAGGGCTGGCAAAGACCTCAGGAGTCGCTGAGTCCAGCCCCCTGCCCAAGCAGGACCAACCCCAATTCAATCATCCCAGCCAGGGCTTTGTCAAGCTGAGGCTTAAACTCCTCTAGGGACGGAGATTCCACCCCTCCCCAGGGAACCCAGCCCAGTGTTTCCCCACCCACCTAGGGAAATACATTTTCCTAATATCCAACCTAGACCTCCCCCACTGCAACCTGAGACCATTGCTCCTTGTTCTGCCACCTGCACCACTGAGAACAGCCTCTCTCAGTCCTCTACTCCCTTCAGGAAGTTGCAGGCTGCTCTCAAATCCCCCTCACTCTTCTCTTCTGCAGACTAAACAGACCCAAGTCCCTCAGCCTCTCCTCGTAGGTCATGTGCTCCAGCCCCCTCATCATTTTGGTTGCCCTCCGCTGGACCCTCTCCAATGCGTCCACATCCTTTCTATGGTGGGGGGGCCCAGAACTGGACACAATACTCCAGATGTGGCCTCACCAGAGCTGAATAAAGGGGAATAATGACATCTCTGGATCTGCTGGCAATGCTCCTCCTAATGCAACCTAATATGCCATTAGCCTTCTTAGCTACAAGGGCACACTGACTTGTCCATCTGTCTGGGATATTTAGGGCGAGAGCTTGCTGGGCCAGGCCTCTCTCACTGTGCATGTGCAGTGCCTAGCACAGGATCCGAGCTCCGTTGGGGTCTCTAGGTGCTATTGCAATACAAACAGTAAGAGGAACTGAGTTCTCTTTTCATTTTCTATTTACAAACATCCCATTTGGAAAAGTCAGGATAATTATGATAATTTATTGAATAGTACATGGGTAGAAAACCCAGAGACAGATGCTGTTCTCGGCGATACCAGTCCATTCAATGGAGTTACAAGGATGCAAATCTGGAGTAAGATCCTAATCGATAGGTTGTTTTTGTCTTCCACTTTTTAATATTCAGGGCCTGAAAGCAGCCGAAACAAGGACTGATCAGCAGATGCTTTAACAGCAATTATTTTGAATTCAGTCATTTAACTGTGATTTGGAATTTATTTTTTCTTCATTCAAAAGTTGCCTTTGGAGAGCTTAACAACATTATTTCCAGTGACTGCAAAAATACACATCTGACAGCTTTAGTTTAGCAATGTGTCATCTGTATAATTTTTTTCTGATGTACAATAAAAAATACATGCTTGTTATGAATATCTAAACCATAAATCATGCTTTTCTAAGGGCTTTTATTAACCTAAGTGAGTCATGGAATAAGCAGTGTTAGCCTCTGACTTGTAATTACTGTAGGGGGCTCCAGGTAGCAGTCATGAGAGTTAAGGTTGTGAAATAAGTTTCCATTCAAACCCTTTGTTTTCATTTGCCCATAACTTTCAGAGACATTCACTGTTAGGGCTGAAATTTTCCATGCTCAGTTTTTGCCTGAAGGTGAATTACTGTGGAAAGTTTGAATAAAAATAGTACGGCCATATTTTGAGTGACAGGCAAGAGGGTATGGGGAAATGTGTATCTACAAACAATGGCAGAAATATGGCATTTGCAAAATGGGCAGGGAATAGTCCTCTCTGAGGAGTAGTGCGTGACTATAGGCTGAGGGAAACTGGTTTTAATAAGCTTATGAACATTTGAAAAATGTCGTAAGCACAATCGGTAGAGATTGGTGCTCAGGTCAGCAAGGGCAAGAGTCTGATTTCTGCAGTCCTATCCTCTGATCGCTCACTTCACAGCATTGCCCCAGCCTCAGATGGTGTCACTGGCTGCATACACCAGCGGAGCAGCTTCCCCCGAGATGGTGTGGAGTATGGTGCTACTAAAGAGCAGGGTTGGAAGCAGAGCCTGGTGCAGTTTTTCAGATGAATAATTTATTCCCTGAAATATGCAGTTTTATTCAACCTGCAATTAGTTACGAATTTAACAAAAATTTCAGCTAAAAAAATATTTTGAGCTGCTATTCCCAGAATAGCAGCCGCTGCTGCCACCACCGTCTCTCTAAGCATTAGTCCAGCGGGCTGTCGAGAGCTTGGAAGAAAGACTGAGTCCACTCCACAGCCTCAGTGGGGATTTGGGAGAGCATGGTCAATGCCTGCTCCAGTCAATGTTGAATTAGTTATACACCGTGGAACAGCCTGAATAGGGAAGACGAAGAGGGCTGAATGGAATAAATAGCCCATAGCCCACTGGTTGGGGATCTGTTCTGTAAGGTCAAACATCCAGCTTCAAATCCCTATTCTACATCCGGGGGACTGTGATCTGGGGAGCTGAATCCAGGGGTCCCAAGTGAATAGCTATTGAGTCTGTGTGAAGGGCTCGTCTGCCATCTTTGGCCCATAGCTTATTGAACTGATGGAAGAATTGGTAATCTAAACAACTACAGCAGTGAAGTGAGGGCTTTAGTCATCCTACAGCCTCCCTACATCCTCCGGCCAAGAGCAACCCCTCTGGGCAGTCCCGAGGTAACCCGCACCTCACCCCGAGTGTCTGGAAACTTGCCTGCATTTGCCCAAGACAGCAGCTCCTTGAGGAACCAAGTGCAGCTCCTCACAACCTGAGCTCAAGGCACACAGGGCTCAATTCCCTCCCACTGGCACAGAGGTGCAAAGGGCATCTCTTGTCACCAGGTGAGTGGGGGGTTGTGCTCAGGGTTCCCAAGGGGTTTGGCTGGTAACTGATACATTGCAGCCTGCTAGCCGCACTGTCTGCCTGGGAGCCGCACCCCACGCCTGTGTGCACTTGCCAGCCCCACAGGCCCCGTGCCCTGGATTAAACTAGCGAAACCCGGCCTGACACAAGGCTGCTTCTTTCCCCCACAGAACGGCCGGAGCCGATCTGATTTCAAGTCTCTTCTCCTAGACACCAGCAAAGAAGGTCTGAGCACTTGACTAGGCCAACGCTCCCCTTGGGAACTGCTCGTAGTGCCTGGGAGGGGCGATGGGAGTTAGTCACCCCCCTCCAACTGACTTTCCATGGGGCAGCGTGTTACAAACGCACACAGAGGGAGACTGTGCAGCTGTTTCAGCGAATATCAGTTTCCAGTTGCACCCCTTGGCCTTGTAGTGCCATTCTTGCCTTTCACATGCGACCACTTGAACAATGTCACTTCATTTACAGGCTAGAAATCCTCATTCTTCGCCCCCTCATTCTTCAAGACTGGGGGCCCTGCGTCACTGGCTGCTGCTCGCTGTATTTTCCCTGCCCATCTGGGAGGGATTTCACTCTTGGGGGGTGGACTGGGATACTTCAGGGTTCCTACAGCTTGACAGATCTTTTATATTGTAAAGATCTCATATCCAAACAAGGCATGACACTGTGTCTGCTGCATGTGGTGATGATGGAGTCTCCCATCAAGTTTGATGGATGAGCTGTAGTCCTGATGCCCATACAGTAAGACAAAATAACTCAAACCGATAGACTGACTCCCTCGCTGCTGTAAGTCAGAACAACGTCAGCGGCAAGAACAGAGTAAAGGCCGTGATTAGAGACTAAAATGCTCCTTTAACAATGGGAAGTCAAATCCTGCTGAGGCAAATAGGAGCATAAATGCTGGTAAGTCAAGTGTACCAAGTGCACTCAGGCAGGCCACAAATGAATCTGAAGAGCAAATAGCGAAAGGCACACAAGCGAACAGCAGCAAATACTTTACGCATGTCGGAAGCAGGAGCCTGTCACGCAATCAATGAGGCTGCTGGAGGATCAAAGCTGCTAAAGGAGCACTCAAGGAAGACAAGCCCTTTGCAGAGAAGCGCAATGAATTCTTGGCATCAGTCTTCATGGCCAAGGATGTGAGGGCGATTCCCACACCTGAGACTTTCTCTTTAGGTGACAAATCTGAGGAACTGCCCAGACTGAAGCGTCAGTAAAGGAGGTTTTGGAGCAAATTGATAAATTAAATATTAAGTTACCAGCTGGATGGACTTCACCCAACAGCTCTGAAGGAATCAGCTGTGAGATTTCAGAACTGCTAACTGTGGTACATAACCAATTGCTTACATCTGCCTCTGTACCAGAGGATTGGAGGACAACTAATGTGACACCTTTATTTCCGTATAAAAAAGGCTCCAGAGTCAATCCTGGCAATTACAGGCTGATCGACCACTTCCCTAGCACTGAAATAAGTTTTAAAATATATTACAAAACAGAATGATCAGACTATGAACATGATTTATTGGGGAGAGTCAACGTGTCTTTGCTGAGGCACGATTTCCCTTGAAAAATCTACTACAATTCTTTGAGGGCAGTCAGCAAATGTGGACAAGGGCGATCCAGTGAATATTGTTTACTTGGACTTTCAGAAAGACTGACGAGGTCCCTCAGATCATCACCAAAGGCTCTTAAGCAAAGTAAGCTGCCATGGAATGAGAGGGAAGGTCCTCTCAGGGATTGATAACTGGTTAGAAGACGGGAAACACAGGCTAGGAATAAATGGTCAGTTTTCAGAATGGAAAAAGGAACTAGTGGTGTCCCCAGGGATGTATACTGGGACCAATCCTATTCCACATATTCATAAAAGGTCTGGGAAATGCAGTAGTCAGTGAAGTGGCAAAAACTGCAGATGGTACAAAATGACTCAAGATAGTTAAAGCCAAAGCTGACTGCAAAGATCTACAGAGAGATCTCTCAAAATGGAGTGACTGGGCAACCAAATGGCAGTTGAAATTCAGTGCTGATAAATGCAAAGTAATTTATACATTAAAGGAACTGGCACATGAAATTGCAAGTCCATTAGCAAAAAATTTTAATAAATCTTTAAACTCAGGGGTTGTACCATTTGACTGGAGAACTGCTAATATAGTTCCTATTTTTAAGAAAAGGAAAAAAGTGACCCGGGTAACTACAGGCCTGTTAGTTTGACATCTGTAGTATGCAAGGTCTTGGAAAAATTTTTGAAGGAGAAAGTAGTTAGGGACATTGAGGTTAATGGCAATTGGGACAAATTACAACATGGTTTTACAAAAGGTAGATCATGCCAAACCAACCTGATCTTCTTTGAGAAAGTAACAGATTTGTTAGATAAAGGAAATGCAGTAGATCTAATCTACCTCGATTTCAGTAAAGCATTTGATACAGTACCACATGGGGAATTATTGGCTAAATTGTAAAAGATGGGGATCAATATGAAAATTGAGAGGTGGATAAGCAACTGGTTAAAGGGGAGACTACAGCGGGTCATACTGAAAGGTGAACTGTCAGGTTGGAGGGAGGTTACTAGTGGAGTTCCCCAGGGATCAGTTTTGGGACCAATCTTATTTAATCTTTTTATTACTGACCTCGGCACCAAAAGTGGGAGTGTGCTAATAAAGTTTGTGGATGACACAAAGTTGGGAGGTATTGCCAATTCAGAAAAGGATCGGGGTATCATACAGGAAGATCTGGATGTTCTTGTAAATTGGAGTGATAGCAATAGGATGAAATTTAATAGTGAGAAGTGTAAGGTTATGCATTTAGGGATTAATAACAGAAATTTTAGTTATAAGCTGGGGACACATCAGTTGGAAGTAACAGAAGAGTAGAAGGACCTCAGAGTCCTGGTTGATTATAGGATGACTATGAGCCGCCATTGTGACATGGCCGTGAAAAAGGCTAATACGGTCTTGGGATGTATTAGGCGAGGTATTTCCAGTAGGGATAAGGAGGTGTTAGTACCGTTATACAAGGCATTGGTGAGACCTCATTTGGAGTACTGTGTGCAGTTCTGGTCTCCCATGTTTAAGAAGGATGAATTTAAACTGGAACAGGTACAAAAAAGGGCCACTAGGATGATCCGAGGAATGGAAAACCTGTCTTATGAAAGGAGACTCAGGGAGCTTAGCTTGTTTACTTTAACCAAAAGAAGGCTGAGGGGAGATATGATTGCACTCTTTAAATATATTAGAGGGATAAATACCAGGGAGGAAGAGGAATTATTTAAGCTTAATACCAATATGGACACAATAACAAATGGATATAAACTGGCTAGTAGGAAGTTTAGACTCGAAATTAGATGAAGGTTTCTAACCATTAGAGGAGTAAAGTTCTGGAACGGCCTTCCAAGGGAAGTAGTGGGGGCAAAAGACCTATCTGGCTTCAAGATTAAACTAGATGGGTTTATGAAGGGGATGGTTTGATGGGATAACATGATTTTGGCAACTAATTGACCTTTCACTATCAGTGGTAAATAGGTCAATGGAGGGATGATAGGAGTTACTATAGAGAACTTTCTGGGTGTCTGGCTGATGAGTCTTGCCCACATGCTCAGGGTTTAGCTGATCGCCATATTTGGGGTTGGGAAGGAATTTTCCTCCAGGGTAGATTGGCAGAGACCCTGGAGGTTTTTCGCCTTCCTCTGTAGCATGGGGCATGGGTCACTTACTGGAGGATTCTCTGCATCTTGGGGTCCTTAAACCATTTGAAGACTTCAATATCTGAGATATAGGTGAGAGGATTATTCTAGGAGAGGGTGGGTGAGATTCTGTTGCCTGCATTGTGCAGAAGGTCAGACGATCATAATGGTCCCTTCTGACCTTAAAGTCTATGAGAATCTAGGCTCCAAAGTCAATACATCCAGCTATACATCTAACACGATTGGGTTTTAATTTGCTGCTACCACTCAAGAAAGAGATCTTGGAATCAGTGTGGATAATTTTCTGCAAACATCTGTTCCGTGTGCAGCAGCAATCAAAATAGCTAACAGACTGTTAAGAACTATAAGGAAAGGACCCGATATTAAAACAAACAATATTGTAATGCCATTATATAAATCTATGTACATTCACAACTTGAATTCTGATTATTAAGTAGATTTTAAAAAGGAAATACTTTCTGTTGCCTTTTCAAATTCCAATATCTATGGCTAAGGAATAACTTCTGTAAGAAGAGATTAAAAAGACTGGAACTAGTTCATTAGAAAAGAAATGACTGGATATATGATACAGGTCTATAAAATCATAAATAGTGTGGAGGAAGTGAGTAAGGAAGTATTGTTTACTCCTTCTTATAACACAAGAATTGGGGTCCCCCAATGAAATTAATAGGCAGTGGCTTAAAACAAGCAGAAGGAAGTTTGCCATACAGCTTGTAGCCAGGGTACGTGGTGAAGGTGAGAAGCAGAACTGGGTTCAGAAAACAGTTACGTAAGTTCCTGGATAGCTATTGGCCAATATGGTGAGGGATACAACCTCATGCTCTGAGTGCCCCTAAATATCTATTGGGAGCTGGGAATGGGCGACGGGAGGGATCACTGGATGATTCCCTGTTCTGTTCAGTCCTTCTGACGCCCCTGGCACTGGCCAATTGGAAGACCCGATGCAGAGGGAGCTAGCTGGACCACTGGTCTGACCAAGTGCAGCTGCTCTTAGGTTCTTGTTACGTTTGTGTCTGTTGTGGTCATGCCCTGGGCTCCTGTTGCGGTAGGTGTGGTACAGACACAGAACAATGAGCCAGTCCCTGCCACAAGGAGCCGGCAGTCTGAGTAAGGAGCCGTAGTGATTTACTTCAGTTCAGAATTGCAGATCTGCTGTGCCGGGCTTCCATCTCAAGACTGTCAGCACAGACTCCGTTCTGGACTTCGGCTCGGAAGGTACCTACTTTTCCCTCATGTTTTCCTAAGGAATCCTCATCCACCTCCCAGCTTTTGGCCAGGTTTTTGGTTGAGGTGGTTGGGGTCAGGCGCTTTGGGCAGTTTGGCAAAGCTTACTTAGCCTGACTGAAGCAGGTAAAGGCTAACTGTGGGCATCCTAATTAACACTGAAAGCAACATATGATGCCATCTTACATATAGCGAACATTACAAATATGCACATCCCATCCCCTTTTTGATCTCTTGGCACGTTGTTTTCAATAGCCCTTTGGGAAAGTAATACATCGTGGGTAACATTCACTATGTTATCTCTTGGCAAACTACAGCCTTACCAGCAGAGTGCAATTTATTCACAGGGAGAGGGTATGATTTCAAGTCACTCGGAAGTTCACCATGGCCACAGGCTACCCTGGAACTCGATTAATATCCCTTCTTTCATGTCATGCCAGACACATTTTTGCATGGTTCTGATCTGTGGGGCCTGTGGTGTGACTCTGCAGGCAATCTAGAAATTCTACAGAAAAAACACTGTGCTTGAGCGAAAAAAGCACTTTCACTGGAAGGTGAATATTGATTTTTTTGCATGAGTCACTTATCGCCTATTGAAACATCAGAGACTAGTTATTTCTTGGATAGACCCATTCTTTACTTGTATATCAGGTGTAGCCATGTTTTATATCACAGCATTTAGCCAGCTTTAAATCGGGGTTTTCAAGTACTTTCCTCTTTCTTGCCTGCAAATAACAAATACCACCCCACTTCTAGATGCTTTCCTGTTTCAGAAGTATAGAATCCTAGGGCTGGAAGAGACCAGTCCCCTGCCTAAATCAACCCAGCCAGAGCTTTCTCAAGCGGAGACTTAAAAACCTCTACAGATGGTTACCACCTCCCTAGGTAACCCATTCCAGTACTTCACCACACTTCTAGGGAAATAGTTTTTCCTAATCTCCAACCTAGACCTCCCCCACTGTAACCTGAGACCATTGCTCCTTGTTCTGCCATCCATCACTACTGAGAACAGCCTCTCTCCATCCTCTTCGGAATCTTCCTTCAGGAAGCTGAAGGCTGCTATCAAATCCCCCCTCACTCTTCGATTCTGCAGACGAAATAAACCCAAATCCTTCAGCTTCTCCTCATAGCTCAAGTGCTCCAGCCCCTGAATCATTTTGGTTGCCCTCCACTGGACCCTCTCCAATGTGTCCACTTCCTTTCTGTAGTGGGGGGCCCAGAACTGGACACAATACTCCAGATGTGGCCTCACCAGAGCTGAATAAAGGGGAATAATCACTTCTCTAGATCTGCTGGCAATGCTCCTCCTAATGCAACCTAATAGGGCTACAAGGGCACCCTGTTGACTCATATCCAGCTTCTCATCCACTGTAATCTTTTCTGCCTAACTGCTACTTAGACATTCGGTCCCCAGCCTGTACCAATGCTTGGGATTTTTCCGTCCCAAGAGCAAGACTCTACACTTGTCCTTGTTGAACTTCATCAGATTTCTTTTAGCCCAATCCTCTACTCTGCGTAGGTCACTCTGGACCCTATCTCTGCCCTCCAGCGGATCTACCTCTCCCGCTAGCTTAGTGTCTCTGCAAACTTGCTGAGGGTGCAACCGATCCCCTCATCCAGGTCATTCATAAAGATGTTGAACAAAACCGGCCCTAGAACCGATCCTTGGGGCACTCCGCTAGAAACCGACTGTCAACCTGACATCGAGCCGTTGATCACAGTTGGGCCCGACAGTCATTGGGAAGCATGCGGAGTATTATGCGGAAGCAGGCACCTTGCTGCATGTGGCGATGTTTGTAATTCTATTGGGGCAGTAGCAGTGTAAAGAAGAGAAGTCAGAGGAGTTTTAGAAGAGATCACGTCAGTACTTGTTCGAATCTTGTGGTATTGTACGGTTTACAGCTGGACTACTGGTTGTTTGCAGCCCGGGTGCTGTTTGGGTTCATGTAGGGTTCCGTGCATGGCCTGCAGGAGGGAGCCAAAACAAAAAAGTTGTCAAGATAATGGTCTTCTGATGATATGCGTTTAAAAGGACTGTCACATGGGCGGAATCGGGTAAATATTTCATTTTATTAATATTAGCAGAACTGACTTACATGGGGCCTGCGTGTTGTGTAGCCCTGCCTTAATCTTTGTATTTATACCCGTCAGTGTGAAAGAAGCTATTTGCATATATTTGCATATATATTTGCATGTATATGCAACCACACTTAAGTTGCAGCCCTCTGCATGTGCTATGAATATCATTGTGGCCCCCAGAGCTCCCAAAGTTGAGTAGCCCTTGTCTACGGGGATTTAGGCACAAATCCATCGCAAAAACACCGTCAGAGAGATGCTGCACCACTGCCCGACTGTGCTTGTGTGAGCCAGCTGCTCGCTGTGCATATGCACTTTGCTTTGGCCTGACCCTAGGGAAGCCTTCTTGAAAGAACATCAAGCCACCATGTGAAAGGACTGGACTGTGATACTTGTCACCATCTGTTCCACGTGCAAGGGGCATGTCTCTGGTCTTTAACACACACACACACACACACAGTCTCTCTCTCTCTCTCTCTCATGAGCTGGGTTAAAGCTATTGAAACCCTTTCTGGAAGGGATGTGTGACTGCACCCTTCCTTTAAGGTTGCTAGGAGGGACGGCTAAGGAAACAGATAAAACAAGGCGCAGTGGCATCTGTCCGGGAGCAGGGTTCCACTGGGTATTGCTCTCACCAAGAGAGTGGGAAAAGTGTGGCTGGGGGTACAGCCGAGAGACTGGCACAGGCAGTAAGCCAGGTGTGACCCTAGGAGAAGCATACAGAGAATTCGTGCGGCTCATGCTGGCTAATGAGGCTTGGGGCTGTGAGCAAAGGAGTTACTCCCTGGTTTTGATTCCTCCTGCATTTGGCGAAACAGGACATTTTACCTTCCTTGTAACAAGACCGCAGCAAAGCACATACTGGATTTTGTCTGATTCCTGCTCCTACCTAAACACGCACAGACACCCAACTTTGACCAGCTGCTTCACTGGAACAGTGACAGCACATGAGCTTGTGGCGCTGTCCCTCTGGATTCTGGAGCCCTGCAGTGGCTTGTCCTCCCCAACATACACTATTCTGCTAGAGTGCATAAAGGTGCCTTGGGCAATGCTCTCTGCAAGCTGGGTGCTTGTGTGGCCGCTCAGGAGAGATTCAGATGCCATCCAGCTAATTAGCAGAGAGTCCGCAGCTAGGTCTTTGGTTTCTACTGGTGGTGCACATTGCACATGGCTCAGTGCACATGACATTTTATTCCACACATGAATGGAAAAGATTAGAGGGAACACTAGCCTTAGCATACATGAAAACCAGGCTCAGAGGCTCGGATGCAATGATTTGGCACCCTCCCCTCCCCTTATCTCAGCAACAGATCAGTGAACCATGCAGGCCACAATCCCACAATGCTCTCTGCCAGCCTGACGCTGGGACCTGGACAGCGCTAGCAGATGGGTGTTTGGACCTGCGAGCTGGAGAAAGACCAATAGCCAGCGTGAAAGAGGGAATCAATATCAAGAACACATATTCCTGTTCATCCAGAAATATAATTTATGCCATCAAGTGCCTAAAGTGTCCGTCTGCTATGTACATTGGACAAACTTTTCAGAGACTTCACCAAAGAATCAATGCACAGAAAACAGACATCAGGCTCTCTCACAGAGAGAAAGCTGTTGCTTGCCATTTCAGCCAGACTGACCATTCTCTCAATGACCTTAAAACATGCATATTGCTTCAAAGAGATTTTAACTCCAGACTTCAATAAGAAGCTTCAGAATGGTCATTCATGCTTAAATTTGACACTTTATGTATGGGTCTCAACAAAGATGCTAATTATCTCACCCATTACAAAGATAGCTTCCCCAATTATCACCCCAATGTCATTACCTCACAGACACTCACCTTCCCCCCTCACCCCCACTCTGTTCTAAAATGTGATTTGTCAGTTTGATATGTGTTCACTTTTTTTGATTGTATCACTTTGGTGTATGTGGTCGTGCCAATTTTCTTCCACAAATGTATCTGAGGAAGTGGGTCTGGCCCACGAAAGCTCCTCACCTAATAAACCATCTTGTTAGTCTTTACAGTGCTACACAGTCCTGTCTTTTGCCCACGAAAGCTGATGCTCCAACACATCTGTTAGTCTATTAGGTGCCACAGGACTCCTCGGCGCTTGAGCAGGGCAGTATTTTGGCCACAGTCTCTCGGCTGGGAATATCAAGCAAACCTGCTAAAGCAGCAGCAGTCGCTGAGACTAGAGGATCATGCTGATCTGCAAAAGCAATTAGGGCTGGAGAGTAACCTTGCCACTGTTGCACCCCATCTGCATGCAAACAAGCCCGCACAGGGGGTTTCTCACTGGACAGCTGCTCCCCTGCGCTGCCTCTCCTGGCCACAGCTCCGCCCTGTCACCGATGGCATGAGCGGCCCAAACTCCACTCCGGCTTACCTGAGCTAGTGCCAGCCCTGCTGCCTGGTGGAGTCCTGTGCCAACCGCTGCATCTGTCAGTTCTAGCCGACCTATCTCGCAGACTGTGCGTAGCCGTTTGTAGCAGTGACTATTCAAATAGCAGGCATGTAATAGCACATCATCTCTTCCAGAGCCTTTCCCATTCGTTGCTACATAGGGAGGTTTGGCGGTGAGCGTCAGGGGAGTCCCTCAGCATTAAACCTCTGGTAACTGCAGCCCAGGCAGCAGGCAATATCTGTCACAGTTAAAAAATACAGACCGTTCTCAGCCAGTGAGTAGTTATGATCTTGCTCCAATAGGCTAGTCCCTATGGAAACAGTCATTATAGTGATCCTAGGAGAAATTTCTTCTGCAACTTTATCACAAGCATTTGCCCTTCCAGAATGAGCAGAATGATGTAGGGTATCCGCAGACCTAGGCTGAGGAGAGCAATCTACCACAGTACAGGGTGGTAACAGCCCTGTTTTATGCCATCCCTAACCTTACCTAGATGCGAGTGGGATGTTTCAGACTAAACTCATCTGCTCTTCTGCAGAGGATGACGCTCAGCAGTGCAAGTTCTTAACTGTGCCAGAAACAGATTCTGGTCGCAAGCAGCCAGAGGGCCCAATGCCTGTGTTTTCACTTGCTTCAGGAAGCAGTGGCACTTGTGTCATAATTGCAGTTTCAATGAGAGACAGAAACTGCAGAAAAATCCCACTCCAGCTTCTGATCTGCTTGGACGTGATTCAGCTGGTGCTGCGACTCACTGGAGTGCTGCTGGCATCAGCTGGAGTGTCGCTCAGGAAGGAACATATGTGCCACAGTTCAGCCACTTCATTTTCTAGCCCCTCATTAACTTTGCCACATGACTCGTCACTTAATTAAGAACTTTGACCTTTCAAGAGGGTTATTTTTTAATTTGCTCTGATCTAGATAAAAGATGAAGGATGGAGGCTAGGAGATTGGAACTTTCATGGATGAAGCTAATGAGATTTTCATATTCTACCCAAGCAAGTCATTTGGAGGAAGACATTGGGGGAAATTAACAGAGAAGGTTGGTATAATAAGATCCAATTGCTGGAAGTTGAAGCTAAATAAATGCAGACTGGAAATGAGGCGTACGTTTTTAACAGGGAGTGTAATTAACCACTGGAACAATTTCCCCAGGGCCTATCGCTGGCAATTTTTAAACCAAGATTGGATGTTTTTCTAACAGTCGTGCTCTAGACGTTCTTTTGGGGAAGTCCTACGGCCTGTGTCATACTGATGGTCAGACGGCATGATGGCTGTGGTCCCTTCTAGCCTTGGAATCTAGGAATAGAAGCTCTGTTATGACAAGTCTTTGTGGGCATGCCTGGCTCCTCACTCACAAAGCAAGAATCTCTCTGTTCCAGTGTAGCTAGGTAGGTCGGGTAAAACTGCATCAGGCTAGAGCAGTAACAGCTTTGTGTCTGGGGAGCTAGACTTAGTATCCATAGGGATAAATGGGCTACATGGGGATAGATAGACCTGGGTGCAATTCTCAGATCTGATGCTATGAACTCCCTGTGACATTCGATAAGTCTGTGCTTGAATCTTTCGTTCTGAACCTGTTAACTAGCGTGACTGGAAGTTCTACTGGCAACAGAACACAAATGTGTGTTCTGAGTGTTTAACCTGCTGGTTAGATATGAAGGAAGCAAGGCTTGTGTGGTGTCTACACTTGAATTTGTGACAGTGCTAATTAGCAAGTGTTTAAAGATAACAGAAAATTCTAGTACAGACATGCTCCTAAATCTCTTTGAGGTACCCCACATACAAATACTTCCTTTCTGACACTCTGTTTTATTCTTCTCTGTTTGCATTGTAAGCTATTCTGGACATGAATTGTCTCTCATTATGTACATGTACGGTACCTAGCCCTGTGGGGCCTTGATCTTGTTTGGAGCTTCTAGATGATAATATAACAATCATAATAATTATACTGAAAGGGTGAGATCGGAGTCAGAAAGCAGGCTTAAAACAACAACAAAAGGAAATATTTCTTCACACATCACTGTGAACCTGTGGAACTCCCTGCCAGAGGATGCTGTGAAGGGCAAGACTATAACAGGGTTTAAAAAAGAGCTAGATAAGTTCATGGAGGTTAGGTTCCTCAATGGCTATTAGCCAGGATGGTAGGAATGGTGTCCCTGGCCTGTTTGCCAGAAGCTGGGAGTAGGCGACAGGGGAGGGATCACGGGATGATTCCCTGTTCTGTTCATTCCCTCTGGGGCACCTGGCACTGGCCCCTGTGGGAGACAGGACACTGGGCTGGAAAGACTATAGGTCTCACCCAGTCTAGCTGCTCTTAGACTGCAAGCGACTCTCAAGATAGCGACACTGAGATCAATGATTTCATTTTTCCAATTCATCTCCACAGATCAGGTATTAGACACTCTCAGGCTACATCTAGACTGTAGAGTTTTATTGGAAAAAGATACGCAAATTGTGAACCGCAATTTGCATATCTTTCTCCGCTTTTTTTTGGAAGAGGCTTTTCCAAAATTTGGCCTGTCTACACAGGGCCAAATTTCAGGAAAAACTCCTCTGTTGGGAACATCCCTTATTCCTCTCACCGAGGGGACTACAGGGATGCCAAAAGAACGCACCCACTTTTTAGGAAACTGTTCGAAAAAGCGGCCGCGTACCCTGGATGCGGCAGAGCTTTTCCGGGATACCTCCAGTATCCCAGAAAAACTCTGCAGTCTAGACATAGCCTCAGGGTTTGCCTACAGTGCAAAATGAACCCACCCTGCAACACCGGAGCAAAGCTGCCAGAGTAATGACGTTGCTTGTGGGTGTCTGTACTTTGCTTCTTGTGTCAGCTGGGCACGTCCTCACCAGGTCAGTGTGAGGCCTTTGGGGACAGCTTGTGAAAGCAGCAATAGTGGATGGAGGTACATTGCCCTGGCCTACACTAGCTGCTTTGTGAAATGCTGCCCGTGTAGAGCAAACCTGGGGGAGGTTTGCCACCAAAGGAGACTGGCTTTCCCCACCCCGTTCCCTCTTTCACCTTTTTTGTTAGTTTTCGTCTGTGGACATTTCCAAGATCTTTTTGTTGCTTAGCCCAAACTAGCCATGCAGGTCGCAGCAGCAGAGGAAGCTGCAGCAAAGAGATGGCACGGTGCACGTGCAGAGTGATGGAAAGGGCTGGTCCCGTCTTCACTTAGAACAGAGGAAGGGAAGGGACCTGGTCAGAGGAGCTGTGCAAAATGGGTGCATAGGAATCCAGCCTATCCTATCCATCCTGGAGCTAGTCCTGTCTGGTCAGAGAGGAGTCAGCACCAGCTGCTTCAGCCAAAAGAAATCCATTAGTAGACAAGGAGAGAATAAGTCTGCCCAGAGGGGAATTTCCTCCTGACCCCATCAGTTTGCTTGGCTTAAGACCTTTATTACCGGTAGGGCTCATGAGGGAGATTTTCAGACACAAAGGATACGTCTAGACTACACCTCTCTGGCGACAGAGAGACGTAGATTAGGCACGTCAAAATTGCTAATGAGCAGGGCTCGCCAAGCGGCGGTGAGCCCCGTTTGCCAGCCGCGCGGAACCGCACGCTGCGCATGCGCAGACTGAGTAGATTGCCTTAATTGTCGAGCCCTGCTAATAAGGCAGGGATTTAAATATCCCATGCTTCATTAGCATAAACATGGCTGCCACTTTTTTTCGAAACGGAGCTTTTTCGAAAAAAACAGCAGCCTAGACACAGATCTGTTGAAAAATAAACCCATTTTTGAAAGATCCGGTAAACCTCATTTTTTGAGGAATACAGGATCTGTCGAAAAAGGGTTTATTTTTCGACAGATCCATGGCTAGACTGCCGGTTTTTTTTAAAAAGCTTCGTTTCGAAAAAAAGCGGCGGCCATGTTTATGCTAATGAAGCACAGGATATTTAAATACCTGCCTCGTTAGCAATTTCAGCATGCCTAATCTACATCTCTCTGACGACAGAGAGGTGTAGTCTAGACGTACCCAAAGGGTACCTGTCTCCTGTGTCTTTGGAAATATCCCCCTAGATCCCTTTGGCAGACTAGAGCCAGGGCAGGGAGCAATACCTAGAGATAAGGCTGCTCAGTACCTCTCATTATAAGACCCCATTTTCAGTTGTAACTTTGCCAGAGCTTAATCGTTTAGATTGAAATTTCCCATGCTGAGTGTCAGCTGCAGCCTGATATTTATATATCTGGAAAATTTCAGAAAGAACATTTCTGCCAAGTCCTTCTCCATTGGGCTTTTTTCTGCAAGGGAGTGGGATTCAGAGCCATTGGTTTTATGATCAAATCATGAAAACAGAGCTATTGACAACAATACAGGAGTCCAAAGTGGATCATCATGAACTAGGCGTCTCATAAGCTGAAAAAGTGAAGAGAGGAACTGCTTTGCACGTCATCTCCGAGTGAACTAACTGCTAAAAACTCTGACGGCACAGCCTTCGAGTTACTCAGCGGCACCTGGACATTCAGCTCCACTCGGACCGCTGATAACCAGGGCACAGAGTTAAGCTACACCCACCCCAAGCAATGCAAGCTGACCTCTGCTCTCCGGCGCAGGCCTGGCCAAGGGAAGGGCTAGTAGGGGATGCCCTAGCAAGCAGAAATGAGGACAGACGATGAGAACATGCTGTGGTTTGGGTTGGGCTCTGGATTTGAATTGCAGAGTTTCATGGCATGCACCCCAGCTGTCTGCTCTGTGTTCGATGCAGCTGCATTGAGGACACAGGCACCATCATGGTGATTGCCAAAAGATGACTGTGTGTCTGGGGGGACGGAGTGTGCTCGCCTCAGTGCTGCATTGTGTAGGATGGGTCACCAGGGCACAGGAGGGATACACTATAGGGAGCGAGGCTGAGCAAGCCTGTGCCTCAAAGGACTCTTCAGGGCCAGGAGAAAGGGGGTAAAGGACTATCAGGGGGTAAAGGACTATAACATTTCACCAGTCAAGGATGGTTTGGGTGGATTAGGCTCAGTGGGACTTCCCCTCCTTCCTTTATCCTACTGCTCTTTGCTTTGTGTCGTGAGGAATCTGGTACGTTGGTGTATGTGGAAACAGTTGAGAAGACTATGTATAGAAGTGCAGTCGCACCTGGAAATAGTCCCTGTTTACTACACCCGACGTACACCATAAGGAAATACACCTTCACACAGCACTGTCAGCCTGTGGAACTCATTGCCTAAAGTATAACTGGGTTTAAAAAAGAATGAGATAATATAGTCAAGGATGCAGCCCTATGTATCATGAGGCATAAAGGATCTGCCGACAAAGGGTTCTGGGGTCGGCAGACCCCCATCTAGTCTGCCGCGCTGTGCCGACAAACAGCTGATCTGCACAGCGCGGCAGCCATTTTGATGTAAATGAAGAGGCGATTATTTAAATTGCCGCTTCATTTCCCCTTGCCGAGTAAACTCATCTACATGGCTCCATTGGCGGAGCCATGAAGTCTAGACACACCCTAAGACTGAACAGGCGGAAGGATTGGGCCTGAGCTAGGAGGCTGCCCAGCATGTGAAAAAGAGGATTAGAACTACTGCTACAGTAAGCAATTGAATGTAACACATTTCTTAGTGTATTGGGATTAGCTGGCATGTTTTGTTCATTTTGGCTTAGTAACTTACTTTGATCTGTCTGTTTTCACTTGCAATCACTTAAATCCTACTATTTATACTGAATAAAAACAGTTTATTATCAAGCCCAGTGTAAATAATTGTTACCTGAGGGAGAGCAACTACTGTGCCTACCTCTCTTGCATTGATAAAGAGGGTGAATGTAGGTGCTTCCTCTGTGTAAGACTTTTATACCGCGTAAAATGGATTTATTTGGGGTTTTGGTTCTCTTCGGGGCTGAGCTCCTGGGTGCGGTGTCAACAGTCTTATAGATGGTTTAGTGTCTGTGTTGCCCTGAGGGGGGCGGTCACCCCAACTCTGTGCCTTGGCTGGGGAGGACCCGAGCTTTTGGCTCAGCAGGACAGGGAGGTGAGGTGCCCCAAAGGGCAGATTGGTGGGCTCAGTGGCATGACCAGCAGTCTGGATGACCACTCTAGGGGTACTCTTGCAATCCAACCTGTCACAGTTATGAAAAAAATATTTTATTTACAAAGCACATGTAAAAGGTTCAGGGGATGATGCATGTTTGCAGGCACAGGAAAGGAAAGCCGGTGGCAAAAGAACATGAGGCAGAAACAAAGCTCTTGAATGGATGATACATTATTCTGGGTGGATCAAAAAGATGATTAATCCAGAAAGAGTTTAGAAGGGGATGATACAGAATGTGTTACCATGGTTGCAAACCTCCAGGAATGGAGATGCCATGTAAGAAGAAGATTAACCACTTTTGTAATTTCCAAATATATTTTCTTACGTTTTTGTCAAAATAATTTGACAACAAAACTTGCATCCAAAATCAGACTCTTAGACGGAGGTACAAATAAAATAGTTAGCACTAGAGTTCTTGCATGTTTCTGGGTTCTTTCTCACTTCTGACTTCTGTAACGCAACCACTGCATACGGCTATGTCTCTGACCATATTAACAATACGCTCGCTTTTCTGAAATGTTTTTGTTATAAATTCTCCTGTGTCAAACATTTGCTTATATGCTACATTTTGGACCAGACTTCTGTAGCAAAAGTGAAACTAACTACATTGTCATTACATTTCTCTGGGAACAAACTGCAGTTATTTCGATATAAATGAACAAGAAAGGTTTTATACACACGAGTAACAAGAAAGGTTTCTACAGGCATGTTAGCAATAAGAGGGTGATCAGAGAGGGTGTGGGGCCCTCACTGGATGAGGGAGGAAACCTAGTGACTGATGATGTGGGAGAAGCTGAAGTACTCAATGCTTTCTTTGTCTCTGTCTTCATAGACAAGGTCAGCTCCCAGCACTAGGCAACCCACTATGAGAAGGAGGTAGGCAGCCCTTGGTGGAGAAAGAACAGGGTAAGAGCTATTTAGAAAACTAGACATACACAAATCCATGGGTATGGATTTAATGCATCTGAGGGTACCGAGGGAATTGGCAAATGTCATTGCAGAGCCTTTGGCTATTATCTTCGAAAAGTCGTGGTGATTGGAAGCGACCCCAGATGACTGGAAAAAGGCAAATGTTAGTGCCCATCTTTAAAAGTGAAAGAAGGAGAATTCAGGGAACTACAGACTGGTCAGCCTTACCTCAGTCCCTGGAAAAATCATGGAGGGGATCCTCAAGGAATCCATTTTGAAGCACTTTGAAGAGGGGAAAGTGATCAGGAATAGTCAACATGGATTCACGAAGGGCAAGTCCTGCCTGACCACTCTGATTAGCTTCTGTGATGAGGTAACTTGCTCTGTGGACATGGGGAAGTCAGTGGATGTGATACATGGTGACTTTAGCAAAGCTTTTTGGTACGATCTCCCACAATATTCTTGCCAGCAAGTTAAGCAAGTCTGGATTGGATTAATGGAGTGTAAGGTGGATAGAAAGCTGGCTAGATTGTTGGGCCCAACGAGTAGTGACCAATGGCTCCATGTCAGGTTGGTGATCAGTTTCTAGCGGAGTGCCCCAAGGATTGGTTCTGGGGCTGGTTTTATTCAACATCATTAATTACCTGGATGCACCGGCGGCTCGTGAGCCTAGGCGAGCTAGGCAGCCACCTACAGCGCTGCTGGCCCGGGCGCCCGATGATGACGTCACGGGGCGCCCGGGCACCCGATGATGATGTCACAGCCATTGACGGCCGTGCAGGCAGGAGCACCGATTGCGCCGCCCCACCTAGGGCACCAGCTGCTGCAGCTGGTCTCGGGCCTCTCCTGCCTGGATGAGGGGATGGATTGCACCCTCAGCAAATTTGCAAATGACACTAAGCTAGGGGGAGAGGTAGATACACTGGAGGGCAGGGAGAGGGTCCAGAGTGAGCTGGACAGATTAGAGGATTGGGCAATTCGCTCTGAGCGGACGCCCCCAGCTGTGCCCAGACCTGGCCCGGTCTGTCACAAGGTTCAACAAGGACAAGTGCAGAGTCCTGCCCTTGGGACAGAAGAATCCCAAGCATAGTTACAGGCTGGGGACTGACTGGCTAAGTAGCAGTTCTGCAGAAACGGCCCTGGGGGTTACAGTGGATGAGAAGCTGGATATGAGTCAACAGTGTGACCTTGTAGCCAAGAAGGTTAAGAGCACATTAGGGTGCATTAGGAGGAGCATTGCCAGCAGATCTAGAGAAGTGATTATTCCCCTTTATTTGGCTCTGGTGATGCCAAATCTGGAATATTGCATCCAATTCTGGGCCGCCCACTACAGAAAGGATGTGGATGCATTGGAGAGGGTCCAGCAGAGGGCGACCAAAATGATTCGGGGCTGGAGCACATGACCTATGAGGAGAGGCTGAGGGATTTGGGCTTGTTTAGTCTGCGGAAGAGAAGAGTGAGGGGGGGATTTGAGAGCAGCCTTCAACTTCCTGAAGGGAGGTTCCAAAATGACAGGTGGCAGAACAAGGAGCAATGGGCTCAAGTTACAGTGGGGGAGGTCTAGGTTGTATATTAAGAAAAATTATTTCCCTAGGCAGGTGGGGAAGCGCTGGGCTGGGTTCCCTGGGGAGGCGGTGGAATCTCCATCCCTAGAGGTTTTTAAGTTTCGGCTTGACAAACCAGGGCTGGGATGGTTTAGTTGGGTTGGTCCTGCTTGGGCAGGGGCTGGACTGGATGCCTCCTGAGGTCTCTGGCAGTCCTAGGATCCTACGATTCTATGAAATTCTGTACTAACCTCTGCTAAATGGAAGGGGCCCTGTATGACCCAACAGTCTGTTAACCTGAGTGTATATAAGTGCATCTGTTAAGACTTCAGTGTATATAAGTAGGGCTACCATATCTGAACTTTCAAAAAAGAGGACACTCCTGAGAGGGAGTGTATCTGTATCAGTATCTACCAACTCACAATGTATCAATGTGTTTTAATACAACATGAGTTGGTAGATACTCTTAAAATGGAAATATCTGAAAAGCATTGGCCAATCCTGCAAGATGCATTTTTCATACAATCGTAGAACACTAGAACTGGAAGGAACCTCAAGAGGTAATCGAGTCCAGTCCCCCGCCCTCACGGCTGGGCCAAGCTCCATCTAGCTCATCCCTGATAGCTGTCTATTCAACCTGCTCTTACATATCTCCAGAGATGGGGATTCCACAACCCCCCTGGGCAATTTATTCCAGTGTTTGACCCCCCTGACAGGTAGGAAGTTTTTCCTAATGTCCAGCCTAAACCTCCCTTGCTGCAGTTTAAGCCCATTGCCTCTTGTCCTATCATCAGAGGCCAAGGAGAACAATTTTTCTCCTTCCTCCTTGTGACACCCTTTTAGATACTTGAAAACTGCTGTCATGTCCCCTCTTAGTCTTCTCAGTTCTAAACTAAACAAGCCCAATTCTTTGTCTCCTCTCATAGCTCATGTTCTCTAGACCTTTAATCATGTTTATTGCTTTTCTCTGGACCTTGTCCAGTTTCTCCACATCTTTCATGAAATGTGGTGCCCAGAATTGGACACACTATTCCAACTGAGGCCTAATCAGTGCAGAGTAGAATGGAAGGATGACTTCTCGTGTCTTGCTCACAGCGCTCCTGTTAATGTATCCAAGAATCATGTTTGCTTTTTTTTGCAACAGTATCATGCTGTTGACGCATATTTAGCTTATGGTCTGCTATGACTCCTAGATCCCTTTCTGGAGTACTCCTTCCTATATAGTCGCTTCCCATTCTGTGTGTGTGAAACAGATTGTTCCTTCCTAAATACAGCACTTTGCATTTGTCCTTATTAAACTCAGATCGTTTTTCTAGTTTGTCCAGATCATTTTGAATTCTGACCCTATCCTCCAAAGCACTTGCAACCAGCTTGGTATCATCTGCAAACTTTTCAAGAACTTCTTCAAAGAACAAGAATATAAATGTGTATTTGTGTGTGTGCGTGTCTGTGTGTACACACCCCATCTCCATCAAACTCATGCTCTTGCACAATGCCTTAAACTCAGCAGTGTTAAGGCAGAATAACTTTTCAATTTAAGAGTGAGTGACAGTCATATTTGCTGCTCGCAGCTGCAGTAGGCACTGCTCTTTGGGATCTTCAAGAGATGAACGAGAAAGCCATTTGAAAAGTGAAGCAATGTTGGAAGGAATGCATGAGACTTTTCCTTTAACTTTTTATTTTCATATTTTCAATATTTAAAGTTAGTGGGTGCGTATCCTGATGCAACCTTATGAGTTTGTTTTGTATGAATATACAGGACAGGAGAAGCTGGATTAGCTCTCCTGTAATTTTGTGTGAATTATGAAACATGAACGTATGCCTCTACGCACAAATGAAAACTCCTCACTTAATATTCATATGAACATAAGCTAGCCAACCAAATGTATGTGGAAAACCCATGCAGTCACACTGAACTGAGTTGAATTTAGCAAAGAAGTTGGCAAGCGCTCTTCCACAGTCTCTTGGCTCTATAAATATTGAGTTTGGAAAAAGATGTAATAATAGGCCCTTGATAAATCATTGTGAGTAGGGAACGGATCTATATTGTGTATCTCTTTTCTCATTTGTCACCAGTTTCTTTCCAAACTTCAGTAGTTCTGAAAGGGCTTCTGAACATAACTTCATCCTGCATTTACTGCCTAAGGTACAAGAAGAGGAATGCAGTATTAAATGTATGAGAGATTAAGTCATCTTTAAAGACTGGGGGGGGGGGATATCAAGTTATTTCATGCTGTGATTGTACTATGGATACTACCATAAGCACAGGCTGCCCTGCCCTCTGCTGGCTGGAAAAGCATAGCTGGTCAAGGGTTTGAGACTTGCGGCTAGTCCATAGGCGATATGAACCACACTACTGCTACAGTTTGTAGAGATTTGCCTTAAGTTCATCCGATAGAGGCTGTGTTTATGAGGATGCGACTGGTGGTTTCTCCCTCCTACAACATGTGTGTGGTTTATTGAGTGACCATGAGGCATACTGTGTGCTGACCCAGACTTGGTAGATTATAATGCCCTGCTAATAACGCCTGTCTCACTAGAACACTGTATTTAACTGGCTCTTGGCCTCATCACTTGACATCTTCCTGGTGCTACTGATATCTCCTCCCAGGTCATTTCCTTGTCTCTCTGACAGTGAGCAGTTTAGATCATTCTGGCCTGCATGCATCACCATACGATTAACAAATCAAACAACACCGCCTCTCCGGTTACCACCCCTCCAATGGATCGGTCCCTCTGGAGTTCTGCACCCTCCCCCACAGCTGTAACCAGCAAAAGAGACAGGAAACACAAATCCAAAGGGGAGCAAAGAGGCAGTCGGAGTGTTCCATGGACAGGCCGACTTTGGTAGGTCTCTCTGTAGGTCTCCTCTAGCGTGTAGGCAGTCAGCCCTGTCTTCCGCCCAGTCACCTGCGCCTGGCTAAAGACCATCTGCCACAAAATCACGGTCTGAGGCCATCTTGGCCAGTCCATCCCTTCCTGGGTAGCTTGTTCCAGTGGTTAACCACCCTCTGTTTCAACGCTGCTCCTTCGTTCTCATTTCCAGGTGCCTGGCTTGTCCCCCCTGCCCTGGGTGTTGGGTCTGCCCTTTTCTGCTAGACGAGAAAGCCGCTTGCACCCCCCTGGTTTCTCCTCCCGAAGGTTCCTACACACGGTAACCACGCCATGGGTAACGGGTGCGCAGGGTGGGACGGGTCTGTAAATCACGCCAGCGTGACAAGAGCAGTGTAACAAAGTGACACCAAACTGCAGGCCCCCGCATGCCTGAGCCATTACCAGAGGGTTTCCCCTTTCTGTGGCTGTGCTGGTCAGCCGCTCAGGTCTGCTGGCCCTCCCCTCCCCTCTCTTGTGCCTTGGTCCCATCCCCAGACAACACTCAGTCCTGTCCCTTCAGGGTCAGGCTTGGTCAAGTCCAATAAGACTCCAGCAGCCTTGAGCCAGGTCTCTGCCCTGACTCTAGGCCCATTAGTCCTCCCAACCCTTGTCTGGAGCTTTCCCCTGCCGTTTCTGTGGTGATTGTGAGGGAAGCCAGTCTCTTCTGCTGCCCTTTCCATAGCAGGCACCTCCTCGCCCCAGGGCTTCTCCCTCCTGCAGCCTGGCTCCAGGCTTTCATCCCAGCCCTCTCCAGACCTCGGGGAACAGTAACAAAGTTCAAACATGCCTGGCCTTTCTGGTGATCCCTGACAAGCTGCCGCCTGGGCTGCGCACGGCTCATGGGAACTCTGCCAGCATCACCCTTTGCTAGCCTGCACTGGGAGCTCACGGGGAGGCTCTTGTTCCCCTGGCAGGGCTGGGCCCGGCAGGGCTTCTCTCTTCTCAGGCTTGTCAGAGAGGGGACTGCGCACCCATCCGAATGAACCACACTCTGAGTCACTTCATCAGAGATGTTTCCCAGTTTCAGGAAATGATGGGGGGATCAGACAATAATAATTTAATGACAGTAGAGGCCAAGATTCAAAGCATGCCACAGCTTTCCAGCTGTTAAAGCATAAAGTAACATCACGCGTCCAGACGCATGCCATGAAGATCCTTAAATCAACCCTTGAGACGCTCTCCAGCAGCATTGTTCTTACTCCACCTGCCTGGACTCTTCACCCCAGCTCCCTTTTCGGTACCGACACGTGGGAGAGGAATCATCCTGGGAAGAAGGAAAATGGAGACCATGGTTAGGGACTCCCCGGGCGTGTAATCTTGTTCCCAGGGTTTGGAAGATCTACAGCCGAGAGAAGAATCATACCAGGATATTGATTAAGAAATGTCTTGCCCATTCCTACCTTGTCTTTGCTTGGTGCCTGGTCACATTCACTTCATCTGGAATGTTGTCCTTGCTGAAAGCAGCAGCTGCCTCGGGCCTTTGAGCCAAACCCCTCGTCTCTGAGCTGTCTTTGGTCCATTTATTAAACAATGTCTAAGCTAAAGTAAGAGAGGAACTCGTTGGAAACCTGAAATTCTGAATGAATCATGAACCTTTTTAACCAGACCAATAAGACAGTGTCATGAATTGCAAGAGGCTTTCCCCCTCACCCCCAATATATTAGTAAGGAGTCGTCCCAGTTATTTCTGGATTCAAATAAAACAGAAAAGAATAGGGTGCAGGGGAAGGAAAGAGTAAGGAAAAGACTATTTTTATTTATGTTGATTTTGATTCGTTGGCCTGACTATTGCTTTGTGGTGGAAAAAGTGGACCAGAGGGCCAAGAGCTGTCTGACACAGACCAGAAACTAGGCAGAGGTGGTTGGGGAGTATGTGGTTCCCATCATGATACAGGGCATCTCAGATCTTAAGGAAGAGGCATTTATTGAAGAAAAAAACAACTACAATAATAGATATAAACAAAGGATTCCACCCAGCTTGAACTCCAGCTTTGTCTTGCTTTTTTTTAATCGCAGAACCACACCCTGTCTGGAGCGCAAAGCCTCCCGCCTCAGGCAGATTGTTCCAGGCTTAACACTGGGGGCCTGATTCTGACTTTCTGACATGAGTTTCAAACCACTCTCCTTCGCTGGAATGTCACAGGGTTGGACTCGCAACCCCGGGGCCTCCTGCTGGCGCTGCTGGGGATTAGCTCCATTGACCCCTCCCTCTGCTAGCAGCGTCTCGCCACCCTCACTTCTGTACTGCTCCCCGTCCAGACCCATGTTGGTCCCAGTCCCCAGTGTCCGCCTTGGGGCACAGTCCTCGGGCTACTGCCCTCCTCTGTCCTGAGGGAACAGCGACTCATTGTCCGCCGTTCGCCTCACAGGCCCCCCACAGGCCTCAGTCTGGCCGCTGCCTCCAGAGGGCAAACTGCAGGCTGGCTTGGCCTTCATCACAGGCAAGCATAGGGGGAAGGGGAGGGGCAGCCCCACCCACGACCCTGGGCCCTAACCCAGGGTATGTCTACACTACCCCGCTAGTTCGAACTAGCGGGGTAATGTATGCATACCGCACTTGCTAATGAAGCCCGGGATTTGAATTTCCCGGGCTTCATTAGCATAAGCGGGGCCCCGCCATTTTTAAATCCCCGCTGCTTCGAACCCCGTGTAGCGCGGCTACACGGGGCTCGAACTAGGTAGTTCGGACTAGGGTGCCTATTCCGAACTACCGGTACACCTCGTTTCACGAGGAGTAACGGTAGTTCGGAATAGGACCCTAGTCCGAACTACCTAGTTCGAGCCCCGTGTAGCCGCGCTACACGGGGTTCGAAGCAGCGGGGATTTAAAAATGGCGGCTCCCCGCTTATGCTAATGAAGCCCGGGAAATTCAAATCCCGGGCTTCATTAGCAAGTGCGGTATGCATACATTACCCCGCTAGTTCGAACTAGCGGGGTAGTGTAGACATACCCCCAGGGACCCGTTAACTACAGCCTCTCTCTGCCCCTCCCCCAACTCAACCCCTGCCTGCTTCCCTGGGCCACCTGCCCACAGCCCCAGCACCTGTGGGTCCAGTCCCACCCCACGCACTCTCCTCCCAGGGCCGCTGGCCGGGCACAGTGAGGCCCTTAGGGCCAGCTCTGCAGCCCTCCCCGTCAGGCTCCTGGCAGCGAATTCCCCTTTCCCTGTTCTGTGGCTGCCCTTGGCTCAGGCTCAGCCATGCCCCCACTCTCTGCAGCCCGCCTGTGGCTGCCTGCCACTCGGCCTCCCTGGAGCGCTTTGAGCCTGGGAGGGCCCGTGCAGACAGACGCCCTGTCCCACGAGGCTTCTTGCACATCCGCTCCTGTAGGGGAACTAGGACTCCGGCCCCGGAGAGAATCCCAGCAGAATCATTCCTCCATCGGCGGCCTGCTTAGCCCGCACAGCTCTGCGCTTCTGCTTCCAGCCAGCCAATGGACAGAGCCCCAGGCCTCGCCCGGCACCCGCCCGCGGCATGGAGACAAGGCTGTGTTTGCGCCCTGCCACTCTCTAACGAGGACTGGCCTCCGCATTGGGAACGGGAGTTCCCGAGTGAAGAGACGACTGGGCCGAATTCGCTTTGCACTCCAGGCACGGCTCCGGCGCAGCTACTTCAGATTCCCCCCTTTTCAAAGGGGCAGCCCCATATTTAAGGCCTCCTGCAGGTGTCCTGACATTTTTAAAAATCAGCAAATTGTCCCATATTTTCTGTCTCCCCCACATCGTTACTGGTGCTACCAGCTGGATCCCCGCTCGCCAGCCCCTGCCCTCCAGCAGCGAGTGGGGAGGGCCCCATGGCCAACAACAGGGCGTAGGGGCGCAAGGGTGAACATGCAGCACATGGGGCCAGCTGCTGGTCTGTCAGCACAGCCCCTGCGAGCCCCAGCACAGCACAGCCCAGCCCCAGCCCCAGCCCGGCCGGCTCTGGCTGGTGAGAGCAGCAGGTGCCAGGCAGCATCTGGTGCCTTGTCACCTCTGCTGCCCACCCGCCAGCCCTTCATGTGCTTCCCCGTCGCTGTCCTCACCCTGCTTTGCCACTTCACCCCCTCGCCCCCCACTGCTCCTCCTAGTCCCTGGGTGGGGCACGTCCTGCCCTCGGCGCTGTGCAGAGAGCCAGCCCAACCCGAGCACTGAGCTCCCCAACAGCCTGGCCGGCAGGCTCCTGCCTCCCCCTGCCGCCTCGAGCTAGGCCAGCGCCCCAGGAGAGCCAAGACGTCTGCTGGCCAGGAAGAGCCAGGCCCTGCACGTGCCAACGCCCCGCCCAGCACCTCAGCTAAGCTCTGGGGAGCAATTTGCAGCCTGTTCCTACCCTGAACCTGCAGGCTTCACAGCAGCCCCTGGGGCAGAGGCTTAGCACCCCCTTCACCCGCCCCCACCCTCGGGTCCTGCTCTGCCCCCAGGGTGCCCGCTCTGCTGAGCCGTCTCTGGCTGGGTTGCAGGAAGCCCTGTGGTCCGGCTCCCTGGGCCCTGGAGCAGAATGCAGCCTTAGGCCTTAACCCCGTCCTGCCCATGCAGTAGCCAGGGGGCAGGAGGTGGCCGGGTTATCTTGGTGGCCAGCAGCAGGCTGGAGGGAGGAAGCTGCTTTTTGACACTGTGCAGGCAGGCAGGGACAAGCTGCTTCCAGCCACATGGGAGCGGTGGCCAGGGGAAGAGAGGAGCTCTGCCACATCCCCCACCCCGCACTCCTCCCAGCAGCTGGGAGCAGCACCCCTCCCTTCCCTCCTGTGCAGAGCCAACAGGCTGCTGCTGGCCCCCTTCTGGGAGAACCCCAGCAGAAACCTGGGGGGGGCCCTGCTGGGCCAGGTACCGGGGGTGGGTCCTGGGAGACCAGCCCGGCAAGGAGGGCAGAGAGTCCCAGGCGGGAAGGGCTGGGTCGGTCAGACACTCCCCGAGAGAGGAGTACGGGCGTGCCTGTGGGCACACGGGCGTGTCTGTGTCGCCCCTTCTCTCGAGCCACGAAACCTACGCTGAGAAGGCAAGTGAAAGGGATCCAACAAGGCAGAATTTATTTTCAACAAGGGCTCAGGCGACTTGCTGTGAGTCTGAACGCTTGTGTAACCGATTGCCATTGAACTCGCGCGTATGAGCAGTTTTACCAGGTGTCCCGCATGCAGCTTAGGGAAACAGGGTCACCCTATCTTTGGTGAGTTGTTCCGAGAGTTAATTACTCCGACTGTTAAAAATGTCCACCCTGTTTTCAGTCTGAGCTTTACTTCCAGCCAGTAGCTCGTGTGATACTGTTCTCTGCTAGACTGAAGAGCCCATTCTTAAACGTTTGTTCCCCAAGTAGGTCCTCACAGACCCGCGCCTGAGCTCAGGAATTTCTTCACCCTTCAAAGGGCTATTTGAATGAAAAGGGAAGTGTAACTTGCCAACTTCCAAATGTTTCCACTCCGGACACTAATGAATGTCCATTGCAAGCCTCAGAGACTCAGGGCATGGTCCCAGGGCCACAGGCAGGCGGTCTGCCCTGAAGTCAATCCGGGTTCATGGGTAGGGTGACGGTGCTGTCACTGACAGCAAAGTTTGCCCCTAAGAGCCTTCTGCAACAAGGAGCCAAAAAGCATTAAGTCCCCCCCGCCCCCGAGGGTGCATGCAAGCCGCAAGTGCAGCTGGTGCGTTCTAAGGCGGGAATACTTCCAGGGGTATTCGGATCCAGTAAATATCTGGAACTAGCACAATTTCAGAACAAACCCTACGGTTAGAACAGCAGGAGAGCGATGCGGCCGAATGCTCCAGCCGATGCCAAGGCAATTGGGATGCTGGAAATGCCACTGGTTGCATCAAGAATGACCTTCCACTGAAAGCAACAAAACTGGGCAGCAAACCCACAGCTCACTCAGTGATAGCTGCCTGCCATATCTCTGCGTGGCCACAGCCTCCAGTCTGGCTGGCACGTGCCACGGACAGGCCACGGGAGCCACCCCACGTAGCAGCCTTGCCCCTCTGCATGCCGCGGATGGCAGCTCTCTCGCGGTCCTGGGAAGCAGGAAGGGTGGCGGCTGGACTAGGACTCACCCAGCCTGCTCAGCCACAAGCTTCCTCTGTGGCCTTGGGCAACTCACTCCATCTCCCTGGCGTCTCTGTGGCCCATGTACAAGCTGGCGATGGCAACCAGAGCGAATGGCCGCTGCCTGCTCCCGCCTGACAGGCCTGGCCACTGCTGGCCCAGCACGTCCGTGCCTCGGGCTGGCTACAGTAGCCATGGTGGCGGCAGGGGCGTTTCCAACGCTGCCCTAAGCCCACCCTTCGCGAGGGGTCAGAATTCCTCTGGTGCTGGGGCGGTCTGAACGCCCCAGCCCTGAGCGCTCTGCAAGGTCGGCCCACGTGCAGGCCTTTGCCCCCTGACCTAACTGGACCCTAGAGAGCTGGAGCTGTGGGCGGAGCAGAGCAAAGCAGAGAGATGCTTCTGGCAGGGGAACCAGAGGGTATCTGTGCCTGCCTTGGCGCTCTAGCGCTCTCTCGGGGGTGCCTTTCGCACAGCTTCTTTATTCCCAGGCTTCTCTACGCTGGCCACACCGAACGTCTGCACAGCCCAGTGTCTTGGGAGCTAAACCGGGAGTCCTCACGAGCTGATCTGCACCAGACTGGGCAGGAAGTGGTGCCAGGATCCCTGGGGTAGGGAGCTAAACAAACAGGTGGGGATATATCTGCTAGTGTCACAGCACCATGTCTGAAAGGCGCGGTGAGGAGTCAGCACCGCTAGCGACGGTTGGAAGGTCCCTGGGTGAAGAGCCTGAGGTACGATATGCACAAAAGTGCTGTCTGGAGATCCAGTGCTGAGCGCCTGTGTCTTCCCAGCTGTCAGGGAAACGGGAAATTGAATTTGGCCGTTCAGAAAACGACTTTTGGATTTTTCATTCCTTCATTAGAACAGGGCCCGTGTTTAACTTTTCTGCAGCACACGGTTAGAGGGGAAAGAATGAATTATTGAATGAACTTTCCTCAAATGTTCCCTGAGGCTTATGTCAGCTACCTCCTGCTAAGTGCTCAGAGCCTGCTGCTTGCTGATAATCCGTTTGCAAGGCCTTTAAAATATATTCCAGGGTAGCTTTCACCCTGGCTAGCTGGTTAGGGTTATTTTTTAACTAAAAAAATCCAGCGCTTGTTTGGAAGATGCCCCAAAGAAAACAATTGCATTGTTCAAAATAGTAATAATGCATTTCAAAGGACGCCCCCCCATCCCCCCGCATTTCCGGAAACCCCGAGAACTTGATATTTCTGTTCCTTCTGCTCTTGTCTCCAAGCGGCTTTTCCTGCAATCACATGAAATGTGCATTTGCTCTTAGTCCTGCTGTAATGTCCTTGTGCCAGGCTAGTGCAGGCCGTGGCTGCCATGTGGGAGTATCCACTTGGAGTGGTAGGGAAGAGCCTCCGGACCCCCACGGAGATGGGGGCTCTTCATGCCCGGTGTGGTACAGACACAGCTAGCACGCACGAGAAGGCATGTATGGGGCATGAAGCTGAGGGTCAGCCCAGGTCCCACTCACGGTCCATTCATGGTGTAGGTGGGTGGATTTACTGCTGCTGTGTCCTCATGGGTCTCTGGCTCCGTCGATGAGGAGAACCAGAAGGCTGCTTGCGTGTGCGCAGTGATGTGGGCCCAATGACCACCGCTGACCCTGGGAGGGCCCCCAACGGCCACAAACCAGATAAGGATCCACGGTGCCAGGCCGGGTTTATTGCAGAGCCAAGTGCAGTAGCAGTTGTCAGGAGACTCTACTGAACCGCTCCACACGTGTACGTGTCACAATGGAGTTACTCAGTCAGCGGGAAATTTCCACTGTCCCCCCAAGACACCACCTTACATACAGGTAGAACAAACCACACCTCACTGCTGACGCTGTCAGGTCGCTACTTAGATCCCTGCGCCTCGCGGTTTGAGATGCTCTCTGTCCATCATCCTCTCATTGTAGATCTTTTCCTGAACCTGGGTCTGTTTCTGTGAGGGGTGGGTACCAAGGTCTTTTCTAAAGAGCTAGTAATAGCACTTGCTTCCCACTTACGCCCAGTGCCAGTTACTGTTCTGCAGTCGGTACCTAGCACCAGCTCCTGCTTTGCACTCTCAGCCCTGTTCGTGCCAAGTTCTGTGAGCTGGGGCCTGCCTCTTGCTCACAGCTCAGCCTTGCTTCGTGTCAGTCAGGTTTTGTCCATTGTTAGCTAGGCCTCAGGCCAGGCCTGTGCTGCACTGGCTTCTGTTCTAGGCCTTCATCTTGGCAGATCCTCCACCAGAGCACAGCCACAGTGTTACATCCTCAAGACCGCCCTGTCATCCGTGGAGCCAGTGCGTGTAACACAGCAGTGAAGTGCGCTTCACCCGTGCCAGCTGCTCCTCCGGCCCACCCAGTCCGCTCGGCACCCCGGCTCGGCTTTGGCCACGGAGAATAACCTGGGTGACAAACCCTAGCTCCGGCAGCCAGGCTCCCCTTCTATACCACCCTGTCAGGGAGCTGGCATCGCGGGAACTGGTGGGGGCACAGACAAGAGGGTGAAGCTGCGACTTGGCTGTGTTTTGGCTTTCTGCGGCTCCTGCAGCCTGGCGCGAAACAGGGTAGATCTGGTCTGGAAAGGTTCAGCCCTTCAGTTGGGCTGCTGCCCTGCAGCACATGGGACAGGCAGGGAGGTGTCAGGGTCGGGCTGGAGAAGGGGGTATCCCACGCGATGCCCTGGTGCCTTTGGGTACCTCTGCCCTGCAGCACACGGGACAGGCAGGGAGGTGTCAGGGTCGGGCTGGAGAAGGGGGTATCCCGCGCGATGCCCTGGTGCCTTTGGGTACCTCTGCCCTGCAGCACATGGGACAGGCAGGGAGGTGTCAGGGTCGGGCTGGAGAAGGGGGTATCCCTCGCGATGCCCTGGTGCCTTTGGGTACCTCTGCCCTGCAGCACACGGGACAGGCAGGGAGGTGTCAGGGTCGGGCTGGAGAAGGGGGTATCCCACGCGATGCCCTGGTGCCTTTGGGTACCTCTGCCCTGCAGCACACGGGACAGGCAGGGAGGTGTCAGGGTCGGGCTGGAGAAGGGGGTATCCCACGCGATGCCCTGGTGCCTTTGGGTACCTCTGCCCTGCAGCACATGGGACAGGCAGGGAGGTGTCAGGGTCGGGCTGGAGAAGGGGGTATCCCACGCGATGCCCTGGTGCCTTTGGGTACCTCTGCCCTGCAGCACACGGGACAGGCAGGGAGGTGTCAGGGTCGGGCTGGAGAAGGGGGTATCCCACGCGATGCCCTGGTGCCTTTGGGTACCTCTGCCCTGCAGCACACGGGACAGGCAGGGAGGTGTCAGGGTCGGGCTGGAGAAGGGGGTATCCCGCGCGATGCCCTGGTGCCTTTGGGTACCTCTGCCCTGCAGCACACGGGACAGGCAGGGAGGTGTCAGGGTCGGGCTGGAGAAGGGGGTATCCCTCGCGATGTCCTGGTGCCTTTGGGTACCTCTGCCCTGCAGCACACGGGACAGGCAGGGAGGTGTCAGGGTCGGGCTGGAGAAGGGGGTATCCCACGCGATGCCCTGGTGCCTTTGGGTACCTCTGCCCTGCAGCACACGGGACAGGCAGGGAGGTGTCAGGGTCGGGCTGGAGAAGGGGGTATCCCACGCGATGCCCTGGTGCCTTTGGGTACCTCTGCCCTGCAGCACACGGGACAGGCAGGGAGGTGTCAGGGTCGGGCTGGAGAAGGGGGTATCCCACGCGATGCCCTGGTGCCTTTGGGTACCTCTGCCCTGCAGCACATGGGACAGGCAGGGAGGTGTCAGGGTCGGGCTGGAGAAGGGGGTATCCCACGCGATGCCCTGGTGCCTTTGGGTACCTCTGCCCTGCAGCACACGGGACAGGCAGGGAGGTGTCAGGGTCGGGCTGGAGAAGGGGGTATCCCACGCGATGCCCTGGTGCCTTTGGGTACCTCTGCCCTGCAGCACACGGGACAGGCAGGGAGGTGTCAGGGTCGGGCTGGAGAAGGGGGTATCCCGCGCGATGCCCTGGTGCCTTTGGGTACCTCTGTCCTGCAGCACACGGGACAGGCAGGGAGGTGTCAGGGTCGGGCTGGAGAAGGGGGTATCCCTCGCGATGTCCTGGTGCCTTTGGGTACCTCTGCCCTGCAGCACACGGGACAGGCAGGGAGGTGTCAGGGTCGGGCTGGAGAAGGGGGTATCCCACGCGATGCCCTGGTGCCTTTGGGTACCTCTGCCCTGCAGCACACGGGACAGGCAGGGAGGTGTCAGGGTCGGGCTGGAGAAGGGGGTATCCCACGCGATGCCCTGGTGCCTTTGGGTACCTCTGCCCTGCAGCACACGGGACAGGCAGGGAGGTGTCAGGGTCGGTCTGGAGAAGGGGGTATCCCACGCGATGCCCTGGTGCCTTTGGGTACCTCTGTCCTGCAGCACACGGGACAGGCAGGGAGGTGTCAGGGTCGGGCTGGAGAAGGGGGTATCCCACGCGATGCCCTGGTGCCTTTGGGTACCTCTGCCCTGCAGCACACGGGACAGGCAGGGAGGTGTCAGGGTCGGGCTGGAGAAGGGGGTATCCCACGCGATGACCTGGTGCCTTTGGGTACCTCTGCCCTGCAGCACACGGGACAGGCAGGGAGGTGTCAGAGTCGGGCTGGAGAAGGGGGTATCCCACGCGATGCCCTGGTGCCTTTGGGTACCTCTGCCCTGCAGCACACGGGACAGGCAGGGAGGTGTCAGGGTCGGGCTGGAGAAGGGGGTATCCCACGCGATGCCCTGGTGCCTTTGGGTACCTCTGCCCTGCAGCACACGGGACAGGCAGGGAGGTGTCAGGGTCGGGCTGGAGAAGGGGGTATCCCACGCGATGCCCTGGTGCCTTTGGGTACCTCTGCCCTGCAGCACACGGGACAGGCAGGGAGGTGTCAGGGTCGGGCTGGAGAAGGGGGTATCCCACGCGATGCCCTGGTGCCTTTGGGTACCTCTGCCCTGCAGCACACGGGACAGGCAGGGAGGTGTCAGGGTCGGGCTGGAGAAGGGGGTATCCCACACGATGCCCTGGTGCCTTTGGGTACCTCTGCCCTGCAGCACACGGGACAGGCAGGGAGGTGTCAGGGTCGGGCTGGAGAAGGGGGTATCCCGCGCGATGTCCTGGTGCCTTTGGGTACCTCTGCCCTGCAGCACACGGGACAGGCAGGGAGGTGTCGGGGTCGGGCTGGAGAAGGGGGTATCCCACGCGATGCCCTGGTGCCTTTGGGTACCTCTTCCCTGCAGCTGAAGGTGCAATTGCAGCCCGTGTAGACATGCCTGGGCTGGCACAGATCCAGTGAGCCTTGCCAACAATGGCAATGAAGCCTGGACGGCCAGGCCTCCAGGGTGGGCTGTACCCTCCTGCCCTGACCCTAGTCTGTGCTCACATGCCTAGCCTGTGCCAGGGACTGCCTCACTGCAGCCGCGGTGTCCCATTCCTGGGTGGGTGTCGTGGTACCCACACGGGCTGCAGGTCCACGCCCGGTCGCAGCGCAGACATGCCCGAAGGGTTCTGCGTGTTCGCACGCAGATGGGACTGCGCTCGAGGCAAGGCTCGCTCCTGCCCGTTCGGCTCCGTGTGCCAGTCCAGGCTCTGTGAATGGGCCACATGCCCGACAGGCAGTTACTGCCTGGCCTCTCCATCTCTCCACGGCGCAAGCACCCTTTGCCACAGCGTGGCTCTTTTCTTCTCCTTGCTAGTCATAACTAATTAAAGTCCCTGTAATTAACTGAAGGCATAATTAGCCTTTTGGAGTTTGGGAGGCATAACAGTATGGAACAGCTTCTAATTGCGAGGGATGGTCTGATGTGATCATGGATTTTAATAATCTCAAAACAAGGGAATAAACAGCTTCTCTTTCTGTTCCCATGTGCTGCTGTTTACACACCACTGGACCAGTTCCACTCCTGTTGGGAGAAGCTCTGATTAGCAATCCATATCTAATGAGAGGCAGTTCGTGAATGGTGTTAAAGGTGAACATAAACTCCAAGTGGTTCAAGGCATGCCATCCCAATTGATCAAGGCAAGTGTCTAAATTAAGGCATGACCAATCAATCATTTTAAAAACAAATTGCATTATAAATCCTAGCATGTCAAATCTAATCTTTTGCTCTATAGACACATCTCCAGTCTCTCTGATTTTTGCTATGCTCCAGCAGGTTGCAAGGACATCCAATATGAATTCCAAGAAAGGCCCTTTTGGTTTGATTTAGGGGTTTGATCTTCAGCACAAGCTAGGAAATTAATTGGAATGGTGGTTCTCGCCAGAAAGGAAGTAAATTTCAGATGATTGGTGAGAAACCCATGTGACATTTTCTCATTCCTAGTGGCACCCTTCAAATGCCTGATTTTCCAAATCCGCATCTATTCATGCCCCCAAAGTTACTGTGTCTGAATCTGTCCCCGTGAAGAGCTGGCTAGTCACAGACTGTTCAGACAGGAATTTCCAAAAGGCATTGGTACATACTAACTTTGCTCCCCTTGGGCTCCGGGGAAGTTCTATGATTGGTTCAATGGAAGTAGTTAGGCCAACACTGAGTATAAAGATGGTCAGAAAATGGGGGAGCAGATTGTAGAAGAAAAATTGAATGAAAATTAGGGTTGCCAGATGGTTGAAACAAAAATACCAAACACCACCCAAAAAAAACACCAGGAAAAAATTCTGTTGAAGGGGGAAAAATGGTGGGGAGACCAAAGTTGTTGAGCCAAAAAAAAAGGGGGGGGGCTTATTAAGCCAAAAAAAAATTAAAATAAAACAGCATGTCCCCTTTAAGAGTGAGTGCAGGGATAGGAACAGGGGAGCGGTTGAGCACTAGAGCCCGGGGAAGCATTCCCCTAGCTCTTTTGGCCGGCAGCCTTGAGGAACCAGGTAAGCATGGGGGCTGGGGTCGGGGGGCTGGGAGTGTTGGGGGCTGGGGAGCTCGGGAGGGAGGGGGAGAGACAGGCTGGGCGCTGAGTGTTTGTAGGGTTGCCAAGTGCCCGGCATTTTTGCCTCCTGCGGGGGAAAAATTCAGAGAATACCCGACATCTGAGGTGCCTGGTATTCTCTGAATTTTTTTACTGGACAGGAGGCGAAAATACCCGACTGTCCAGGTGAATACCGGACACCTGGCAACCCTAATGAAAATGGAAAAAAGATTTTTGTTTTGAAATTTTTCACAGAAATTTCAGCTCTTTAGTGGAAACCAAAAACTTTGGGCTGAAAACTGAAAGTTTCCACCAGGAAAATCAAAATCAAATTGAAACATTTTAGGTCATTTCAACATGGATCTGGGGTTGCCTTCACTGCAACAGTGCCTCATGGGATGTGTCATTTTCAGAATCAGACCCTCGTTTCTTCTTGGCTCTTGACTTGCAGGCCAAACTACATCTCCCATGATGCATCATGGCCTTTCTCTTGCTGACCTGTCACAGTGACTCATAGAAGCCACATGCTTGTGCTGCATGGTGGAAGATGTAGCCCAATCAAGGAATCCCATGGACGGGAATGGGGACATCAGGCAACCTGTACTACAAATCTCATGCGACACTGCATTGGCCAGGTGGGCGTGGTTTAATCTCAAACCACATTTCCAAACTGAAAAGTTTCAGATTTTGTCTGACATCTTCTGGCTTTCGGTGTTCGATTGTCCACAGAAAGTGAACACTTGGTGCAGAGAAAAAATGTGCTTAATTGAAAGCCCATTATTTTCATGGAAAAACACTTTCAGTAGAACATTTTGGACCAGCCTTTGTGGAGAGCTGTTGACCTTCCCACCCCTATTGGTTCTGGTTTAGATTTCACAGCGCTGAGTGTGCATGGGCGGACTGACGAGTGTCTGAGTTGTGTGTTGCTTTACAAGTGGCCAAAAGTGCTCTGGGATCGTCTTGCAAACGAAGCCTGGCTGCAGCCCAGGTGTGTCTGGGGCGCTCTGTAAGCTCCTCGCCCCAGTCCAGGGGAGCGCGTCTAGGGCACTCCATGAGCCCCTCGCCCCCGTCCAGGGGAGAGCGGCCGGGGCGCTCCGTGAGCTCCTCGCCCCCGTCCAGGGGAGCGCGGCCGGGGCGCTCCGTGAGCCCCTCGCCCCCGTCCAGGGGAGCGCGGCCGGGGCGCTCCGTGAGCCCCTCGCCCCCGTCCAGGGGAGCGCGGCCGGGGCGCTCCGTGAGCCCCTCGCCCCCGTCCAGGGGAGCGCGGCCGGGGCGCTCCGTGAGCCCCTCGCCCCCGTCCAGGGGAGCGCGGCCGGGGCGCTCCGTGAGCCCCTCGCCCCCGTCCAGGGGAGCGCGGCCGGGGCGCTCCGTGAGCTCCTCGCCCCCGTCCAGGGGAGAGCGGCCGGGGCGCTCCGTGAGCTCCTCGCCCCCGTCCAGGGGAGAGCGGCCGGGGCGCTCCGTGAGCTCCTCGCCCCCGTCCAGGGGAGCGCGGCCGGGGCGCTCCGTGAGCTCCTCGCCCCCGTCCAGGGGAGCGCGGCCGGGGCGCTCCGTGAGCCCCTCGCCCCCGTCCAGGGGAGCGCGGCCGGGGCGCTCCGTGAGCCCCTCGCCCCCGTCCAGGGGAGAGCGGCCGGGGCGCTCCGTGAGCCCCTCGCCCCCGTCCAGGGGAGAGCGGCCGGGGCGCTCCGTGAGCCCCTCGCCCCCGTCCAGGGGAGCGCGGCCGGGGCGCTCCGTGAGCCCCTCGCCCCCGTCCAGGGGAGCGCGGCCGGGGCGCTCCGTGAGCCCCTCGCCCCCGTCCAGGGGAGCGCGGCCGGGGCGCTCCGTGAGCCCCTCGCCCCCGTCCAAGGGAGCGCGGCCGGGGCGCTCCGTGAGCCCCTCGCCCCCGTCCAAGGGAGCGCGGCCGGGGCGCTCCGTGAGCCCCTCGCCCCCGTCCAGGGGAGCGCGGCCGGGGCGCTCCGTGAGCCCCTCGCCCCCGTCCAGGGGAGCGCGGCCGGGGCGCTCCGTGAGCTCCTCGCCCCCGTCCAGGGGAGCGCGGCCGGGGCGCTCCGTGAGCTCCTCGCCCCCGTCCAGGGGAGCGCGGCCGGGGCGCTCCGTGAGCTCCTCGCCCCCGTCCAGGGGAGCGCGGCCGGGGCGCTCCGTGAGCTCCTCGCCCCCGTCCAGGGGAGCGTGTCTGGGGCGCTCCGTGAGCCCCTCGCCCCCGTCCAGGGGAGCGTGTCTGGGGCGCTCCGTGAGCTCCTCGCCCCCGTCCAGGGGAGCGCGGCCGGGGCGCTCCGTGAGCCCCTCGCCCCCGTCCAGGGGAGAGCGGCTGGGGCGCTCCGTGAGCCCCTCGCCCCCGTCCAGGGGAGCGCGGCCGGGGCGCTCCGTGAGCCCCTCGCCCCCGTCCAGGGGAGCGTGTCTGGGGCGCTCCGTGAGCTCCTCGCCCCCGTCCAGGGGAGCGCGGCCGGGGCGCTCCGTGAGCCCCTCGCCCCCGTCCAGGGGAGCGCGGCTGGGGCGCTCCGTGAGCCCCTCGCCCCCATCCAGGGGAGCGCGGCCGGGGCGCTCCGTGAGCCCCTCGCCCCCGTCCAGGGGAGCGCGTCTGGGGCGCTCCGTGAGCTTCTCGCCCCCGTCCAGGGGAGCGCGGCCGGGGCGCTCCGTGAGCCCCTCGCCCCCGTCCAGGGGAGCGCGTCTGGGGCGCTCCGTGAGCCCCTCGCCCCCGTCCAGGGGAGCGCGGCCGGGGCGCTCCGTGAGCCCCTCGCCCCCGTCCAGGGGAGTGCGGCCGGGGCGCTCCGTGAGCTTCTCGCCCCCGTCCAGGGGAGTGTGTTCGTGGGGAGGAGAAGGGCTGAAGTGGCGCCTCGTCTCAAATGCTTCCTTGGCTCAGGCTCGGAGGGGGAGGCGTGACGCACTTGCCAAGGAGCAGAAGGCCAAAACCCACCCAGAAGCCAATGAGCAAACCGAAGTAAAAGGATCTGTAGCCGTGAGACAGTGGAAGCAAGCACCCCCCAGTCACAGCCAGGAATACGTCGGGGAGCCCCGGGGCCTGGCCTGCAGCCAAACACTAAGCAGGCACGATTGCTCAGGGACGGAGGTCCTCTCCTCTCACTGGGAAAGTAGCATCCAAACTCGGAAGCGTCTTCTCTCGACACTCCACTGCTCCATGCAAATGGGCCCCGTCCCTCTCCCATGTCGGCGCTAGAATGAAACTGTGCCACTAACCCACCCCATCCACAGCTCTGCCTCCCTCACCCACAGTCCTCTGCACCCCTTATTTCCCCAGAACTCGTGGCCCTTCGCTCCCTGCTCCCCATGCATGCCCACGTCCCTGTGCCCGTCCCCCCACCCAGCCCCAGCTAATGTCACCACTGCTCTAGCAGGATTGAGAATGAAGGCACTTGCCCGCCTAGGAGCGCTGTTAACTCAGAATTTTAAGCTCTTTGTGCTTTTTCATCTCAGACACTAAACAATGAGGAAATCACCAGGCAACATGAACATGCAGCCCCTCCCCCCTGGCCTCGGCTTACCTCTCTATCAGCCAAATGTCACTGCATCCAAATGCACTCAAAGGTCTGCGAACGTGCTCTCCGTCCCTTCCAGGCTACAAGCCCCTCCCCCTGGAGAACATCCCGCTTCTCAGACACACACCGACTGCAAATCCAGAGCCAGGCCTGCAAATGCCTGGGAGCAGCAAGCCAAGGTTGGGGTTTTTCCAGCTAAAATCTCAGTGAGTGTCTGGAGACCAGCGCCAGGTTCTGAGTTTTCCAATGTCTGTGAACAAAACAAAACCAAAAACCAGGGAAAAGATCGGCCGTGATTTTGGAGCTTCCCCTCCATGGCTTGGTTGACGAGCAGAAGCTCATTGACTGTCGTGTTGTTTCACATTTGCCATGTCTGTGGGAAGAGAGGGAGAACCCATCTGAAAAACATGTCGCACTCTTTCACCTCCCGGTTCTCAAGCCGCTCTGTTGGTGTCATTCTGGCAGAGATAAGGCTGCAGGCTGTGCTGCAAAGGGCAGGGTACTGGGAAAACACTAACCTACCTTCCTCCATGGCCCTCCCACCCCATGCAGCGCTCAGTCCAACTTTCCTTTCCTCCCATCCACTTAATACTCTCCTCAGTCCCTTACCCTGCCGTGGTAGTTCTGCCAAGGAAACACCAGGCACAAGCCTTATGGGGAACCTCACTCAGATATACGGCAAGACTCCCACTAGTGTTGTAAAACTCAGAAACTGCCCCGCTCCTTCGGCCCGAGGAGCACGGCGCCTCCTCCCCACCTTGGCCAGGGGCCAGCGAAGCTGTCGTCTGGCCTGACTAGAGTATATTTTATATGCAGTCTTGGGGGGAAAATGACCTTCCTTCCTTTAGATACGTGGACAGCCTGTTCCCTAGAACTCTTGCAATAGGCCTGGAGCAAGACTGTCCAAATACGATTCTTTGATTCCTTTTCTTTTATCAGAGGACTTTGGCCAGGTCTGTAACTGAAAGGAAGCAGTGACATGACCATATCCGCATCGTTCAGATGGAGCCGCATTAACTCACCATCCCCCAGAGGCCAGGGCATCCGAAGTTACTGGAAATTCAGCGCCTCAAACTTTGTACAAAGCAACTTTTTGTCTCTGTAAAGCCAAGGGGCACTTGGCAGCCCGGCTCATCGCTGAGCAGGAGTGAAGGGTTTAAAATGCTTCAGCTGGGGCTGATCCCCACACACCGTGCCCAGGGCCCAGCAGAATCTGTCACCAGCCCTGGTGGGGGGTGTCTGTCATAGAATCCTAGAGCCCAAGGACTGGCAGAGACCTCGGGAGGCATCCAGTCCAGCCCCTGCCCAAGGCAGGACCAGCCCAACTCATCATCCCAGCCCTGGTTTGTCAAGCTGGGACTGAAACACCTCTAGGGATGGAGATTCCACCCCCCTCCCCCCCCGGGAACCCGTCCCAGCGCTTCCCCACCCGCCTAGGGAAATAGTTTTTCCTAATCTCCAACCTAGACCTCCCCCACTGTAACTTGAGACCATTGCTCCTTGTTCTGCCACCTGCCCCACTGAGAACAGCCTCTCTCCATCCTCTGTGGAACCTCCCTTCAGGGAGCTGCAGGCTGCTGTCAAATCCCCCCTCACTCTTCTCTTCTGCAGACTGAATAAGCCCAAATCCCTCAGCCCCTCCTCATAGGTCATGTGCTCCAGCCCCCTCAGCATTTTGGTTGCCCTCCGCTGGACCCTCTCCAATGCGTCCACATCCTTTCTATTGCCCAGAACTGGACACAGTACTCCCAATGTGGCCTCACCAGTGCCAAATAATCATCACTTCCCTCGATTTGCTGGCAATGCTCCCCCTAATGCACCCCAATATGCCATTAGCCCTCTTGGCTACAAGGGCCCCCTGTTGACTCATCTCCAGCTTCTCATCCACTGTAACCCCCAGGGCCTTTTCTACAGAACTGCTGCTTAGCCAGTCGGTCCCCAGCCTGTACCAATGTTTGGGATTCTTCCTCCCAAGGGCAGGACTCCGCACTTGTCCTTGTTGAACCTCATCAGATTTCTTTTGGCCCAACCCTCCAATGTGTCCAGGTCACTCTGGACCCTGTCCCTGCCCTCCTATACCGTTCTCCCCCTAGCAGTGTGTGTCCAGCCCCCTCCTGGGAGGTGCAAATAGGTGAAGCCTGTTTCCCTTTACAGGAATAATAGGCCAGGGTCTTATCTTAGCTAGTGGTCCAGCCGTTTGCACTGAAACATGCCGGATTAGATAAATAGTAAAACAAAGGGATTAACGGCCAAGGGATTGTAGGCGAGTCCAAGTAATGAGGCATAAAAGTCAGAAATGGTTACAAGAGGCATAAAGCTAAAACTCGTCCTAGTGCCTGACCACAAACACTGTCAGATCTCCACAGAGGTCTCCTATGTACCAGCAGACCCTGTCCCAATTCGCAGGGCAGGGCCTGTCCCCCAGAGTCCAATGGCTGTTTTACTTTGTGGTTTAGGTGTGATGCAAAGCATACAGGGAGAGAGATGAGGGGTGTCCTGGTGTCTGCCCCCTTCTTTGTATAGTCCTGTCCCCTTGGAGGAGACTTCCAGCTGAGAGCAAGGCGAGGGGCAGGCTGGTGAACAAAGGAAACTTCCTGCTACTTCTTTGCTACAATGTAGATTTTGTCCCTGTCCCCCTCCTTACCTGGCTGGCCCTGCCCGAGGCACAGGTTGCACTTTGAGAGTCCGACTTAGCCGCTCCTCAGATTTATCTGAGCAACTTGCTTCAGTCACAAGTTCTGCCTGTGTTTACAACTTTACGCACAAGGCGTCCGTGCCCAGAAAACCTCCCTAGACATTCAGGAAGGGATTTGAAAGTAGCCATCCTGGTTACACAGGGAGGCTGTGAATGAACCACTTCCACCCTGACGTGATTAGCCTCATTAACACAAGTAACTTCTTTCTTTTGCTGTTCCTGCCTCTGTAACTTCCTCTCCAACTCATCTGATAAAGTGGGTTTACCCACAGAAGCTCATGCCCTAATCAATCTGTTTGGGCATGTCTACACAGCAGGGCTAAAGCTGAAAGAAGCTACGCAACTTTAGCTACGTCTATTGCATAGGTGAAGTTGAAATAGCTGGCAAGATTCTGGGATGATTCGAACATGTTTCTGGGCTGCATTAACAGGTGTGTTGTGAGCAAGATACGAGAAGTCATTCTTCCGCTCTACTCTGCGCTGACTAGGCCCCAGTTGGAGTATTGTGTCCAGTTCTGGGCACCACATTTCATGAAAGATGTGGAGAAACTGGAGAAGGTCCAGAGAAGAGCAACAAGAATGATGAAAGGTCTAGAGAACATGACCTATGAGGGAAGACTGAAAGAACTGCGCTTGTTTAGTTTGGAAAGGAGAAGATTGAGGGGGGACATGATAGCAGTTTTCAAGTATCTAAAAGGGTGTCACAAGGAGGAGGGAGAAAAATTGTTCTCCTTGGCCTCTGAGGATGGGACAAGAGGCAATGGGCTTAAACTTTAGCAAGGGAGGCTTAGGCTGGACATTAGGAAAAAGTTCCTACCTGTCAGGGTGGTCAAACACTGGAATAAATTGCCCAGGGAGGCTGAGGAATCCCCATCTCTGAAGATATTTTAAAGCGGGTTAGATAGACATCTGTCAGGGATGGTCTAGACAGTATTTGGTCCTGCCATGAGGGCAGGGGACTGGACTCGATGATCTTTCAAGGTCCCTTCCAGTCCTAGTATTCTATGATTCTAGCTTAATTTGACTTTTGGTGCTGTCTACCCAGTAGGAAGTAGAAGGAAGAACACTCTTCTTTCAACTTTCCTTACTCCTTGTAAAACGAGGGTTACAGGAGTCGAAATAAGAAGTCCTCCAGCTTGCTATTATTTAGCCATTATGATGAAATAACGGCTTGTAGAATAGACACGAGCGATGTTATTTTGGAATAACATCAGTTACTCCAAAATAACACTGCTGTGTAGACGTACCCTTTGTCTTTAAGGGCATGTCTACACTAGGAAATTATTTCAAAATAATAACTCCCAAAATAACTATTTCAAAATAGTGTGTCCACACTACGGAGAAGCCTTGAAATCAGTCTGAGGCAGACTGCCTTGCTGTGGACGCACGACCTCACCTTAGGGCCCCAGGCAGAACTGGGGAGTAAGTACTCTGAATGACGCTAGGGAGAAGTTATTTCGAAACAGCAGCAGTAGCGTGTCCACACCCCGGCTATTTCGAAATAAGCGCTATTCCCCGGGGAAAGCAGGAGTTGTTATTTCCAAATAGCGGGCTCGATAGTGTGGATGCTCCGCTAGTTATTTCGAAATAACTCCCTGGGGTAGACCAGGCTGAGGTGGGTGCCACAGGACTCCTTGTTATTGCCATAATGTTATTGATGGTCAAGTTATGAGATTTGAAATGGCATCTCTGCAGCCAGCTTGTACCAACTCCTGCCTAAAACCAGGGCGTCTTACGTCAGCTTGGTGAAGAGCTCCCCAGCCATCCCGGGGAGGGTAAGTCCCCACCTGGGCCTCAATCCCATCAGAGGACTCGAGCCCTGGGCTCCAGCTGGCAGTGTGCTGCGGGTCCTGACTGCGTCCCAGCTTCTCCGTCAGCCCGGCGCAGGAAGAGGGGTCTGTCCATCATCCCCCGCCTGGGCTGGCTCCCACAAAGTCAGTGAGTTCTGCTGCCCGCTGTGCCCCTGATTAACTCTCCCGGGGACTGGACCCTCAGCGCTTGCCCCTCTGCCCCTCCCGCCTCCAGACGGGTTAGTGACTCTGCCCCACCCGGCCCCGGTGCTGCCAGCTCTCTGCCTGGCTCGGGGCAAATCTGGGAGGCCCCTCTGCTCCACACTCCCACCTCCCAGCTGAGCAAGGGAGGGACTCCCCGTCATGCCCCTGGCCAAGAACTGGAGGGATTGCAGCTGCCTGGAGCAGCCCAGCTGCCAGTCACCCACCGGAGCTGATGACAAGCTTGCTACAGCCTTGCCCAGTGGCTGGGTCTCTAGCTCCAGCAGCCAGTCCCAGTCCAATCTCCAGCATCATGGAGTGGGCCCTGCATTGGCCAGAGCCATACACTGGCCCAAGGACTTTCCGGGGCGACCCTGTGCGAGGCCAGCAGAGCGAGCACTTGTGTGATCTGCTGTTGACCGTGCTTTGAATTCAGCCGCAGCTGAGCCAGACCCATGGGCAGCGTCCGGGCGCGTCTGCAGTTGGCAGCAGCAGCTCCCTCATGCCTGCTGATTCACCTAGAGCCTCTTTCTCTTTGGCCAGGCCTGTCGGGATCCCTCTCTTCTCTGCGCTGCAGCAGTGTCATGGGGTTTAGACCTGTATTAACAAGCCTGCTGCGCCCGGACAGGTGACAGGCAGCTCTTGTTTGCTTTTCCATCGACAGGGCTCAAAGCAAACAACCACCCTCTGGGATTAGCTGGCTGTCGAGATGCCTCCTTTGTAGCTAGGTTACTCTCTCGCTTCACAAGGCTACGCTGCCTCCCGGCCAGCTCCATCAGCTCTGGCTGCCCAAGCGAGGCTGTTGGAAAAGAACGGGTTCGTCAGGAAATGGCATTTCCACAGCCTGCTGTCCTCGGGCTCTCGCTGCACTTTGGAAAGGTGGCCACGCGCGAGCGGAGTCAGGCTCACAGGCTGTTTTCTGTGGCCCAGTGGGCCTGCCTCTGTGGGACCTTGGTGCCATTCCTAGCCCACGTACTCTCTCTGCACCTTAGCTAGTCCTCTGCCTTCCTCCAGCGCCATGCAGCCTGGCTCCCCATGTCGGCTATGGAGTGCAAGGAATTACAAAGCCTGTGAGTCAAAGAACGTGCAACTGCCCGGCTTCCAGCCTGGGCCTGCTGCCTTGGCCTAAGGGCAATTCTGGAGCCTGTGTCCCTGAGAATCCTGGGACTCTTTCCAGCCCAGCGCAGGACATGAGCATTGACTCCAGAGAGTCTCATGCCCCTGGCCAAAGTGCAGTTTGCAGCGCTTACAGCTCGGCCATCCCCGGGACATGGGCAGGCCTGGGGCTGGCCTGAGGAACAGCCACGTCAGGGCGCTGGGTGCCCGTTTTCTCAGCGCTGCAGCTGCCTCTGCAAAGGTCACCGCATTGCTCCCAGGGTGGCAGCAGCCGTGTTCTCTGTCTCCCGTCCTCCTGGCGCGGGGCGAGGCCGTTGCTGCTCACAGCCCCGCCAGTAGCCCCGGCGGAAGCTTTGCGAACGTGTCCCTGGGGACACGGACACCCAGTAACGCTGACACGGAGACACGGCCACGCTGCCCACGGGGAGCCGGTGTGGGCGCAGGTGGCGCATGGGGAGGAAATCACCAGCCCATGGCTATGGGGCTGTACCCAGCAACCCCTCCCCCCCGGCGGCTTTTCCCGCCGATGCCCTGGACTAGCAGCTGCCCTGACGGCTGTTCCCCCGTCCTTCCCTCCCGACTCCTCCACCAAGCCTTGTGGAAACCGTGCAGGCCACCCGTGGGCTCTGCTCTTCCAGCGCGGCGACCCTCCCAGGGCAGGCGGCTCCCCGCTGGGATCTGGAGGGCAGGTGCCCAGGTGCCTGGCTTTCCACCGAGTGCGGTGGGGGGGCCCTCGCAGTGGCTGGTCGCATGACTGGAGGTTACTGCAGGTGGGGAAGGAGCTGAGTCACAGCCTGGGCCAGCCCCTGCTCAGCCGGGCCAGTCCCAGCCCGTCTCTGCACACGAGTCCCTCCCGGCCTGGGCGCCCCCGGAAGAAGTCGGGCAGGGGAGGTTCCAGTGGACCTGCTGGCGAGTCTGGGTTTTACCCTGGTGTCCACCCTGCGTGTGTTGGCAACCCCAGGAGCCACGGAGAAACCGCCTGCTGGCCTGGCCGGGGTCGACCAGCCTGTGGCAGTGGAGCCGGGCCCGTTAAATCGCCATCGAGAGCACCGCACACGCCGGGCGCCTCTGAGGGCTGGTGGCACATTGCGCCCTGGGCAGAACGGAGGGCGGGCTTCCCCCAGCCCCGCCCCTTCCAGCCAAGGAAAAAGGAGAACAGTGTATTTGATATGCAGTGCGTTGCATCTGCTAGATTCAAAGCATACAGTATAATGATATTGATGCGATTCTTTCCCACTTGCTGTTTCTGTCCACAGAGTATGTGTTGCTATCAGAGGTTAAGTAGCCTGTTTTGCCACAAAATATTTGTAATACTTTGATCTAAGGATTATGTATAAATAGAGCTTCTGATTTTCAGCTTGAGCTAATAAACACCCATAAAACTTCCCTGATATGAAAATAAATCGCATTGGTGTTTATCTAAAAACCACTGGCGAAATGCCAGAAATGACTACTCGGTTTGTGCTGACTTCTCGTTTCTTTCCTAATGCGGTTTATCTAGGCAACGTCTCTGCTCTCAGGCTTGTGTCTTGCACCCTGGCTACACAGAGCGGACTGGGCAGGGGGTGCATTTTAACAAGCATTGCCATTTTATACATTCATTGGTCCATGTAGACCTTGCTGGTGAGCACTAGAGGTTGCCTAGTGTGCTTTAACGTTGGTGAACTCAAAAATTGCTAAAAATAAACCCTGAAAATTAACCTCCCTGGCTACGTCTACACTGGCCCCTTTTCCGAAAGGGGCATGTTAATTTTACAGGTCATAATAAGGAAATCCGCGGGGGATTAAAATATCCCCCGCGGCATTTAAATAAAAATGTCCGCCACTTTTTTCCGGCTTTTAGAAGGAGGAATAAGAGATCCTCCGGAAAAGGGCTTTTTTTCCGGAGGATCGGGGCCAGTGTAGATGCTCTTTTCCGGCTTTTCTAAAAGCCGGAAAAAAGCGGCGGACATTTTTATTTAAATGCCGCGGGGGATATTTAAATCCCCCGCGGATTTCCCTATTAAGACCTCTGAAATTAACATGCCCCTTCCAGAAAAGGGGCCAGTGTAGACGTAGCCCCTGTGTATAAATAGTTTGTCTTTCATTGCCCCCACAGTATGAGACTGTTTGAACAGATGAACACGAGCCACCTTGCCTTCTCGCAGCTATGACACTTACTCCTCAGATAGAAGGGTTTACCTGTGAAATGTGGCGTGGTTTCCTTATGACCCTCCTCGAAGGGTACATGTTGTATCCACTCTGAGAGCCTTTCTGGCTACATCAGGACAGCAAAGAACACCAGCTTCTCGAGAGGATTAATGAACACTATTAGTAAGAGCTTCAAAGTTTTAAAATACATTGCTGAGTCTAAGCTGCTGTGATTTAACAGGAGTGTCACATTAGTGGTAATAAATATAATGGGCTCTATGAAATACATTCCCAACGTTAACAGCCTGGACGTGCAAGCCTCTTACTCTATTGCTCATGGAGAAATACATGGGCGTGCTTGCGGCCGACGTAAGTGACTGTGAGCAGAGTAGGTGCAGCCGGGCCAGTCCCAGGACACGGCAGATGAGGTAATATCTTGCATTGGGCCATGGTCTGTGGGTGAGAGAGAAGTGTTGGAGTCACGTAGTGCTCCCACTCAGGGCTGGGCAGGCAGTGGTGCTCTCCACATCATGGAGGGTAGGACAGAAGTGAGGTTCCTGAGGATAGGTGCACCCACGGCTGTTAGCCAGGCTATGCAGGGGGGGCTCTTGACTGTCCATGGCTGGGAAGGGGCTCTGGTTCATGCACAAGCAGTAACGCTGGGCAATGTTCCAGCATTCTTTGCAAGCGCTGGGCGAATGAGCTTCCTGACGCTCGGTGCTGGCACCCACAGGCCCATCGTCTGGCCTCTCTTACCGGGTGCACACTGTGACGTAGTGGGGGTACTTGGCTGGTTTCTATGCTGCTGGCTCTGGGGTAACCCCCACTGGCTGCCGTGGGTACCACGACCCAGCAAAACAGGATGAGTCACTATGCAAACCAGTATGGCCAGACACGCCCCATGGAGAGGAACAAAGGAAGGGGGAATGCTGCCCTGGCTGGGGGGCAGGGCTGGAAGAGAGTTAGTTAGTTGCTGGCTGTCTGGGAGCATGGAGGAGACAGCCTAGGGAGAGGGACTGGAGTTTAGGGGCCCAGTCTCCCCCATCTCAAGGGGGCCTGAGGCATCCTAGCCCAGCTCTGTGACCAGATTCCATCTGTGCTGTGCTGTACCCTGGAGAGGCAATAAACTTCCTCTATTCCACCGGCTGGTGCAGTCTGTTTGTGCCATTTCGGGGTGCAGGAGACGGGGGACCCCCAACGCGCCATCACACACACGAGTACGTGACGAGAAAAATCTCTGACATGCTCGTTGCTCAGGCCGTGGTGAGCCAGCTAGCGAGGCTCGCAGGCACCTGCACTAGGCGCACTAGCAAAGTGCACAGTGCCAGGGTGCCCCGGAGGCCCCGCTGCTGGAATGCAGGCAGCAGGGTGCTGGGTCTCCCCTCGACTGGGGTGCGCACTATTGTGGCCAGGCAGCTTTCCTGCCCTGTGACTCTCCGAGCAGTTGGCCACTGGAAGCTCTCCCGGGCTGCGTCTCGGTGGGATGGGGAGAAGGGTCATCGTGGGCCAGGACAACTCCAGTCCAGGCAGCTGGGAGCGAACACTAAGACTTCAGCCCGATTCTCAGGTGGGAAGCCGGCTCCGTGGGTTTACATCTGCACCCGTATTTTCAGGCAAGACGACATCTTCCTAGTGCTGTCCCACTTGGGTCAGTCCAGGAGAAGAGAAATGGCCGCAGCACACACGCACGCTCCCCTCCCCCGCCATCTTGCGCTGCCAAACACAATCAGACTCGTTTTGGCACAGACTGAAGCAACTCAGCAACACCGATCCTGTTATTACGTTTGGCGGCCTCTTGGCGCTGCCTTGCTCCTGTCGGACGCCCCGTAATCCGTTTCCCTGCTCACGGAGTGCTTTGCAGCACCCCGTTAGGATACTTACTGCATTGATACTTGGAGCAGCGCGGCGCCAGGGCTGGGCTGCATTGGAGGAACGCCGGGCGATCGCTGGGTTGAAGTCTTTTATCTCCCCGAATGCCAGTGGACAACACTTCTATTTCCAAGAGTTCGAAGGTCACCAGGCACAAACGGCCCAGCTGGGAGGATGTGCTTGGAGCCGGGCGCTCGTCTTTGGCTCTGTTCGTCCCCCGGGTGCGCTGTTGGAGCACAGGCTCACTGCACCAGGCCAAGTGCTCTCTGGGGAGTGTTCGCCTGGGCTCAGGTACACTTGTGCGGGATGTGGTAGGAATGCCTAGACGGAGGAGAAGTCGGTGGGGGAACCCTCTCTCCCCTCGCAGTCCTGTGGAGTTGGTTTTGACTCGAATCCGTCGCGCTCCTCACTGGCAGGCAGGCACCAGTAAGAAAGCTGCAGAGAGTCTCTGCTCTCCCGTTCCACCTGGATATTTAGACATGTTTGCAGCTAAGTAGCCCTTCGTCCAGTGGCAGGTGAAATGGAACCTGCCTCTCCCTGCTGGCAGGAGATGTTCCTGCACCAGGAGCTCAGCGTTTCCAGCCAGTGCCAGGGGCACCTTCTCCAGCATGGAGTGGTGAGGATGGGGAAGAAGTTGTGCAGAGTCATGGCCCATGGAGATTGTATTTGCTCAGCGTATTTGCGAGGGGTTCTGTACAGGGAAGATCTCGGCTCTGTGGCTCAGCCGGAGGTCAGACAATAGCGCTGAGGCTCTGTGTACCTGGAGACCTAATGCCTGGCTCTCTCTGAACGAGAACTGGGCTAGGAAATGTCACGGCAGGACAGCTAAAGACAAGCAGACTGCGGACCAGTAACAGCTCGACGCAGCCGTCTACTAAGTCCGGTTGAAAGAATTGTAAAACTTCCTTGAGGCGCAGAACACGAAGGACACAAATGAAGTTTGCTAACTCCCTGCAGAGTTAGATCATTGACCCTCAGGGCCTCTGGCTCTAGCTGACGTGGCTGAGGGTCCAGGCCGGCAGGTGCCGGGGTCCCTCTGCCGCAGGGGCGTGGGGGAGCGGGGCTGGCCTCGGGGGCTGGGTCCAGCCTTTGTTTCGATTTCCCCAGCTGAGGGAGCATGAGCTGAACGTGCCTCGTGGACTCTGCGGGCGCTGGGTCGGTCTCCGCGAGCGAGCGAGCAAGCGAGCAGCGTGCGCAGATTCGGGGCTGTCCTCTTGCCACGCTACTTCTCCTGCGCCAGATGGATCCCTGGGAATGCCCAGTGTGCCGGGGCTAGGGCTGGCCCGGTGGGTCAGCGTTCAGCTGCTGCTGCTCTGTGCTCACCGTCGCTTGAGGCTGGTGGGCGTGGGGCAGGGAGGGGGGCTCGCAGGGGACACCGGGGGTCCCAGCTAAGACTGGGGCACAGGGCACGCACCGGGAGACACCCTGCACCAGAGAGCTTCCTCCAGAGACACAAGGCAGGCTGAAGGCGGGAGGGAACCTGAGACACCAGCTCACTCGGGAGGTGACAGCAGAGCTGGGAACAGAGCCCGGTCTCTGGGCTCCCAGTTCAGTGCCCTGTCCACGAAGCAGCTCGGCTTCCCATTGCACCCACACCGGAGCGTCCAGCCTGCCCTCCACAAACCCGCGCGTGTGCTGCTGGACCGGCAGCCTGGGAGGCGGCAGGCTGGCCAGGCACTAACAGGAGCTATGCCGAGTCCTGGGGTCCAACCACACGGTGCCCCTGCCCTGTGGGAGAGCGTGCGCTTGGGGGTGGAAAAGTCTCACCGCGCACAACAGCTCTGCCCTGCCCCAGCCAAACCCACGCCTGCCCCAGCCGTGCTGAGGGACGGTGCCTGGCTCCACAAGGGAGCCTGTGGCTCCCAGGTTTGTCAGTGCACCCAGAACCTCCCTCATGCAGCCAGCGGCTCTCGAGCTGCTGCCCTGCGTGCTGAGGGCTAAGCCAGCCCTCGATGGCTCTCGTGTGGCACCCAGCGCAGACGAGTCGAGGAGACAGAGCCAGGCACCCTCACTCCCTGCTGCCCTGCGTGCTGAGGGCTAAGCCAGCCCGCGATGGCTCTCGCGTGGCACCCAGCGCAGACGAGTCGAGGAGACGGAGCCAGGCACCCTCACTCCCTGCTGCCCTGCGTGCTGAGGGCTAAGCCAGCCCGCGATGGCTCTCGTGTGGCACCCAGCGCAGACGAGTCGAGGAGACGGAGCCAGGCACCCTCACTCCCTGCTGCCCTGCGTGCTGAGGGCTAAGCCAGCCCGCGATGGCTCTCGCGTGGCACCCAGCGCAGACGAGTCGAGGAGACGGAGCCAGGCACCCTCACTCCCTGCTGCCCTGCGTGCTGAGGGCTAAGCCAGCCCGCGATGGCTCTCGCGTGGCACCCAGCGCAGACGAGTCGAGACGGAGCCAGGCACCCTCACTCCCTGCTGCCCTGCGTGCTGAGGGCTAAGCCAGCCCGCGATGGCTCTCGCGTGGCACCCAGCGCAGACGAGTCGAGACGGATCCAGGCACCCTCACTCCCTGCTGCCCTGCGTGCTCAGGGCTAAGCCAGCCCGCGATGGCTCTCGCATGGCACCCAGCGCAGACGAGTCGAGGAGACGGAGCCAGGCACCCTCACTCCCTGCTGCCCTGTGTGCTGAGGGCTAAGCCAGCCCGCGATGGCTCTCGCATGGCACCCAGCGCAGACGAGTCGAGGAGACGGAGCCAGGCACCCTCACTCCCTGCTGCCCTGCGTGCTGAGGGCTAAGCCAGCCCGTGATGGCTCTCGCGTGGCACCCAGTGCAGACGAGTCGAGACGGAGCCAGGCACCCTCACTCCCTGCTGCACTGGCGTTGAGCTCAGAACAAGAAGATTTGAGCCTCTGTCCCCCTGGGCCTGGCGAGGCCACCGAGCTACGGCGAGCAGGCTCTGCGCCCTGCTGCAGCTGCTGTTAGACGCAGGCACTGAGAGCCGAGGTGAGCACCTGCCCCTGGGCTCGGGAGCCCTCTCCCTGCTTCTCTGGCCCCGAGCAGGAGAAACGTGGGACTAGTCCGTGGCTGGGCAGCTTGCGCAGCGTCCCCGGCTCCGCATGCACCTTGTCCCCGCTGTCGGCCGCACTGGGACGCGAGGCTGCCTGAGGCTCCCCCGACAGGAGCCTCTCCCTGCCCAGACTGGCGGCAGCACCGAGCCGACGGGAGGGGAGAGCACCAAAGGCCTGGACGTGCCACTGGCAGACGCCGCCAGCCGGAGATGCTAGCGCCACTCCTGTGTGGTGCTGCCGGGGGGGCAGCGGGGCTCCGGCCAGAGCTGGCTGAGCAGCGGCAGGAGCCAGCAGGGAGCTGGTAAAAGAGCCGCAGTGCCCGTGTCGCAGCCAGTAAGAAAGGTTCAGGTGCTCCCCCTGGCTGTGTTCTGCACCGTCGGGTCACACCACGCGCCACACGCCTGTCTCCGCCACCCTCGCGACAGGCGGCCGGGGTGAAAAGCCGTTTCCGTGTGTCGGGGGATGGAGGGAGACAAGGGCCCAGGTCCTTAGCGAGTGTAAATCAGTGAGTCGCATGGAGCTCCGGGGAGGGCCTTCCATGCGCAGAAGCACTGGCCCGTTCCCCTGGGCTTTGGGTGAGCTGCCCCCAGCGGCAGGGAGAGGACCAAAGGGAATCCAAAGGGAAGTGGCTGGAACCCCACAGCGACTGGCCAGGAGCCTGGGAAGCTGCTGAAAAACCTGCTGGTTGCTGAAATTGACCAGTCTTTGTCCCTTTCTGGGCTTGGCTCATTGTTAACATTCCTGCCGGTGTGTGCAAGTGGGGATCAGATCCAGCCAGAACTGGCCTGTGCCTCTGCACACACAGCGGAAACTCCTCCAGCGGGCCACAGAGCTCGCGCTTTCCCACTGGCACTTGCTTTCACTTTGAATGGAAATGCTGACGCCCTGAGAAACTCTTATCTTGATCACAGACCTAAAGGGCTGGAAGGGACCTCGAGAGGCCATGGAGTCCAGCCTCCCCCCGCCCCGGCTGAGGCAGGATGAAGTGTGCTTAGTGTGGCTGACAGGTGTTTGTCTAACCTGTCTTTGAGGGCGATTCCCCATCTCCTGCGGTAACCTGCTCCAGGCCTTCATGACCCTGACAGTCAATAGCCAACCTGCATCTCTCTTGCTGCAAACGACAAGGCCGCCCCGGGTGACCATGGAGAATAATTTAACACTGTCCTCTTTGGAGCAACGTTTCCCATGTCTGACGAGCACAGCCTGCCCAGCAGGGCGAAGCGCAGGGAACGTTGCTGGAGCGTTCTGCTCTGTTCCCCGGGCAGAGATCAATCCGGCTCGACATCTTACCTCTGCGAGAACTGGCGGAGCAGCATCAGACCTTGCGCCACGTGAAAGGGCGCTGCATTTATTCATCCCGATCCAGACCGTTTCCTCCCTGGTTCTCTTCAGTTTCTGGTTTTAATGCTCGTCAGCTTCTGCCAAGGTTCTGACCGTGCCAGGCCCTGTACTTGCTGCAGCCTCCTGAATGTACCAGTAGCGGCGCTGGGTTCCCGTGTGCTCATAGCTCCGCCTCTTACCACCTTCGCCATTGCTTGCGCCTTTGTTCCAAGAGACGCCGGGTCCTTCCTTCCAGAAGGCTCTTCGTGTGCAGGGCCCTCCCCAGCAGGGCGGCATGGCCAGTTCACCTGAGCACGTGGGGGCCAAGCTGGCAGAAGGGGATGGAGTGACTGGGACAGGGTGAAGACAGCTGTAGCCGTGCTCCGTGGGGGATGGGGACTGTGATTTTCCAAATGATCTTTGGGGAGTTTGGCTCCCAGGCCTTGAGTCCCTGGCTCCCTGGGTGCTCCCAGCTGCAAGCCTAGAGCTGTCCCTCCAGACGGGAAGTGGCACGGATGTACGGAGCAGGCCGAGGCGGCCCCCCAGGTCCCTGCAGTTGCAGCTGCACCTGGCCCATCTACCGTGTGGGGTGGAGTGCGACCTTGGGAGCATGCGTCAGGGCGCGCGGGGCTTCTGCTGAGAGGCAGGTGCCAGGACGCTGCTGCGGGCAGGGTCAGGAGGAGGCCTTGTGCCCTGGAGAATGGGCAGAGGGGCACGTCCGGCAGCCAGGCCCTGCGGCCACTAGGGCCCTTCGGCCACGTTCCTGCTTCCCAGTGGCTCGGGCTGCCTCCAGGCTAGGCAGAGCTGCTCCAGCAGCTCCTCAGCCGTTCGGTGGGACTCCACCAGGAGACCCCTCCCCCGTGACACGGCTTCACCCACAGCCCCTCCCCAAGCACCAAGCTTCCACCTGTAGCCCGAGTCCAGCCAGGCCGCAGCCAGCGTTCACATCTGGGAAAGTGCGGCCACCTGCCCCTTTCCCTCCTCAGCCCAGGTCAGGGCTGTGCCCCGCCTGAGCGCCAGCTAATCAGGCTGCTCAGGCCGCAGGTGCCTCCTGCATCCTGCAGCTCAGAGCTGGCGTCCGCGCCTCCCCTGCCCATCATGTCGGCTGCCGGGATCAATGGGACAGGAAGGGCCAGTGTGGGGCTGCTGGGCTCGGTGGGAGGCCCCAGAATCCCAGAGCCGGGGGCTGCCAGGACCTCAGGAGCTCAGCTAGTCTAGCCCTGCGCTGAGGCAGGATGAGTTACCCAGGCCCTGCCTGGCAGGGGTTTGCCCAGCCGCCATGCTGGACTTTCCACCGCCGCATAGAACCCCAGGGCGGGCAGAGACCTCAGGAGGCATCGAGTCCAGCCCCCTGCCCAGAGCAGAGCCAGCCCAACTAAACCATCCCAGCCAGGGCTTGTCAAGCCGAGACTTGAACATCTCTAGGGATGGAGACTCCACTACTTCCCTAGGTAACCCAGCCCAGCGCTTCACCACCCTCCTAGTCAATAGTTTTTCCTAATATCCAACCTGGACCTCTCCCACCACAACTTGAGCCCATTGCTCCTTGTTCTGCCATCTGTTACTACTGAGAACAGCCTCTCTCCATCCTCTTTGGAACCTCCCTTCAGGAAGTTGCAGGCTGCTCTCAAATCCCCCCTCACTCTTCTCTTCTGCAGACTGAACAAACCCAAATCCCTCAGCTTCTCCCCATAGGTCATGTGCTCCAGCCCCGAATCATTTTGGTTGCCCTCTGCTGGACCCTCTCCAATGCGTCCACATCCTTTCTGTAGTGGGGGGCCCAGAACTGGATGCAATACCGTGCTGAATAAAGGGGAATAATCACTTCTCCAGATCTCCTGGCAATGCTCCTCCTAATGCAACCTAATATGCCATTAGCCCTCTTGGCTACAAGGTTACACTGGTGACTCATCTCCAGCTTCTCAGCCACTGCAATCCCCAGGGCCGTTTCTGCCAAACTGCAACTTAGCCATTCAGTCCCCAGCCTGTACCAATGCTTGGGATTCTTCTGTCCCAGGACAGGCCTCTGCACTTGTCCTTGTTGAACCTCATGAGATTTCTTTTGGCCCAGCCCTCCAATTTGTCTGTGTCACTCTGGACCCTCTCCCTGCCCTCCAGCGTATCTACCTCTCCCCCTAGCTTAGTGTCATCTGCAAACTTGCTGAGGGTGCAAGGTCATTAATAAAGATGTTGAACAAAACTGGCTCTAGAACCGAACCTTGGGGCACTCCCCTTGAAACGGACGGCCAGCCTGACATGGAGCGTTGATCACTGCCCGTTGAGCCCGACAATGCAGCCAGCTTTCTATCCACTGTACAGTCCATTTGTCCAATCCAGACTTGCTTAACTTGCTGGCAAGAATATTGTGGGAGATCGTACCAAAAGCTTTGCTAAACTCATGGTGGACCCCATCCACTGGCTTCCCCACGTCCACAGAGCCAGTTACCTCAGCACAGAAGCTAATCAGACTGGTCAGGCAGGACGTGCCCTGGGTGAATCCATGTTGACTGTCCCTGATCACTTTCCCCTCTTCCGAGTGCTTCACAGAGGATTCCTTGAGGCTCCCTCCATGCCTCCCATGAAGCCAGGCCCAGGCTTAGCTGCCCTGAGAGTTCAAAAGTGTTTCCTGGCAGCTACTGCCCCTGCCTGGCTGCCCAGTAAGCCCCTCGCTTTGCGTCCTTCCCTCGTGGCCAGGGACCGTCACTGACCCGTGTTCCTGAAAAGGCCCTCGCGCCCAAATTCAGCCCAGCAAGCTCCACAAAGCTTTCACTGGGAGCACGCCAGTAAATCTGTCAGGCCCCAAGCCTGGCTCTCAAAATAGACATGTATGAAAATGAGTGTAACAAAAATGAAAATTTGAGAGAAAATCTGGGCCTGGCTCCTCAAAGGTATTTAATCACCTGTTGCAAGCGAAAGAAGTTGGGCACCTAAATACCTGCTGTGCTGAAACCTGGGAAGAAAGTCGGCCTTGTCTTCCAGCAGTTGTGGAACCGCACCGAACACTGAGCAATAAAACCTTACAGCTGGGTAGCTGCTTACCCGACTGCCCACTATTGCTGGTGCAAGAGTGCACTGAGGTTCAGACTGGCTTCCAGAGTTCAGGGTTAACAGGTGCTTTAAATCCTTCCTACCAGCTATCAGGGTTAACAGGTGCTGCAGCTGGGCATTGGTGGAGGAGGGAGGGTGCTGCAGGCGGGTGCCGCTGGACAGGGACACACATCTCTGTCCTGTTAACCTCATGTTTCCATTTTTCTGGGCTCTGGGTTGCCCCCGGGGCTTTCGGTTGCCGTGTTGCGGGGGAGCAGTGTTCGCAGCCTGATGCGCCCGGGCTGGCTGACGTGTCCGGGGAGCAGTGTTCGCCACCTGATGCGCCCAGGCTGGCTGACGTGCCTGGGGAGCCGGTGTTCGCCGCGTGATGCGCCGGGCTGGCTGACGTGTCCGGGGAGCCAGTGTTCGCCCTGCAGACGAAGGGCGGGCTCGGATTGCTGTGCAGAGCGAGGTGTCTTGCCCAGGGGACGACGGGAGAGCAGGGAATGAGCCCAGATCATGCAGGGCCTGAGTCAAAACCCAACGGCGCAACGGGAACGGCTGCTCTTCGGATCTCTGCTCAGGTACTGGCTAGGTGGGGGGAGGGTGCACACTGAGTTTGCGCCCCACCCAAGGGACTCATGGGCCCCTCCTGCCAAGTGGTCCCTGGCTAGCTCCTGACCCCGCTGGCGACGGAGCCGGCATGTGGCTGGGCCAGGCCCCTCAGAAGAGGGGTCAGCTCGTAGCAGCTGCAGGGACCAGAGATGAGGTACAAGTAGCTACAGCCGCGCGCACCCACTCCCTCTACCGGCTTCCCACCCCGCGGCCCCGGGAGCAGCCCCACAACGCCCCTGCGGCTGGGCGCTCTGCCTCCCCCGGCGCCTCGCAGGCCCAGGCCGGGCCGCCCACGGGCTCCTGCAACCCTGCCTGGGGCAGAGTCGGGGAGTTTGCGTGGCCAGGGTGCAGCCTCAGGCAAGCGTAACGGGCTGGCGGCTGTCAGCTGACTCCGCAGGTTCAAGGGAAGGCCAGGCACTCTTGGCATGGGGCACTGGGTTGAGGGAGGCAACGGAAAGAGCCTCGGGGGTTTCAGCCCCATTGGCCCAGGGGAACCTCTGCTATCAGGATACGCCAGAGCGCTCACGTCTCAGGCAAAACCTGCCCCGCAGCCGGGCCAGCGCTGGGCGGGCCAGCAGGGAGCAGGGGAGACAGACCCCGCACGGGACAGCCGCTGGTGTGGATGGCCCCGCAGGGCCCTGGCGGGAGTTACTAGCCACCCCCCCACAGGGCCCTGGCAGGGGTTACTAGCCACCCCCCCGCGGGGCCCTGGCGAGAGTTACTAGCCACCCCCCCGCAGGACCCTGGGGGAGTTACTAGCCACCTCCTGCCCCACAGGGCCCTGGGGGAGTTACTAGCCACCCCCCCCCCCCACAGGGCCCAGGGGGAGTTACTAGCCATCCCCCCCCCCACAGGGCCCAGGGGGAGTTACTAGCCACCTCCTGCCCCACAGGGCCCTGGGGGAGTTACTAGCCAGGAATGACTGGGAGGGAGCCGTTCTCTGGGTTGGAGCCGGCCTGACGGTCGCCGCGTCGTGCCGAGTGGAATAGCCAGCCGGCCCACGTTCCCTGCCAGGGCACTGGGGCACCAGGGAAGGGGGGCCGTGCGGGGCCGTGCACAGGGTTTAGCACATTCCTAGTCCGGCCCAGCCCGCGTGCGGCTGAGGACGCTGTGACTGGGCCGAGCCCTCGTGCGTGGAGCAGGCCCAGGGCTGCCGTCGGGCCAGGTGGGCAGCACGCCTCCCCCCCGGCTTGGCAGCACCAGGCGGGGGGGCCGAGAGAACAGCCCATCTGGCATTTACTGAGAAGCGAGGTCTCTGCGGGGCTTGGGTGGTCAGACGCCTGGGACATGAGGCAAGCCCAGCCCGCAGCTGTCAGCTCAGAAACCAGGCGTCTGAGCCACAGTCAGAGCCAGGCGGAAACTGGGCGCACGGCTGGGCGCACGCTGCCTTGGGCACCGTCTGGGGGTCTGGGGCAGGAGGCAGCCTCCCCCCCCGCCCGCCCCATGGTTTCCTGCTGTAGCAGGATACGACCTCCTGCCTCCAGTGGCCGGGGCCGGGGCTGGAGCTGGGGTCAGATAGAGGCCACCGGAGTACGGGTTGGAGCTGGGGCAGCAGCGGTGGCAGGAGCTGAGGCCGGAGGTGGGGCCATGTAGTGGCAGCCAGAGCTGGGGCCGCAGTTGGAGCTGGGGCTGCGTGGCAGCAGCCGTGACCGGAGCTGAGGCCAGAGGTGGAGTTGTGTGGCAGCAGCCGTGACCAGAGCTGAGGCCAGAGGTGGAGTTGTGTGGCAGCGGTTGGAGCTGGGGCCGCGTGGCAGCAGCCGTGACCGGAGCTGAGGCCAGAGGTGGAGTTGTGTGGCAGCGGCCGGAGCTGGGGCCGCAGTAGGAGCTGGGGCTGCGTGGCAGCAGCCGTGACCAGAGCTGAGGCCAGAGGTGGAGTTGTGTGGCAGCGGCCAGAGCTGGGGCTGCAGTTGGAGCTGGGGCCGCGTGGCAGCAGCCGTGACCAGAGCTGAGGCCAGAGGTGGAGTTGTGTGGCAGCGGCCGGAGCTGGGGCTGCAGTTGGAGCTGGGGCCACGTGGCAGCAGCCGTGACCGGAGCTGAAGCCAGAGGTGGAGTTGTGTGGCAGCGGCCGGAGCTGGGGCCGCAGTTGGAGCTGGGGCCACGTGGCAGCAGCCGTGACCGGAGCTGAAGCCAGAGGTGGAGTTGTGTGGCAGCGGCCGGAGCGGGGGCTGCAGTTGGAGCTGGGGCCACGTGGCAGCAGCCGTGACCGGAGCTGAGGCCAGAGGTGGAGTTGTGTGGCAGCGGCCAGAGCTGGGGCCGCAGTTGGAGCTGGGGCCACGTGGCAGCAGCCGTGACCGGAGCTGAGGCCAGAGGTGGAGTTGTGTGGCAGCAGCCGTGACCGGAGCTGAGGCCAGAGGTGGAGTTGTGTGGCAGCGGCCGTGACCAGAGCTGAGGCCAGAGGTGGAGTTGTGTGGCAGCGGCCGTGACCGGAGCTGAGGCCAGAGGTGGAGTTGTGTGGCAGCGGCCGTGACCGGAGCTGAGGCCAGAGGTGGAGTTGTGTGGCAGCGGCCGTGACCGGAGCTGAGGCCAGAGGGGGAGTTGTGTGGCAGCGGCCGTGACCAGAGCTGAGGCCAGAGATGGAGTTTTGTGGCAGCGGCCGTGACCGGAGCTGAGGCCAGAGGTGGAGTTGTGTGGCAGCGGCCGGAGCTGGGGTCGCAGTTGGAGCTGGGGCCACGTGGCAGCAGCCGTGACCGGAGCTGAGGCCAGAGGTGGAGTTGTGTGGCAGCGGCCGTGACCGGAGCTGAGGCCAGAGGTGGAGTTGTGTGGCAGCGGCCGTGACCGGAGCTGAGGCCAGAGGTGGAGTTGTGTGGCAGCGGCCAGAGCTGGGGTCGCAGTTGGAGCTGGGGCCGCGTGGCAGCAGCCGTGACCGGAGCTGAGGCCAGAGGTGGAGTTGTGTGGCAGCGGCCAGAGCTGGGGTCGCAGTTGGAGCTGGGGCCGCGTGGCAGCAGCCGTGACCGGAGCTGAGGCCAGAGGTGGAGTTGTGTGGCAGCGGCCAGAGCTGGGGTCGCAGTTGGAGCTGGGGCCGCGTGGCAGCAGCCGTGACCGGAGCTGAGGCCAGAGGTGGAGTTGTGTGGCAGCGGCCGTGACCAGAGCTGAGGCCAGAGGGGGAGTTGTGTGGCAGCGGCCGTGACCAGAGCTGAGGCCAGAGGGGGAGTTGTGTGGCAGCGGCCGTGACCGGAGCTGAGGCCAGAGGTGGAGTTTTGTGGCAGCGGCCGTGACCGGAGCTGAGGCCAGAGGTGGAGTTGTGTGGCAGCGGCCGGAGCTGGGGTCGCAGGTGGAGCTGGGGCCACGTGGCAGCAGCCGTGACCGGAGCTGAGGCCAGAGGTGGAGTTGTGTGGCAGCAGCCGTGACCGGAGCTGAGGCCAGAGGTGGAGTTGTGTGGCAGCGGTTGGAGCTGGGGCCACATGGCAGCAGCCGTGACCGGAGCTGAGGCCAGAGGTGGAGTTGTGTGGCAGCGGCCAGAGCTGGGGTCGCAGTTGGAGCTGGGGCCGCGTGGCAGCAGCCGTGACCGGAGCTGAGGCCAGAGGTGGAGTTGTGTGGCAGCAGCCGTGACCGGAGCTGAGGCCAGAGGTGGAGTTGTGTGGCAGCGGCCAGAGCTGGGGTCGCAGTTGGAGCTGGGGCCGCGTGGCAGCAGCCGTGACCGGAGCTGAGGCCAGAGGTGGAGTTGTGTGGCAGCGGCCGTGACCGGAGCTGAGGCCAGAGGTGGAGTTGTGTGGCAGCGGCCGGAGCTGGGGCTGCAGTTGGAGCTGGGGCCACGTGGCAGCAGCCGTGACCGGAGCTGAGGCCAGAGGTGGAGTTGTGTGGCAGTGGCCGGAGCTGGGGTCGCAGTTGGAGCTGGGGCCGCGTGGCAGCAGCCGTGACCGGAGCTGAGGCCAGAGGTGGAGTTGTGTGGCAGCGGCCAGAGCTGGGGTCGCAGTTGGAGCTGGGGCCGCGTGGCAGCAGCCGTGACCGGAGCTGAGGCCAGAGGTGGAGTCACGTGGCGGTGCTGGAGCTAGAATGGAATCATGGTTTAAGCTGCCCCCCCCCCCCACTCCAAAATCGGAACTGGCGCCTGTGACAGGGCGTTCGCCCTGCACTGGCCCTTTAAGGGCAAACCCCAGCCTGGAGCAGGGCCTGGGAGTTTAGCCCCAGCTGAGGCGGCATTAGTTGATTAGGGCCCAGCTGGGAGCTATATAAGAGCATGGGCGGCTGCTCCTGCGGAGGACAGTGAGAGCCTGGCTGCTGAGGGAGTAGGAGGCTCCCTGGAGCTAGGGCAGGGCTGGGGGAGCTCTGGCCAAGCAAACCCCCAGACTGCAGGGCCTGAAGAACGGCCTGCTGGAGAAACAATGACCCCCGGCAGGGGGGCTCCGAGACCGACGTGGGCACTGCTGGAGGGCCGTGTATTGAAGAGGACGCCGCGGCCTGGAGGAAAGAGGGGAAACACCACCTGAGGGAAGGTACCCTGCCAGCAGAAGGAGCTAATTTCGAGGACGGACGGCAGGGTGTGCTGCGGTGGTGAGTGAACCCCTCACAGCGCCCTAGCAGCGGGGGTGGCGTTATCAAGCTGCGGCCGGGCCAGCCGCTGCTTCTGGGCTTAAGAGCGGGCCTGCAGGCTCCCCGAGCAATCGGGCTGGCCACGCGGGCGGCTCTGCTGCAGCACATCCGCAAGGGACTGAGTCAGCTCGTCCCAGGCTCAGCGACAGGCACTCTTCCCGGACCCCACTCGTGCAGCTGCAGGGAGGCCTGGGGGCTGGGGAAGGGGAGAAAACCAGCGCGAGGCTCACTCCAGATCCCACCCCGGCGCGGTGGGACCTGCTGAGCGAATGCTTGAGCTGGCTGGACTCGCCATCGCCCCTCCGCGGCTCAGGACTCGCCTTGCACCCGCCTCTCGCGGCTACGGGAGGGGTTTGTTCAGCCAATAGTGGATTTGCCAAAACAATGAAATGCCTTGTGTGGGCCACCAAAAACCATTTGTCAGCTCGGCCTGGACTCAGCAGTGTAGCCATAGCCTCTGTAACGCCATCCCTTCTTGGTGGGGCTGCCAGGTTGAACCGGATGGTCCAGTATTTGGGCTTTCTGTTCGGGAGACAAACTGAGCAACTAGAACTGTCCGGTGTTTTCGCAATAGGACATGATGTGGATTGTGATGTCATGGCACGTGTGTCTGGGATTTCCCACTAGGACATGATGTGGATTGTGATGTCATGGCACGTGTGTCTGGGATTTCTCACTAGGACATGATGTGGATTGTGATGTCATGGCACGTGTGTCTGGGATTTCCCACTAGGACATGATGTGGATTGTGATGTCATGGCACGTGTGTCCGGGATTTCCCAATAGGACATGATGTGGATTGTGATGTCATGGCAAGTGTGTCCAGTATTTTTGTTGAGACCAGCTGTCAACCTGAGTTCTTGGCAGCTGTAACCTGGCTCACTCCCTCCCAGCACATCGGGGATGCCCCTCGGCCCTTCTGGCCTGGGAGATCCATGTGGGCACGTTGGGAGCCATGTGGAAAAGGCTTTGGGAAGAGAGCCCCATCCTGCCACTTCTCAGGGAGCCCCATTCTTGGCTCAGACAGGCCCAACGGCCCTCGCGCCCCTGCCGTTGGCATCTGACGGGGGATCTCACTCTTTCTGCAAACCGGCTGGGAGAGAGCCCAAGGCATCTCCCCCAGGAATCAGGGATGCACAGCCAGGGCCTTTAAAAGGCAGCTGCTCCACCTCCTCTTCTGCGGTCCATGGGCTGCAAAGCCATCCATTCTCCTTGCTGGGTGGGTGTGGTGACACCAGGTTCGTCACGGCCAACTGCCGTCGGGGTGGGGGGACACACACCAGGTTCGCCGTTGCTGAGCGCCGTCGGGGTGGGGGGGGGCACACCAGGTTCGCGGCGGCTGAGCGCCGTCGGGGTGGGGGGGGGCACGCCAGGCTCGCGGCGGCTGAGCGCCGTCGGGGTGGGGGGGGGGGGCACGCCAGGCTCGCGGCGGCTGAGCGCCGTCCGGGGGGGGGGGGCACGCCAGGCTCGCGGCGGCTGAGTGCCGTCCGGGGGGGGGGCACGCCAGGCTCGCGGCGGCTGAGTGCCGTCCGGGGGGGGGGCACGCCAGGCTCGCGGCGGCTGAGTGCCGTCCGGGGGGGGGGCACGCCAGGCTCGCGGCGGCTGAACGCCGTCGGGGGGGGGGCACGCCAGGCTCGCGGCGGCTGAACGCCGTCGGGGGGGGGCACGCCAGGCTCGCGGCGGCTGAACGCCGTCGGGGGGGGGCACGCCAGGCTCGCGGCGGCTGAACGCTGTCGGGGGGGGCACGCCAGGTTCGCGGCGGCTGAGCGCCGTGGGGGGGGGCGGGACACACCAGGCTCGCCGCGGCTGAGTGCCGTCGGGGGGGGGGGGCATGCCAGGTTCGCAGCGGCTGTCCTATTATACAGGAAACCAAGCTAGATGGCCACAGCGGTCCCTTGCCACTTCGAATCCGTGAATCTAGGCGCGATCACACCTTAAAATGCTCCACTTCCCAGAGGGTGGACAGGGTGGTGGCCACGAGGAGCAGTGCTTGTTGAGGACAGATGCTTCACAGGGAGCAAAATAAGGTTTCTTTTTACGCCACGCAGCTGAACGTCAAAGGGACTGGTTGGCCGAGGACAGTTGCAACCCTGCAGTGCTGAATAAGGGCCAGATTCTGTCACCTTGCTGATGCTGCTGAGTGGTGCCACTGGCTCTCATGGGGTCCATATGGAGGAAAGTGACGCGTCGTCAGGCCAGGCAACAGGCTCTGGCCTTAAGGCAGGAGGTTTTAATTTCTAGTATTATGGAAATTAGAGGTGCGTGCATTAAACGCTATTCCAGGTAATTGACTCAAATACCAACAGCTGCGACTCAGACTGTAGCCTTAGCCGGTTGAGTGATTTTAATGTCTGACGTGGTTTTTCATAATAAATATTAAAGCAATTGGCCAGCCTGGTCCCACAGCAGTCCCTGAAATGTGGCAGGCCATGTCTGCGGGCCGAGCCTATGGCAGCAGAGCCCCCAGCGAGGTTTGGTTGAAGCCACCGACTTATGTCAGTGTGACCTTGTCACTCAGGGAGTGGAAAAGCGACAGCCCTGGGCACTGACCCAGCCCCTGCTGGAGACAGCCCGAGGGGCGTGGAATGGCTTCTCCCGTAGACACAGTGTCCACCTCTTGTGGAGGAGGGTTAACGGCCCTGCTGGGGGACATGTTGCCGTCGGCATAGGTGCGCCTTCCATGTGCTGCTGCGGCAGGAATATTCCCTCCCTGAGGGTATGTCTACACTAGCTCGTTAGTTTGAATTAACTGCTACTCCTCATTCCGCGAGGAGTAACAGTTAATTCGAACGAAGGAGTTAGTTGAATTAACGTTTAACTGCCACGTCTAGCTGCAGGCAGTTAGTTCGGACCAAGGGGGATTTCAAAATGGCGGCGCCCGGGAACATACAAATGAAGCCCAGGATATTTAAATCCCGGGCTTCATTTACAACTCCGGTTGCCCTCATTTGCCTACCTAGCTCGAACTAACGAGCTAGAGTAGACATAGCAACGCCAGCATTCAGGGTGTGAGAGGCCACCCACTGCCAGTGCGGCTGTGTCTACACGGGGCTGTGCTGGCAAACAGAAGGTTGGGAATCCTTAAGCAAAGGGCAGAGCATAGGACAGAGAACATCTTATTGCCTCTGTATAAATCCATGGTTTACCCTGTAACGTAGCGGGGGGGACCTTGCTGGTTGCTATGCTGGGCAGTGGGCTGTGAGTGACCTACACTGGCTGCTGTCGGCAGCATGGCCCAGCAGGGCAGGGGATGAGTCATTATGCAAGGGGGCTTTGAACCTGTCTGACCAGTTATCTCCCAGGGAGTGGAACAATGGGAAGAAGGGGAGTGGAGCCCTGGCTGGGGGCAGGACTGGAAGGGAGTCAGGGAGGTTTCTGTCTGGTATCATGGAGGAAGCAGCCTAGGCAACGGGCTGGGATTTAGGGGCCCAGGCTCCCCCATCTCAAGGGGGGCTGAGGCATCCTAGGCCTGCCCTGTAACCAGATTACATCTGTGCTGTGCTGTATCCTGGAGAAGCAAGAAACTCCCTCTATTCTACTGGCTGGTGGAGTCTGTCCGTGCCATTATGGGGGTGCAGGAGACAGGAAAACTCCAATGCGCCGTCACACACCCACCTCTCAAATACTGCATGTAGATGTGTAGATACGAAGGTATCCTGGCATTGGAAAAAGTTCAGAAAAGAGCAACAAAAATGATGAGGGGTGTGAAACAGCTGCCATATGAGGCGAGTCTAAAAAGACTGGCACTTTTCAGCCTTGAAAAGAGATGACTAAGGAGGAATATGATAGAGAGCTATAAATCATGATTGGCGTTAAAAGAAGAGTTATTTACTCCTTCCCATAACACAAGAGCTCGGGGTCACCAAATGAAATTAAAAGGTAGCAGGTTTAAAACAAACAAAAGGAAATTTTTCTTCATGCAATGCACAGTCAACTTGTGGAACTCCTTGCCAGAGGATGTTGTGAAGAACAAGACTATAACAGGGTTCAAAAAAGAGCTAGGTAAATTCATGGAGGACAGGTCCATCAATGGCTATTAGCCAGGATGGGCAGGGATGGTGTGCCTAGGCTCTGTTTGTCAGAGGTGGGAATGGGTGACAGGAGAGGGGGTCACATGATGCTTCCCTGTTTACTTCGTTCTCTCTGGGCACCTGGCATTGGCTACTGTGACAGACAGGACACTGGGCTGGATGGGCCTTTGGGCTGACCCAGCCTGGCCGCTCTTACGTTCTTATGCTAAGTTCATAGCTCTGTCGCTCAGGGGTGTAGCTGTTTGTTTTTTGGGTTTTTTTTTTTAAGAGCAAACCCAAGCACAGAATTTTTGTTTGCTGGGAACACATTATCTCTGCTTCTCTTCCCCAAGGAATGGCAAGTTTTCAGCAGGCGACGCCTCTAGAGTCCATGAGCGTCTCGCCGAGAGTTTTGCAAATGATTTGGCATGTTCTTCTGCTTCACGTTTATTTTACGTTAGCCAGGAAGCTCGCGTTTCCAGGAACGAGACTCTATAAGGCCAGCGGCTGTTGAAGCACGTGGGCTCCTAACCCTTCTCGCACCTCGCAACTGTCATGTGCTGAAGATAGTGGAAGAACATGCAGAAACAAATCACCAAGAAACACCAATGAGACGCCTCTTAGCAAGGGAGCTTTGCAAGCTGCTTACAGGGGCCTTGGACATTTTCTTTCTGACGTTGTGCAGCCATGGATTTGCACCCTATTACGAGGCTAATCAGGGTGCCACGGTGCTGAAAATAGCCCTTGTGTTTCCTGGTGGCGGGGGACACTCCACTCAGGCTGTGCTCTGTCACTTTTCTCTACAAAAGAAGCCTGTCTGGGTTTCTCCCGCACGTTTCCCTCACCACTCCCGGCTGGTTCAAATTTATTCTATGTTTGTCACCCACTTGTGAACTTTGCTTTCCTATGAGAAGCTCTACATATGCAAGCTTTTATAAACGTCCCCTCTCGAGTCCAGATGTCCTAGTCTAAACAGATGCGGTGCTTCTCATGAGCCTGTAACTGACAGGCATCCAAGGGCTCTAATCCTCCCTGAGGGACTGATGTGAGTATCACAGGAACGTAGCCAAGTTTGGGCTCTTTTCTGCAGTCCTCCCTCAAGCAAAGTGCCCATTTCAGATCAGTGGGAGTTTGGCCCAGGAAAAGACTAGGTCTCGGCACTGAGGCTGCGATTCTCAAAGCCGTGGGCACGCACTCCGCGCTGCTACGCCACCCTAAATGTGGGGAAAGAATGGGATGCGCTGATCGGTGTTCCCTCGAAGGCAGAGCTACTCTACACGTGGCCTAAGGGGCGGTTTGGGCTTACGCAGGGCCCAACACCTGGCCCGCAGGTGGGATCCTTTGAACGTGGCCTCCACTGGGAACTCGCTCCGCAGCGGCGAGGCGTCTCCCAGGCGGGGTGAGCATTGAGAGACGCCAGCGGACGGGCCGGCTCCGTGTTTCTAGCCCCCAGGGCATTGTGGGAAGTGCTGGGTGCTTAGCCTTGTGGGCAAAGCCTGAGAAGTGCTGACTGTTCACACTGGCCACGTTTGGGTCCGGCGCCGCGGCTTAAGGCTTAATCTTTGCATTCATGCCCAAGAAGCTATTTGCATGTATTTGCATGTATATGCAAGCACACTTACGTGGCGGCCCTCGGCCTGTGCTGTGACTATCGTTGTGCCCCCAGAGCGTCCAGCGGGACGTAGCCCTGCTCTGAGCTGTGAGCTGTGCACGCGGTGACCACTCAGGAAAGATTCCAATACTGCCCCGCTGACAAGCAGAGCACCAGAGCTGCAGTTGTTCCTCCTGGTGGTGCACATTCAAACATGCCTTGTGCACACATCAAAATTTATCCTGCACATGGATGGAAACGATCAGAGGGAACGTTAGGCCTGGTTCCTGAAGAGGAGCAGTATTCTGTGCCTAGAACATAGTCAATATTCTCACCAGGCGGCCAGCTGGGTCCGGGACAAGACATTTTACCAAATGCCACACACAGCCCATTGATAGCCAGCAATTCCGGCTGTTCAATGCTTGCCCAAAGAACACACACGGTTCCACACCTCCATCCCCACCCGCCAGGGACTGTGCAATACCTCTGTGAGTGGCCAGCGAGCAGCCCGACAATGCTGGCAATACGCTTAACACACTCGTGCTGGACCTGTCTGTCTGCGGCACCCACATCACCTTAGCTCAGGCCTGTTGAGACATCAGCCGGATTTTGCTTCCTGGTGTTGGTCATACCTGAGGCGAGCAATGGCTCCTGCACAAGAGGGGTAAGTAGCCTGAGGTGTATGTAACTGTGGGTGTGGCGCACACTGAGCCAGCTGCAGGGGGTCTGGCACTCTGTTTACAGAGGCAGGTAAACCGGCGCAGCAGTCATGGGCAGCTGAGCCTGTGGGTGAGGCAGTCAGAAGCAGGAGCCTACAATTAGGCCCTACATCAATATGTAGGCCCCTGCCTGCTTTCCAGAAGTGCTGAGTGCTGCTGTGAGTCTCCGGAGCATCCATTGGGGAGATCAGGCTGCCTGCAGGGCACGTGTGGGAGGAGGTTTATAAAGGGTCCCAAGCACCTCCCACAACACCATGGGCCCTCTGGGGCCCCTGGAATCCAGCATGGCACCTCTGTGCCCTCTTCATCCTAATCCCAGAGGGCTCCTCCCCAGGCTGGACCAGAGAGGCAGCCAGGTACCATCGGCCCTTGCCACTCCCACGGGCTCTGGCTAACGCCAGCTGTGACCTGGGCTGGGAGACTGTCACGCCCCCCATACAGCGGCCATGTCCTTGTTCTCCCTCGCCTTAGCTCTGGAGGGCAGCGCATTATCAGCCTCTGGGAGACTGGCAGAGCGGGGCACAGGGTTCCAAACCCGTGTGTTCTCCGGAAGGCCTGACTTGATGCCCTGCCTACCTCGGCTGTAGCCATCGCCGTTCGGCTGCATTTCACCCCAGGTGCCAGAGCTGTTCGGGGACGTGTTTGGCACAGCCAACACTCCAGCTCAGCCTGACTGACAGGTCGGGCAGATTAATGAGAGAATTAGAAGGCCAGGTCCTGCCCTGTCCGTATGAGCGGGAATTTTCTGGGTCTCTGTGAGAAAAGGAGAGAGAGCTGAGAAGAGCAGCAGGAAGAGCAAACTGTGTGGAGAGACAGTCCTGCAGTGTGAGAGCCAGGCACACGGCCTGAGGGGCGCAAGCTGTGTGGAGAGACAGTCCTGCAGTGCAAGAGCTACGCACACGGCCCAAGGGGCGCAAGCTGTGCGGAGAGACAGTCATGCAGTGTGAGAGCCAGGCACACGGCCCAAGGGGCGCAAGTCGTGTGGAGAGACAGTCCTGCAGTGACAGACACACACACACACACGGCCCAAGGGGTGCAAGCTGTGTGGGAGACAGTCATACAGTGTGAGAGCCAGGCACACGGCCCAAGGGGCGCAAGCTGTGTGGAGAGACAGGCCTGCAGTGACAGACACACACACACACACAGCCCAAGGGGTGCCAGCTGCGCTGAGGGGCAGGCCTGCAGCAACAGAGTCAGGCACACACAGCCCAAGGGGCGCAAGCTGTGTGGAGAGACAGGCCTGCAGTGACGGAGCCACACACCCAGCCCAAAGAGCACAGACCCTGTGCTGAGTAGCAGACCTGCAGTGACCAGAGCCAAAGGGGTCAGAGAAGGAACACAAGGAGCTGGAGGCTGACAAAGCAGCACAGCCTGCAGCTGGGTGTGGTGAGCAGGTGGGTCCAGCAAAGGGGGAAGAGGCCCTGGGCAGGGACAGGCCACCAGCCAAGAGGCCCTGCAGGCCAGACTGGGAGAGGGGTCCTGCCACCTAGCGCCTGGGGCCAAGTGGTCACTGCCAGAGCAGGCGTGTCCAGCCTGCAGCACAGCCAGGGCCTGAGAGCCCTGGGACCCATAAGGAACAGACCGTGAACTGCCCTCGCCCTCTGCAGTCGGCTGGGTGTGGTGTCCCCGTGCTGCAGAGTGGGGCCGTGTTCTCACCTCACCTGGCTCATTTCCCGGGAGAGCATCAAGGGGCGTGGGAACACCCTGGGAAAGCGGCCTCAGTGCAGCCACCCCAGGCTAAATATGCCCCCATTCACCCCACGGAGCAGACGGGGGCCCGGACAGACCAGGATTTGCCTGAGGAAGCCGGGGCTGAATGAGCTCTTCCCTGCCCCCTGTTGCTGCCCCAGGGCAGAGCACCTCAGGGCAGCCTCATTTGCATAGACACACCCAGGTGATCAGTAGGCAGCCCTGCCGGGCCAAAGGGGTCAGTCTGGGCTGCTGGGGGTTAAAATCGCGCCAGGCTGGAGCCCCGGGGCCATGGAACCTTGTTACCCTGCTTGTGTGACTGAAGGACAGCAGAGCCGGGCTGAGTGCGCCATCGCGGAGGGAGTCGCCCTCACTGGGACCCGCCTTGTGAGCAGGGGGCAGGGATGGCAGCCGGCACTGGGAAGGGGTGGTGCCTTTGTGCTTGCTCATGATGGGGCGAGGGGCTGCTACCTGCTTCTGGGGTGTTGATGGTTCCCCCTTTCTTGGCTTGGGGAGAGAGTTGACCAAGCTCAGCTCGGAGCAGTTTGGAGTTGAAAGGGCTGATAAGCAGGTTGTTGGGGCTGAGCTGTCCCATCCTATGGGGCCAGCAGCAATACCGCTGGCTCGGCTGTGCTGGCTCCTGGCGTGGGCTGGGGACTTTGGGGAAGGGGCAGACAGAGGCAGGGAGGGGCCTGGAGTGGGGGGGGGGGGTTGTCCTTGGCCATGCACCTGCCTAGGGAAGCCCTTGGCTGTGGGGACAGGGTTGTGGTGAAAGCTACTGCACAGGCTGCAGCAGCGAGATTCCCTCCAGCCTGCTGACATCTGAGAACCGGGCGAAGCGGTAAACTCTCAGAGCAAGCAGCAGAGAGAGCAGCCAGGAGCAGCGACGGTATTGCTGGGACCCCTCCCTCGGGACAGGGGGTGGACCACGAACACACCTGAAAATCCGGGACTTCGCTGACTTCGCACAACAAACAGTGAGTTGGATTCAGCAGAGGGGAAGGGGGAGGGGCGTCTTAAAGGGATGCTCTTGTGTCAAACTTTCACACTGCAAGGTGGGAAACTGAGGCAAAGGACTAGTGCTCAAGGTACGGTGGGGCGGGTGTTTACTTAGGGTTTCCAGCCTTCAGAATCGCTGTGCTGTGTTTGGCCACATTAGTGCTGAGTTCCCGCTCCTCCTGTGTGCAAGGCAGGGAGCGTGGTCTCTTGCAGTCGTGTGGGACAGTCTTTAGTCTTTCCAGGGTTCTTGGTGGGAAATCAAACCGGTTCTGTCTGTAATATTAAGGGAACCCCTGTATGCTGCACCCGTCCTGTGTTGCTGGTGATATCGCTGGCCAGGGCGCTTGTATCTCTACAGACGGGCCATACAGTTCTCCGAGCTACGACTTTCGGTCTGGCCTGTCTTAGGGCGCGCGGTGTCTTTGCCAGGGAGACGTGGGGGAGCCACAGTCTGGCCGACATGGAGATTATTGCCTACCAGGACATTGCAATTCAGGCCTGACTCATGCAGCAAAATGGCCCTGCCCACGGCAGTATCTGGAGTAAAGGCTGAATATAGGCAAGCAACACGGGAATGCAGGGGCAAGATTAGAAAGGCAAAGGCACAAAATGAGATCAAACTAGCTACAGGCATAAAGGGAAACAAGAAGACCTTTTATAAATACATTAAAAGCAAGAGGAAGACCAAGGACAGGGTAGGCCCACTGCTCAGTGAGGAGGGAGAAGCAGTAACAGGAAACTTGGAAATGGCGGAGATGCTCAATGACTTCTTTGTTTCGGTCTTCACTGAGAAGTCTGGAGGTGTGCCTAACGTAGTGAATACAAGCAGAGAGAGGGTAAGTTTAGAAGATAGGATACACAAAGAACAAGTTAAAAATCACTTAGGAAAGTTAGATGTCAGCAAGTCACCAGGTCCTGATGAAATGCATCCCAGGATACTTAAGGAGCTGATAGAGGAGGTATCTGAGCCTTTAGCTATGATCTTTGAAAAATCATGGCAGACAGGGGAGATTCCAGAAGACTGGAAAAGGGCAAATATTGTTCCCATCTATAAAAAGGGGAATAAGAACAACCCAGGAAACTACAGACCGGTCAGTTTAACGTCTGTCCCAGGGAAGATAATGGAGCAGGTAATTGAGGAAATCATATGCAAACACTTGGAAGGTAATAAAGTGATAGGGAATAGCCAGCATGGGTTTGTGAAGAACAAGTCATGCCAAACTAATCTGATAGCTTTCTTTGATAGGATAACGAGCCTTGTGGATAAGGGAGAAGCGGTGGACGTCATATACCTAGACTTTAGTAAGGCATTTGATACGGTCTCGCATGATATTCTTATTGATAAACTAGGCAAATATAACTTAGATAGGGCCATGATAAGGTGGTTGCATAGTTGGCTGGATAACCGCAGTCAGAGAGTTGTTGTTAAGGGTTCTAAATCCTGCTGGAAAGGGATAACAAGTGGAGTTCCTCAAGGGTCTGTTTTGGGACCCGTACTGTTCAATATCTTCATCAATGATGTAGATATTGGGATAGAGAGTACGCTTATTAAGTTTGCAGATGATCCCAAACTGGGTGGGGTTGCGACTTCTTTGGAGGATAGGGACATAATTCAAAATGACCTTAGCAAGTTAGAGAAATGGTCAGAGGTAAACAGGATGAGGTTTAATAAAGAGAAATGCAAAGTGCTCCACTTAGGAAGGAACAATCAGTTCCATGCATACAAGATGGGAAGCGACTGTCTAGGAAGGAGCATGGCGGAAAGGGATCTAGGGGTCATAGTGGACCACAAGTTGAATATGAGTCAACAGTGTGATGCTGTTGCAAAAAAAGCAAATATGATTCTAGGTTGTATCAACAGGTGTGTTGTAAGCAAAACTCGTGAAGTCATTCTGCCGCTCTACTCTGCACTAGTTAGGCCTCAGCTGGAGTACTGTCCCCAGTTCTAGGCGCCACATTTCAAGAAAGATGTGGAGAAATTGGAAAGGGTACAGAGAAGAGCGACAAGAATGATTAAAGGTTTAGAGAACATGACCTATGAAGCCAGGCTTCATGAACTGGGCTTGTTTAGTTTGGAAAAAAGAAGATTAAGAGGGGACATGATAGCGGTTTTCAAATATCTAAAAGGGTGTCACAAGGAGGAAGGAGAAAATTCGTTCCTCTTGGTTTCTGAGGACAGGACAAGGAGTAATGGGCTTAAAGTGCAGCAGGGGAAGTTTAGATTGGACATTAGGAAAAAATTCCTAACTGTCAGGGTGGTCAAATATTGGAATAAATTGCCAAGGGAGGTGGTAGAATCTCCCTCTCTGGAGATATTTAAGAACAGGTTAGATAGACATCTGTCAGGGATGGTGTAGACAGAGCTTGGTCCTGCCTTGAGGGCGGGGGGCTGGACTCGATGACCTCTTGAGGTCTCTTCCAGTCCTATGATTCTATGGAGTTGGTTGGAATATTTCTGAGCTGTTCTTTGTTTTGTTTTTCTGGAAATTCAAGTACCACAATATCTGAGTCAAAAATACCCAAACGGCTTCAGCAGCAACCCAACATATTTCCACTTGGAAATTGTGCTGCAGGGCCTCGTGGGAACGGGGCTTCCTGCTCCCACTCTCCCCTACAGACTGGGCTCCCCATCAAACCGCATCTTACAGGATGCACTGTGGCGCCCCCTCGTGAAGAGGGAAGGCTCATTATGCGAGCCTGTGGCTGAGGTGCATCATGGGAGGCAAGCCCGGCCCAATGAGGAGAAAGAGCACGTGGAACAAATGAAGTGCGCGTCTGGTATTTCGTCCTGCCTGCGCTCGGGAAATGGGGCTGTTGTACCTTGTGTGCGCAAAGATACCACACTCCAGCTTCTACTCCCAACCAAAACTGCCTGCCCTGAATATTGGCTCAAAAAGGGGCCACAGGATATGTCAAAATCTCACTTTTAGACAATCTTATCATTTTGGGAGGCCTGACTTGTGATTTGTGAACCCCCAGGGTTTGCTATTCTGCAGAGAAATAACAACTTCTTATGAGCAGTTGTTTAGAATAAGCAAATAAAACAACACAATGCTACAAACCTGAGGCCTGAAAATACACTTCACAAAATATGTACCTGCTTTGCCCACACAGGAACACATGGGCTGTGTCTAGACTGGCAAGTTTTTCCGCAAAAGCGGTTGCTTTTGCGGAAAAACTTGCCAGCTGTCTACACTGGCCACTTGAATTTCCGCAAGAACACTGACTTCCTACTGTCTGAAATCAGCGCTTCTTGTGGAAATGCTATGCTGCTCCCGTTCGGGCAAAAGGGCCAGTGTAGACAGCTCAGATTTGTTCTGAGCAAAAAAGCCCCGATGGCGAAAATGGCGATGGGGGCTTTTTTGCAGAAAAGCGCGTCTAGATTGGCCACAGATGCTTTTCCGCAAAAAGTGCTTTTGCGGAAAAGCGTCCGTGCCAATCTAGATGCTCTTTTGCTTTTAACGGAAAATTTTTCCATTAAAAAGCATTTGCGGAAAATCATGCCAGTCTAGACGTAGCCCTGGCGTGTAACTTCAGTGCGTGGGTCACTAGTACTGCAGCTCAGGCCTGCCCTGAGTGACCCTTCTATTGCCACTGTGGGCTGGCCTGTTTTTCTGCTCTTTGGATTTGGGCGACAAAACTTTCCTCCTTGTAATAGATGAATAAATAAATAAACAGTCCAAAGATTCTTGCGATTCCGTAACAGGTCTAGCTGCAAAACGACTGGGTAGGGACCAAAGCTGGAATCTGCCATTCTTTAAAAAAGGAAAACTAACTAGCTAACAAGCCATTCCCAGAGAGCGCTGCTATAAATCAAACCACGCAGAGCCTTGCAGACACTCTGCAAACTGCACTGCACAGGTGTTTCAGGACAGCCTTGCACCACGCGTCAGCAGTTCCGCGTCCTGGTAATGGCTTCCCGCGCAGGCCGAGATGCCCCTGGAACGATGCAGCAGGTTGAGTCAGAGGTTGCTAGCTCAGCAGCCAGGGAGGCTCTTTTGTCCTGCTCTTCATTATGAATTCGATCTGTTAAATGGGAAAACTTCCTGGTCATTTGGTGGCAGCTTAGGCTGTGATTTCAGAGAGGTGCAGTTGCTGTGCAATTGCCATTGAAATTGACGGAACGGGATGCACACATCTCTTCATCAGCTCAGAAACCCCGAGGGGGACAGCCTGACTCCCAGGGTTGCCAAATGGTTTCAAGAAAAATCCCGGACACACTTGCCATGACATCACAATGGACATCACATCTGACAGAGAACACACTGGACACACTTGCCATGACATCACAACGGACATCACATCTGACTGAGAACACACTGGACACACTTGCCATGACATCACAATGGACATCACATCTGACTGAGAACACACTGGACACACTTGCCATGACATCACAACGGACAGCACATCTGATTTAGAACATACTGGACACTTCCATTTTCTCCATTTGTTTCCTGAACAGAAAGCTCAAACACTGGATTATCCGGTTCAAAACCGGACCCCTCCTCTGAAATCAATGGGAATGTTGCCATTCAGAGGGACCAGAATTTCACCCTTCCCCTTCATCCCCCTCAGCTCAGCTCAGCACAGCACTCCAGGGACTGCGTGTATGGGGCTAGGTCCCATTGAATCAGCAGGCTGATGCACCTGCTTCAAGTTAGGCATGTGTCCTGTGCTCTGTGGCTTCTGGGGCCTCTGTGATCGCTGGTGAAGCTGGAATTGGCCAGCCACCCTGGACCCTTTATGGCATGGAAATGCTGAGGAGTCGGGGCAGGGAATTCTCTCTGGAGTTTGCAGCGGTGCCTCAGCTTGCTGCTGGTCTGACGGCCTGGCAGCGTATAAACCGCCCTGGAGTCACGTGTCCCCTTGCAGCCTCCCCCGCCTGGCGGCAGCCTTGTTCCTGCGGCTCACGCCAGCACACCTGGTATCGTTTGTCTTGAGGCCTTCCTGCCTAGTCCCTGCTACCCCTGGCACGCCGGGTCGCGGTGAGCTTGGCATGAGCCTGCAAGCCCTGAGCTGAGCTGAGCTGAGCTGGGAGACACCTAGTGCACCTGGGCTAAGCTGGGACACTAAGGGCATGTCTGTGCTGCAGCTAGAAACTGCCGCACCCGGTCTGAGGCTGGGTCGAGGCCTCGGGCCCGTGGGCCTTGTGCTGCAGGGCTCAGTACAGGCTGGGGCCTGGGCTCCGAGGCCTGCTTCTCTCATGGGGCTAGAGAGCCCACATGCTACTGCAATGCTAGCCCATGGTCAGAGCCCAGGCCGCAGTCCAGGGCAGCCTGGATGTGCTGCAGGCCTTTGTGCCCTGGGGACCTACCCTACAGTCCAGGCTCCCACCTAGGCATAACAATAAGTGTCCAGCATTTCACAGGAGGCAGCCCCTCCCCTCTGCGTGGCTTCCCCTCCATCATGGAGCGTGAGCACAGCTTCCTCTCCGTCAGCTCCCTCCGCCTGCCTGCCTCTCTCCGTGTGGCCATGGCGTCCGAGTGCTGCCCCGCGTTTGACACCGCTCTCGCGAGCGCTCGCATCTTCCCAGGCAGCCGAGGGAGGCTGATTGGGGGGGCTTTGTGCAGCCGTGTGCGACAGCGCAAGCCAGCGGGCTGCGTCCAAGGAGCACGGGGAGCTCTGAATTCCCTGCAGGGCGAGAGTAGCTCCCTCAGGACACTGGCTGCTTCTGGTATCGCTTGCTGGACTGAGCCCCAGAGCCTCCGCCCGCTCCCAGAAGGGGGCACTCAATGAGGGGAAGCTGCTCTTGCCGCCAGCTGGCTAGGTCCCGTGGCAGGCTTTGGGCAGCTAGCGAGCCCGTTGCTGGGCTAGTGGCCTGTGGCTGGCCAGCGTGGAGCAGTGGCACAGCACATGTGGCTAAGCAGCCAGTCTGGGCTGGCTCTTTGTCACGGTGTCTGATGGAGCAGGTCGCCAAAGGGGGTTCGCAGAAAATGTCTGTTCCATCAGAAAACTGAAAACCACAGCCAGGTGGGAAGTGGGCAGAGCTCAGCCGGTTGGTTGGCCAGCTGGATGGCTGCTTTGTGTGATGGAAATAGCCAAGACTTTTCAAAGCAAGCTGAGACTCACCATGAAAATACCTGTGGTGCTGACAACACCCCTTTCCATGGGACAAAGGTTGGGAGTGGGGAGGCTGAGCTCCTCTGACAAGTGGTGTGTGGCCATGCGCAATGCTGTGAGCGAGCAGAGAGGCCGTGAGTGAGGCGATCGTTGAGGCCAGGTCTAGGTCTGATACGCAGGTGCAGAACCTTTGGGCTGGAGGGAGACAGAAGTGGTGAGTTTGGCCCCTGTGGCACAGGGTCAGAAATGCATCACGGCTTCCTCCTGAGCATTTCCCGCTCCTGGGAACGAGTGTAAGGGACCAAAGGAGATGCACGGCTGCAGAGAACTGGGCCTGTCTCACTACCTCCCAATGTGAATGATGCTTACACGTGGCCACTAGCAAGCTCTGGACAACTCCAGGTGCTATGTGATCCCTGGCGAAGGGAGCTGGATGAGCAGCAGGAGAATTTCCTCTCGGCCTTGGTCTCTGATTAGAGTCACTTTTGAGGGGCAAAGCTGCTCTCTGGGACTCAGCCAATGGGGTTGGGCTGAGAGCCTGGGATGATAGGTTTGCCCTGCATACTGCTTGACCACCTCTGTTCCAGGACTGGGGTATGCTTGTGATTAAAACAAGTCACACATTGAGTAGACCCAGGCATCGACTTCCTGATTGCTCTTCCACTGGGGAGCTGAGCCAGAGGGCCCTGCCCATTTCAGGAAGGAGACTTTGGTAAACTCAGAGAGCTTATAGGTAAGGTCCCAGGGGAAGCAAGACTAAGGGGGAAAAACAACTGAAGAGAGTTGACAGTTTTTTCAAAGGGACATTATTAAGGGCCCAAAAGCAAGTTATTCCGCTACATAGGAAAAATAGAAAGTCTGGCAAAAGACTGCTTTGGCTTAACCAGGAGATCTTGCATGATCTCAGAATCAAAAAGGAGTCATATAAAAAGTAAAAACTAGGACAAATTTCAAAGGATGAATATAAGCAAACAACACAGGTATGCAGGGGCAGGATTAGAAAGGCAAAGGCATGAAACGAGCTCAAAGTAGCTAGAGATATAAAGGGTAACAAGAAGACATTCTATAAATATATTAGAAGCAAGAGGAAGACCAAAGACAGGGTAGGCCCATAGCTCAGTGAGGAAGGAGAAACAGTAATAGGAAACTTGGAAATGGTAGAGATGCTTAATGACTTCTTTGTTTCGGTCTTCAAGAAATCTGAAGATGAAGGAATGCCTAACATAGTGAATGCTAGTGGGAATGGGCTAAGTTTAGAAGATAAAATAAAGTAAAAAATCACTTAGAAAAGTTAGATGTCTGCAAGTCACCAGGTCCTGATGAAATGCGTCCTAGAATACTCAAGGAACCGATAGAGGAGGTATCTGAGCCTTTAGCTATCATCTTTGGAAAATCATGGAAGACAGGAGAGATTCCAGAGGACTGGAAAATGGCCCTAGATTTGCCCATCTATAAAAGGGGAAATAAGAACAACCCAGGAAACTACAGACCAGTCAGTTTAACTTCTGTTCCAGGGAAGATAATGGAGCAAGTATAAGGAATTAATCTGCAAACATCTGGAAGATAATAAGGTGATAGGGAACAGCCAGCATGGATTTGTAAAGAACAAATCACGTCAAACCAATCTGATAGCTTTCCTTGATAGGCTAACGAGCCTTGTGGGTAAGGGAGAAGTGGTGGACGTGGTCTACCTAGACTTCAGTAAGGCATTTGACACGGTCTCGCCGGGGCATTTATATGCGCCTGCCTAGTCGGACCAGGGGAGGGCGGGCCGCACGCCCTGCAGGGCTGAACTCGTGCTGTGACGAGGTGTGGGGAAGCATCGGCAGTGGGAGAACCTGCGGGGAGCACGGTGGGAAAGCCGCAGGAGTAGGGTGGCCGGTCCGGAGCGGTGAAATGGCTGCAGTGGGGGGTCCGGTACCTGCGCAGGTGCACTTGGCATGGGGCTGGCCGACCGGGCGGCGCAGCAGGATGACGTCACCCACCGGTGCAGGGCCCGCCACACACAAAGGTTGGGGACCACTGGTCTAGATGGTGCTTGGTCCTGCTGTGAGGGCGGGGGACTGGACTCGATGACTCTCGAGGTCCCTGCCAGTCCTAGTGTTCTCTGATTCTCTGATTTGCTGTTGCTTGGCACTAACAATGGGAGCACTGTTCATCCAGAGAGCTCCAAGCACTTGCTAAGGGAGGGCAGGATCTTTGTTCTCATTGGCAGCTGAGGACACTGACTCAGTGGGAGGAAATGACTCCCCCAGGGACCAGCAACTGAGTGTCATAGTTAGGACTGGGACCCAGGCACCTGCATTCCTGGCCCCAGAATGTCACATCACTCCTGGCCAGCGTCGCTTTGGCATCACGAGGCTTCATTGCCGTCCTCATGGGACCTGGCGGTGTAACTGACTTGGGGGACGAGCCTGGAGTTCTCCTGCCATTTCAAGCTATGTAGCTCCCTGGTTCCCTTTTCTCCCTTCTCTGTGCAGCTTGGGGTCAGCCTCAGTCCTCTCCCCTCGTCCTTCTGTCTCATTTCCTCTGATCCTTTCTGGTGCTGGCCTGTGGTCCGCCCAGCGTTTCTTCCCTGGGTGACAGATTTTCAGCACCGCGAGCACAGCTGCTTCTCCTTTCTTTGTCAGCCCCTTCACATCTCCCGCGCCCGCTGGGAAGGCCCTGCTCAGTCAATGCCCGCGCAGCGCTTTCCAAAGGGGCCCCGCGCGTCAGAAAGGACGGTTACAATTAGGGACATGACACAGCCTCTCGTTGCTTCACAATGGGCTGTACGCACATGCTGGGCCGTGAAGGGCTGCCACGGACCCGGCAAGAAGTCACATCCCATTTGGCCAGCACTGAGCAGTTTCATGAAAAAATGCTCGTGGAAAATAGCCACCAACAGCCCTAAGTCAGGCTTGGCTGGAACTGCTGGAGAGAACTTTGGGTGGGAGATGCTTCTGTGTGCCGGAGGATAACTCGTTAGTTGATGGGCCCATCGGTGGCTATTAGCCAGGGTGGGCGGGACGGTGTCCCTGGCCTCTGTTTGCCACAAGCTGGGAATGGGCCACGGGGGAGGGACCACTGGACGATTCCCTGTTCTGTTCACTCCCCTGGGGCACCTGGCGCTGGCTTTTGTCAGAGGACAGGACACTGAGCGAGATGGACGTTGGACCAGGTGGAACTTGCCAGGCCACTAGGCAAGGTGGGAGGAGCCTGGCTCTGCACTCCCGGAAGGGGTGTGGCTTTTGGCAAAGGGGGCGGGGCTGGGGCAGCCAGCTCTCCGTGCTTCCTGGAGGGCTCTGCTCGCCCCACCCTTAGAGCCGCGGGGAGCATGCTGCACAGCGCTCTGGCGGTGATTTAAAGGGCCCAGGGCTCCAGCCAGTGCCGCTCCTGCGGTAGCACAGGCAGGGGCCCGGAGCCCCAGGCCCTTTTGACTCTTGGGCCCCAGGGCAGCAGCCCCTTTCCCTGCCCCCGCCCGACAGTGTGTCTGTGATGGTCTGACCCAGTATGGCCCAGCTTGCAGCCAAATGTTGCGTCTAGAAAGCGAGTTGCGGATTTGCTTCCCGGGTCCGCTGGGGACCAGGTGACTCTCTGTTCTCAGCTAATACTTGTGCTTGGTTTCACTGAACGTCGCGGCGTCCTGGGAGCAGGGGCTGGGTGTATTATTTCTTTGGGCCCAGCAGCCTGGTTGTGCTGTGAGCGTTTAGCAGCAAAGGGCTGCACAGAGAGCGTGAGGCCACAGACACCGGGGAGGCAGAGCTTGTGTGCCAGGGGCTGGTGCATGCAGGCATAGATGGGACTTCCTTGTGCTCAGGGCAGGCGGGGATGAGGTACCCCAGGGGAGCATTCTAGGGACCGGGAGAACCCACTCACCCGGTAAACCCATCCCTCAGGAGAGCCCCTCTCCTGGCTCCTGGGGAGGGGGGCTAGTGACAACCTCAGAGCCGCCTCGCCCCTATTGCTGTCCCGAGCTGGTTGGCCTGTTAGCTGGGGACGCTGTCTGCCGGGGCGGGACAGGAGCTTGGCCAAGAGGGGCACTTGGGCATGTGGTGATGGGAGCAGCACAAGAATCTAAGAAGAACAGGCCGGCACGTTGCCTCTGGAAAGGAAACGACCACAAACGTGTCGTCCTTCCTCTCCCTGGGAGCAGATGTTTCCTGCCCACGTCTGGCTCTTCCCCTTGAATATACATAATGCTCAGCCATTGACCAGGCACAAAGCCGACCGATGAAAGGGAGCAGCACAGCAGCTGCTTTCCATACCTGTGTCTTTCAGACCTGTCGTTCTCTCTGGATAACTCTGAAGGCCATGTGGGCTGATAAGCCCATGGGACCAAAGCAGCCGCTATTGTCTGGGGGAATTCAGCGTACGCGCTGCAATTTTCCCCCCTGGAGCCGGTCTATTGTGTGCTGCCGTTGTGTGCTACACACAATGAGGGCGTAGAGTGCCGGCAGCGAGGAGGAGGTGAGCCCGCAATAACCCTCTGCTGCAGGCATCCTAATTGCTCTGCTTCCTTTTTTCTGGGGGTAGTTTTCTTTTGATTTGAAGGTCGTGTTGTGTGCAAAGAGAGGCTGAGCAAACTATCCGTACCCTTCCCGTTTACAAAGCTGTGCCGGCACGTTGCTCTGCTGATGTGCCAGACCGGCTAGGCTACGGAGCCGGTCTCTGGAGCGTCGTTTACACCTGACTGTGGGAGCCCCTGCGGGTGTGAGTGCGCTCCGGTCAGGCGTCGCCGCTCTGAGAGGGTCACGCAGGCGTGGGCTAGACTGAGCTGTCGGTGCTGACCTGAGCAAGGGCCGGCGTGTAGAGGGCATGGCCCAGGAAAGCAATGTGCTGTCCCTCGAAGGCCCAGACCCCTCCCTGCCTTTGCCACTGGCCTGGAACAGCAACGCAAGACAACATCTGCTGCACTGGCGGCTGTGGTGGGGCCCAGAACCCAGGCTCCGCCCACTGCCCGCTCTTCCTCGCCTCCCCCGCTCCGCTCTGGGGGAGGAGCCGAGATGTCGGCATGAGGGCTGGTCGGGAATCTTCCCACGGCACCGGGCCCCTGCTCTGCTGGACACGCGTGGTTCCGCCCTCTGCCGGGAGCAGAGCTCCTTGCGCCCTCAGCCCCATTCATGTTGGACTGAGATACATGAGGGAGAAACTTCCAGCCAGAGGCGCTGCACCAGGGAGGTTTGGTCAGACACAGCCGCTCACCTGCCCTCCCCCCACCGTGTGCGAACTCTCTGCCTCACCGCGAAATTCGGCTCGCGGCTGCTCAAACATTTCCCAGCCCGACCTTTTTTCCAACAGAAAATTTGGATTTTTGACACAAATGAACATTTCTGATTTCTCACAGAAAACCAAACCTCCTGAAATGGAGCGTTTTTGGCTGAAAACATAACAGCATTCAGCTAAAAATATAGGTTTGAGATTTTTTTAAAATAGATTTTCAGTTGCAGAAAGTAAAAAAAAAAAAAAAAAAAAAGTCAAGTTTTGGGGCACTTGATGAAAATTCAACACTTTCAGTGGGTGGGGGGGGGGGGGGGCATTTTCCAGCTAGCTCTCCTCAGCTGCACACAAGGCTGTAACTGAGCAAAGTCACTGACTCTGCGTTTCCTGTCACTTTCACTGTGGTCATGTTTCTCTGACTCAAAATGGCCACCGTATCCTGTGATTACCCTGGAAATGACGTCACCACCTGGAAAAAAAGTTCCTCTCCCTTTAGTAGCGATGGCCACTGCTACCTTGTGGCCCTGCCAACGCAGGCAGCCAGAAAGTCTCCCGGAGTTGTCAGGAGCCAGCGTGAGTGAGAGCAGCCTTAGTCCGTTTTCCTAAAGCCCAGGAGTTGCCAGGACACCTAGGTGGCCCAGGACTGAGGAAGCAGAAAGCCGCCACATTTCCCCCGCCACCCTGTTCAGCCAAGTCACGCCCTGCTCAGCATCTGAGCCGTTCTTCTGGGCATCCAACCTCTTCCAAGCCTTTCACAGGTCCAGCGAACAAATGAAGCCCAACCCCCCTCCTCAGAGGGGACATGCGCTCTCAGAACGAGCTCGGGTACCTCAATACCACATAGGCTTTGTGCATCACACAACCTGTGTGCAATAACGATGATTCATTTCCTTTTGCCCTGTGATGGCACCTTATTAATCAAGTAACACACCTGAATCATTTTATTGCACACCTGCCCTAGTGCCTGTGGGCGGTGATGCACTTCAGATGCAGCAAATAAGTAAACTTAGCAAAAGCGTTTTCAGTCACTTGCCGCAACCTTTGAGTGCGAAAGCCCCATTTATTTTTGATCTTTTGATGTCTGGAGGAGGATTGCAGAGTCCTATGACCTCCAGAGGGGAGGGTTAGCATGTCGTGTGACCTCCGATAGATCACAAGCCAGAACATTTCACCGGTGACTTCTGGACTGAGCCCAGCTACTTGGGTTTGACTAAAGCAGAGCTTCCAGAAAGGCATCTGCTCTTGATAAGAACATAAGAGCGGCCAGACTCGGACAGACTGAAGTCCCCAGTGTCCTGTCTGCCAACAGTGGCCAAGGCCCAGGGCCTCAGACAGAGGGAACACAAGTAATCCTCATGTGATCCCTCATCTCTCACCCCTTTGCACCTCCAATAAACAGGCCAGGGACACCATCCCTGCCCATCCTGGCTAATAGCCATTGATGAACCTGTCCTCCATGAATTCATTTAGTTCTTTTTTGAACCCTGATGAACTCCTGGAGATCACAACATCCTCTAGCAAGGAGTTCCACAGGTTGACTGTGCATTGCATGAAGAGGTACTTCCTTTTCTTTGTTTTAAACTTCCTACCTATTAATTTCATTTGATGACCCCTCTGCTTTTGGGATCTGAAGACAATCTACCACTTTGTTCCCACGGTTAGTTGCCTTCACCCCTAATATTTTGTGTCTAATAATTTCTAATTTGACTATGGGGACTTCAGCGTTGTCCCTTAGGTTTTTGCTATGCCTGTCTCCACTAGACTAAAGAGCTGTTGGGTGCCAGGTGGGAGAAGAACCATTTAACGGCCGGGCAAGGGTCTCTGTGAACGCCAGGCGGGAGAAGAACCATTTAACGGCCGGGCAAGGGTCTCTGTGAACGCCAGGTGGGAGAAGGACGATTTAACAGCCTGGCAAGGGTCACTGTGAACGCCAGGCGGGAGAAGGACGATTTAACAGCCTGGCAAGGGTCACTGTGAATGCCAGGCAGGAGAAGAACGATTTAACAGCCGGGCGAGGGTCTCTGTGAATGCCAGGCGGGAGAAGGATGGTTTAACGGCCGGGCAAGGGTCACTGTGAATGCCAGGCAGGAGAAGAATGATTTAACAGCCTGGCAAGGGTCACTGTGAATGCCAGGAGGGAGAAGGACGATTTAACAGCCTGGCAAGGGTCACTGTGAACGCCAGGCAGGAGAAGAACGATTTAACGGCAGGGCAAGGGTCTCTGTGAATGCCAGGCGGGAGAAGAATGATTTAACAGCCTGGCAAGGGTCTCTGTGAACGCCAGGCGGGAGAAGAACGATTTAACGGCAGGGCAAGGGGGAAACCAAGGTCAGCGGTTGAAATTCATAAAGGGAAAGCTGAGGCTGGAGTTTGCCCATCATGAACGCCGGCAGCCAATGGACAGTCTCCCTCGGGAGCTGGTTTAAGCCCCCTTGCTTTGTGCATTTCAGAGCTAGCTGCATGTCTTGCTATTAAGTGTGTGAGGCCGGCTTCTGCCAGCTGCTGTGTGCATTGGTCCGGATCCAGCACAGCAGCTGCAAACACAGTCAGAGCCAATCCCGCTCAAATTGCCTGCAGGGTCTTGATACCTGAACTCGCAGCACCCCTCTCTGCTCGCAGCGTGGAGCAGTGGCAACGCCGCTGCACGGTGTCAGGGCCAGTGACGGGGGGCTGGCCACAGTCTGAGTCGGGGCCGTGCATTGCCCTCATCAAGCCAGGAGCTGGATGGGACTCGGAGATACAGTCTAATCCCCCCTTGCCTGCTAGCTCCAGGGCGGAAAGAGAATCTGCTGCATCCCCAGGCATGGCATGGACCGGCTCCTCTGCTGCGCTATCTGGGGAGAAGGGAGCAATGCACAGCTCTGCCCTTGCTGCTTTACAGCCTCTGCTCCAGTGCAGGAAGGGGACCCTGCCTCTCCGGCTGGACCCCATGGTACCAGGACCTCCTGCCGGGGGTGAAGCGGCGGGAGTTGGGGTCGCTGGCTGGGGAAAAGGAGTACCAGACTCCCAGCACCGGGAGCCCATACTTGCCCGTACTGACCAGCTAGACCCCCTGAAACAGCCCCATTCTCCTGCGGCAGCCTGACCTTCCGTCGGGCACGTGCTCACCAGCCTGCAAAGGGCAGAGCTAGAGCAGGCCCAGCCGGCAGCCCAGCCACGGGGCCTGCCCACACACAACTACCCCAAGTTCTGTGTCTTGCAGAAACACTGGGCTTGTCCTCTTCTTGCTTCGTATTCGAAAAGGGCCTCGGTGGGCCTGGCTGCAGAGCTTCCGTCTCGACCTCTTTCAGCGCAAACAGCTCAGAAGCTGCTGCTCCACCAGGTGCCAAATCTGCCACTTCGCTCCAAAGGAAACGTGTGCAGAGCTCCCGTCTCAAAGCAAAGCGCCACTTCACGGACTCAGCTCTTCTGGGCGGCCGGAGGGCCGGGTGGCCGCACCACAGACTCAGCTCTTCCGGGGAGGGCGGAGGGCCGGGTGGCCGCACCACAGGCTCAGCTCTTCTGGGCGGCCGGAGGGCCGGGTGGCCGCACCACAGACTCAGCTCTTCCGGGGAGGGCGGAGGGCCGGGTGGCCGCACCACAGGCTCAGCTCTTCTGGGCGGCCGGAGGGCCGGGTGGCCGCACCACAGACTCAGCTCTTCTGGGCAGCCGGAGGGCCGGGTGGCCGCACCACAGACTCAGCTCTTCTGGGCAGCCGGAGGGCCGGGTGGCCGCACCACAGGCTCAGCTCTTCTGGGCGGCTGGAGAGCCGGGTGGCCGCACCACAGGCTCAGCTCTTCTGGAGGGCCGGGTGGCCGCACCACAGGCTCAGCTCTTCTGGGCGGCCGGAGGGCCGGGTGGCCGCACCACAGGCTCAGCTCTTCTGGGCGGCCGGAGGGCCGGGTGGCCGCACCACAGGCTCAGCTCTTCTGGGCGGCCGGAGGGCCGGGTGGCCGCACCACAGGCTCAGCTCTTCTGGGCGGCCGGAGGGCCGGGTGGCCGCACCACAGGCTCAGCTCTTCTGGGCGGCCGGAGGGCCGGGTGGCCGCACCACAGGCTCAGCTCTTCTGGGCGGCCGGAGGGCCGGGTGGCCGCACCACAGGCTCAGCTCTTCTGGGCGGCCGGAGGGCCGGGTGGCCGCACCACAGGCTCAGCTCTTCTGGGCGGCCGGAGGGCCGGGTGGCCGCACCACAGGCTCAGCTCTTCTGGGCGGCCGGAGGGCCGGGTGGCCGCACCACAGGCTCAGCTCTTCTGGGCGGCCGGAGGGCCGGGTGGCCGCACCACAGGCTCAGCTCTTCTGGGCGGCCGGAGGGCCGGGTGGCCGCACCACAGGCTCAGCTCTTCTGGGCGGCCGGGTAGCTGCTAAAATGGCCATCGGAGCTGTCTTGCGCAAGAGAGCATCTACACTGGCACGGATGCTTTTGCGCAAAGGCACATGCCAGTATAAACGTCAAAATCATGCCAGTGTAGACACGGCCGAGGTCTTCACAGGCCTTCGAGTCGTGACAGTTACACAGCTAGAAAAACTCCAACTCGGGAATAATCCTGAATTTCCCTGGAAAGGAACCCAGGAGGGTGCCAACGGCAGCTAGCTTTGACAGAAAGCCCGCCTCAGCAAGGGGGAGGAGGCAGTGTTTCTCCAGGGCAGGCTGCTTTGAAGGTGCTCCGGGGTCCGGAGAGTTAGCTACGTCCAGGGAGTTGTGAGTACGGGATGTGGCGCTGGCTTTGCAGAGGTTTTGGATTCGTGTCCTTCCTACACACCAGCTCTCACTGTGCTGGTACATGCACTTTCACGCTGGAGGATTAGGAGAGAGACTGCACCAGATCGGCACTGTCAGCCATTTCTTCTGCGCTGTGAGCTAGCGAGTGCGTGGGACGGTATTTTAACATCTGCCTATCTCCCGAGAGGCACGCGTGCCCCTGCCAATTACAGAGCGAGCTTTGCTCTTCAGACGCAACTCGAGCCAGGCCGACAGCGCTCAGAGACTGGGCCGTTTGCAGGACACAGCTGGAGTGACAGTTTGGGGCCGAGCTGCTTAAAGTTAGTGCTCTAATTATGGCCAAACGTGCGGCTGAAAGCTGCTAGGCTCAACGCCTCCCCCGCGTTCAGTGACCCAAGCCGGGCCCTGGGAGCCTGAGTCCTAACTTCTGCCCGGCTGGAGAGCAGGAGGCCGAGCCGCGTTCTGTGCGGTTTGGGTAACTCGTACTGAGCCGGCCCCTGCCGAGGGCTCTGCCTTCTCGTGGTGCTGCTGCAAAGTGGCTCAGCGTAACTCCTGCGGCTGTCAGCTGGCCTGCAGCTCTGGCGCTGCTCTGCGCAGGGGTCGGAGGGCTTGCTCCTGACGCGGGGGTGAAGAATTAGCTTTCAATTCGGCGGGGCGCAGTTCAAAGGCTTCTTGTGCTCTCTCCGGCGGCAAAGAGCGTTCTCGCGCCACATAGCTGGCGTGTGCAGTGGGCGGGGCCTTGCCCGTTAGGCTCAGCACATTTGCCTGCTGCTCGCCTCACGCGATTGCTTTGATCTCCGCTCGGCGTGTCCGCCTGGACAGAGCTGAGCTCTCTTTCTGGCCACTCACCCCCCCCAGCCGGGCAGCGTCTGCTCCAGTTGCGCCCCATCCCCACCTCCACCCCCTGGTGCCAGCCTTCTCCTCACACCCCTCCCCGTTCCTCTGCTCTCGCGCCAGTCCCCGGCTCTCTCACAGGCCTGCAGCCTCCATCAGCAGCTGCTCCCTCCCTCCTCTCCAGCTCCCGGGCTGGGTCACACCACGGAGGGGGAATGATGGGCTTTTCCCCTCCCAGTCCCACCGCTTCCAGCTCTCTCCTCCTCTGGGCCCCGCCCAGCAGGCTGTTCTTGTCCTCCTGGGCCTGCCAGTGCCCGTCAGCTCCCTGGGCCAAGCTCCTTGCCTGTGACATCCTCTCCCTGGGCTGCTCTGACTGGCCCTCACTCTCCAATTGCCGCTTCCATGCAGCGGCTCCGCTCTCAGGGGGGATTCCGTCCTGGCCCCCTTCCCTCCCCCTCTGCTCTGCTGTAGGGAATCGCGCCGCAAACCCCTCCCATCGCTCCCAGATCTGCCTCTGCCCCAGGCCCTTCTGCCACAACAAACTCGCCGCCTGTCCCTGACCGCTCCTGGAGGGTCCATCTCTTCTCCTGCGTTCAGCCCGGCTGCTGCAGCGCTCTTGCCCTCTGGCCCTACCGCGCTGGCTAACGCCTCCATCTGCCTGTCAGCCTGTAGGCTGGGCAGCGCCCTCGACTCTCTCTCCCTCGAGGCTCATGCCCAGGCTGTGTCCTGCTGATTCATCCCACAGAGCATCTTCGATGCAGCCGTTCCCACCCAGGCACACGGCTACTGGGCTTGTGGGGGCTCCCCTCCTCTCACGTCCTTCGGGCGGCCTCGACAGAGGCAGCCCTGCCCCACTCCCAGCCAGTCAGACCGCTGCTGGCCTCTTGCTCTGAGCCTTAACCCCTCCCTGGCTTCCATTCTGCCCGCCATCAGGCACAGTCTGCTTGTCCTCACTGTCTGGCCTCCTGCCACCGATCCCACCCCCGACTCTCGCTGGCCACAGACGTCAGGCCTGAGGGACCAGTTTTCAAATGTCCCAGCAAGCAGCTGTGTGCTTCCTCCCAGGCCGCCCTCGAAACATCTGCAAAGCTGCCTCACTGGCCTCCCTCAAACCCTTCCTCAGCAACAATTGGGCTGTGGCAGCTGCTTCTCGTGGCCGGTACAGTCTCCCCACTTGCCGTGCCTGCACCCTGTGGCTGTCTCCAGCCTGACGCTCCGAGTGTTGGCTGTGCAGGCCAGGGACTGTCTCCGCAGCATCTTGGGACAGTGCCTAGCACGTGGGCCCTGGCCTGCGCAAGCCACTGCAGTGTGAACTGTAACCCAAGAGCTCTCACCAGGGACTCAGCAAACAAACAGGCCTTTCGGGGACCCCGCCTCAAGATGTGGGCTTTGACGAGCCGGGATCTGGCTTGTAACCCCTCGGCCTGCCTCTTAGCGTTGTCCCGGCAACAGGACAAAGGCATCTAGCAAGAGGCCAGGCTGTCGGACGGGCGTTCTACTTAGTGCTAGGTTCTAGACGAACAGTGCGACATGCTGCCTTGCCACCCTGCTGCAATTACTCAGTTGCCTGTGAAAACGAAAAGTTTCCCCGATGAAAGGCGGCCGCTGGCTGATACTGACTGCCTTCGGAGCACCACTCTGCTGCAGCGGGGAGGGAGGCCAGACAAACGCGTCTCCATGGCTTCGTGCGGCTGGAATTTCATTTTTGCAGCGTGTTCCGCAGCCTGTCTCAACCAAGCAGGGACCGTGTCAGAGGCAGAAGAGGAACATAAGCGCGGCTGCACAAAGGGAATGGCGGGGCCTGCTCCTTTATTTGGGAAACAGACTGACCAAGCTTCCTCCATTTCCATCCTCAGGATCCTTGAGAAGGATGAAAAAGCGAAAGAAACGTAAGACGCCCAAGTCTTGTGGGGCAGGCATGCGAGGCCTGGTGCGAAGTGCCTGTGTACTCTGGAAGTGCCAGTGCCTGGTGCGAAGTGCCTGTGTACTCTGGAAGTGCCTGTGCCTGGTGCGAAGTGCCTGTGTACTCTGGAAGTGCCTGTGCCTGGTGCGAAGTGCCTGTGTACTCTGGAAGTGCCTGTGCCTGGTGCGAAGTGCCTGTGTACTCTGGAAGTGCCAGTGCCTGGTGCGAAGTGCCTGTGTACTCTGGAAGTGCCAGTGCCTGGTGCGAAGTGCCTGTGTTCTCTGGACGTCCTGCGCCTGGTGCGAATTGCCTGTGTACTCTGGAAGTGCCTGTGTACTCTGGAAGTGCCAGTGCCTGGTGCGAAGTGCCTGTGTTCTCTGGACGTCCTGCGCCTGGTGCGAATTGCCTGTGTACTCTGGAAGTGCCAGTGCCTGGTGCGAAGTGCCTGTGTACTCTGGACGCCCTGCGCCTGGTGCGAAGTGCCTGTGTACTCTGGAAGTGCCAGTGCCTGGTGCGAAGTGCCTGTGTACTCTGGACGTCCTGCGCCCATGCACAAGCAACCGTGCAGGGCTCACGCTCATGGAGGTTTCATGGGTTTAATCCCACCTAGCAACTCCCTGGTGGAATAAAGAGCACTGGGGTGTTTGCGGGAGTAGCCGCTGCCTGCCCCAGCTGGCTCAGAGTCCACGTGCTGTGAGCTGTAACACCGAGCAAGAGACCGGCCCCGCCTTTGTGCAGAGCTCACAGGTAAGACAGCCAGGGCCCCATTGTACAGGGGAAGCGAGGCAGAGCGCCAAAGACAGTCAATGCCTTGTTCATGCAGGGTGGGAGTCTATGCCCAGCCTGGCCCTCTAGTGCCCTTGGAGCACCGACAGGCAGAACTTAGTGGGGGCCTCTGGAGCTGGGTGCATGAGCACTTAGTTGTGGTTGTGGTTTGTCCAACTAGCAGCACCTTGCACACCGCTCCAGGCTGGAGTCCTTCTGGCACCGGGGGAGGAGTAGCTCAGTGGTTTGAGCACTGGCCTGCTAAGCCCAGGGTTGTGAGTTCAATCCTTAAGGGGCCATTCAGCGATGTGGGGCAAGTCTGTCAGGGACGGTGCTTGGTCCTGCTATGAGGGCAAGGGACTGGACTCAACTCGACGACCTCTCAAGGTCCCTTCCAGCTCTAGGAGACAGGTGTAGTTGTGGTTTGTCCAGCAAGGGCATAATGAATCCTCTGTAGAGCACCTCACATACCACTCCAGGCTGGGGTCCCTTTGCACACAGGTGTGGTTTGTCCAACAAGAGCATCATGAGTCCTTGTAGTGCACTAGGAGCACCTCATGCTCTGGGCCAGTGTCCCTGTGGCACACGGGTGTGGTTGGCTAAGGAGTGCACAGTGGACTGTTTTGGCCCATCTGCCCTGGCTGTAAGGGCCCCCTGCGAATAGTGGCAGCTGATCTGGGTAGCGGGATGTTTTTTCTGTGCAGATATTTTGGTTTGGTTTAGCTTAGTGAGGAGAAACAATCTGAAAAGGGACAAGAATGGCTCAAATGACAGTTGTTGGGAGACCGTGCTAGGCAGGACCACGGCCCATCAGGGGTGCGTCTACACTGCACCTGTAGCTCAAAATAAACCGCTATTCTGAAGCGTCCCTTAACCCTGGTGGAATGAGGTTTACGGGATGTCGGAGTAGCCAGCCCGCTGTTTCAAAAGCTATTTCGAAGTAAGGGGCTTGTTTCAAAACGTAGAATAGCTATTTTGGGATACAGGAAGTATCCTGAAATAGCGCCGCTGTGTAGACGTACCCCCAGTGACGCGGCTCACTCTCTCGAGGGCGGTAGCGGTGCAGGGGCACCAGCCTGAGAACAAGCACCCATGGGAGTGTGGGAAGAAGTCTGGCTGCCTGGGATACTGTGCGGCGATGGTGTACGAGGGATGGGTGCGTCCACTGCCTTAAAAATATTTTCTCTTTTACTCTGGGTTCCTATTGCTCAGAGAAGCAACGCGGGGGCTGTGGAGGCTGTTTGATCCCCCTGCGGTTGCAGCTCCATGAGGGCAGGAAGTGCCAGGGCCAGAGACTGCTGGTCCGAGGGGGGAGCTGCACGTTCCGCCTGGGCCAGCAGAGCTCCAGCCCCGGCGGGGTTGCACCGAGAGTGGGCAGACGTGCTGGGCGCGAGACTGGGGCGGGCACAACGTGCCAAACCTCACGATTTCTTAGTGCTTCTGGCACCTGAATCCGCGTCCCTTCCAAGCGTCCCCTGAGCCCGCCTTGCCCGCAGTGCGTGCAGCCAAGGTCCTGGCCCCTCTGCGGGCCTTCTGCTCGCCCAGCCGGGCTGGAGCGCCGCGCCTCTTTGCAAGCAGCCCCTTCGGCCGCTTGGAATCACAGCGAGTAATTGTACGGACTGCAACGGACCCGCCCACCAGCGTTCCCATCAGCCAGACCTCCCTGGGTCGCCTGTCTGGAAATCATGCCTGTCAGCGCCCCCTCCGTTTGGGGAAACAGGGTATGGACGTATCAGCAGCCCTCGTTCAGCATGGCAAGTGCTTATCTTCCAGCCCTGCGGGCATCGGGCCATGGCTACGGATCCTCAGTGGCGTAAGCTGTCCCGGCTCCCCTGCTCCCGCTGCGGGCCTGTCCCATGATGTGCACTGCGCCTGCTCCACGCCCTGCCAGCTGCTGTTTCAGACACCGTGCTCTGCTGTCTCCTCCCGTTTGTCTGCACGGCCCCTTTCAATCTGACAGCCAAGGTTCACAGTGCAAAGTGAAGACCTGGCACCTCTCTAGATCATCACGCGCTACCCACTTACCCCAGCTCCCTCAGAGGCGAGGCTGCCGGTTTGGTCGGCCTGAGAGTGCAGCACCAGCTCCGTGCCGCCAGAGCCTCGGGTCAGGACACTGCGGCCTTTGCACAAGCGGCGAAGCGCGGATGGAGGAGGGAGAGGGTGGACATTCTGGGTTGTGAAGGATTGTGGCATGACTCCAAAAACTCTGAAATTCTCCACAAAGGAAAATTCGGGGGAAGGGCGTTTCAGGTCAAGCAAAATGTTTTCTTTGTGTCGGCATTTCCAGTTTTTTGTATCATGCAATAAAACATCAAATACAAAGTTCAAAATGGAAACTCGTTTCAAACGGAAAAATTAGGGTTTGTTCCAAAAATGTCAAAACAAATCCCAGTGAAATTGACCCAATTACACCAAGTATTTTGATTTTGCTAGCACCATGCACCCCGAGCGATGGCAGTCCTCCAGCCACACTCCTGCCAGGGGCTCCTTCCGTCCCCGCACAATTTTCTGCTTGCAACCTCCCTGGAGAGGTGGACGCAGGATTCTGTGGCCTCCTGAAACTCCCTTCAGAGCACTTGCTCTTCTAGTCAGCCAGGCTCGGCCCAAGCAGACGGTCTGGGACCAGCCCACTGTGGGAGTCTTTGCTGCGGCCAGGAGAGAAACCCTTGTGAATACTCCACTACTTGCCAGCCCACCTTCAGTAATTCAGAAGAACAAACCGGGAAACAAGCCATCTCCAAGATGCCTTTGGACGTGATGTATTGACGAAATCATTTCTACATCTTGGATCCCATTGTTGTATTTATCATGGTAATGTAATCTCGTTTTATATGACACCCACGATGAAATTAACTTTTTTTAAAAAAGAGAGAACTTCTGGCAGCTTCTTTAGAGAAGTGATTAAAATTGAAAAGGCAATTTGCCAGTAGAAGAAAACAAAGTAAAGTCATTATTTACAGTGGCTACATTTTATAATGAAGTGTGAAATTAATGTTGTTAATGATTTTGATGTTTATGAACCGTATCCATGCAATGAAGCTTCCATTTTTAAAGAAGAAAGAACTGCCCTGAGAGTTATGCAGAAATTAACAGTGAGTGGGCAAATCTGGACTCATCTCTGGCAACAGCCCTTGGCCAGAACATCTTAACAGCTGAGTCTGGTGTTTCCGCAAGCACATGGGCCTGGAGGCATCATCCCCGTTCATGACTCCTTTGCAGAAAATCCTTGGGCAAAATTTCCACTGCCTTCAGAGGAGACGGGGCTTTGCCTGATGCTCACATAAAGGAGACCTGTTCAGCCCTTTCCAACTAGGAGCAGGAACAGAGCTCATTCAAGGCCAGACGGTGGGGAGAGCATGTTCACAGGCCTGCAGATTTGCAGACGGGGCTGGAAGGGAAGGCGTTCTAAGATAAGGTAACTGCAGACATGAAGGACATTTAAGTCCGACTTGACAAAGCCCTGGCTGGGCTGATTGAGTCAGGTTGGTCCAGCTTTGGGCAGGGGGCTGGACTGGATGACTCCTGCGGTCTCTGCCAGCCCGAGGAGTCTATGACATGGTGTTGCCAGGAGACCCTTGGTCAGACCCAGCTCTCAGCCCCGTGGAAGCTGGAGCTCAAGGGAGGATGCCAAAGGCTCGAGAGAAGCAGCTGCATGAGTGTGGCCAGGAAGCTGCAGCACCCCAGACTCCTACTTCCAGCGCCCTGCCTAGCCCCGTGGCTATAGCCACCCAGCCAGCCAGCCAGCCTGTGTTTCCCCTGTGAGCAGCCACACCTGGGCGGTCTGGATGCACCTCTGCCGTCTCCTGGGTGCTGACCTAGCAGTGGGGCCAGAGAGGCTGGGGAACAGTCACGCAGAAGAGGAGGAATGAAATCCAGGTCTCCGGCCAGCACCCTGCCTCCCCCTCCCATCACTTGAGTGAGTCGTTCTTGTCGCTCATTTCCACATCAAAAGCTGTGAATGGGACACGTCCAACCCCTCAATTAGCCTCATTAACACCGGCCCTACAACTGACAGGTCCTTCTGCTGCTCTTGTATCTCCCTTGGGTCTGTGATTTCCACTCCCACGCGTCTGAGGACGCGGGTTTTACCCACAACGCTGGAGATTTGGGTTAGTCGCTAAGGTGCCACAGGGCCACTCATGGCTTTTCCAGCTTTGGTCATTACGGAAGGTGCAAGTGCAGCTTTTTGGCACAGACGTCAAGCTGGAGTCTCCGGCTGGTGACAATTTAAGGGTAACAGCTGCAGATGCTGTTACAGAGGATCTGCCTTTCCTTGTGCCCAAACAGACCCTGTCCACACTGAGACAATCTGCCCCAAAAGGCCGGGAACCCAACCACTCAGAGGACGATTGCGTTTCGGGCGCTCTTTTCCAAGAAGAGATTAGGTGGTGGGGGAGCAGCTCAGAGCGAATTAACATTACAGAAGTAATAAAGCAAGTTGAAACCTGCCCCTGTTCGCCTGGCAAGCGCTTTCAGGCTAATAATGGAAAGGGCAGCAACATTATGGCCTTTTCCATTGTTCTGTGAAACTACACTTCATTAAATTGCAACCTTTCTACGAGCCCTAAATAATAAACTCTAGTCAGTAGCAGTAGAAACGCAGCCAATATTTTATCGTAGCTAGGACTGCCTGCTATCTGTAATTACAGCCAGTGCTGGGACTAGAGGGAAATGCTTTAATTTTCTTAATGTTCCATGCTTGGGAAAACAATCCAGTTTCTCCTTTATTCGTAATTGCGTCAGCTGGCTCTGGCTGGGTGCTCTTTTCCGAATTATAGCCAAGCCGGCCAATGTGGGGGTCTCAGCTCGCTGCTTTCCTCGCTGCAGCCTAATGGAGTGGAAATAAGAATCTCCCCCCAGCCACACGGATGGGCTGGCCCCCTCATTCTGCATTCATAGACCTTAAATCTTGATTAAGTTTTGGCTGGGTCAGCTGGAAAGTAATAAGGCTTAGAGCTGTGTGCTTCCCCTGGCCAGCCTCCCTGCCCCGCAGTGCCAGGCGGCTGCCAGCTGGCTGCTGGGGGCAGGAGCAGAGGTGCCTCCTGCTGCAGTCGGGGGTCCCTTAACCTCTCCCCCGGGCCTGGCTGGGATAGACCAGCTGCTCGGGAGTCACATTCCAGCTAAGGGGGGGGGCCGCTCGGCTGGGTCCCAGCGTTGTTCACAGGAGGGGCCAGAGCCACCCCAGCGCTGGCTCTTTGGGCTCCCTCCTCCAGCACGTGGGGCCGGCAGAGTGACCCGCCTGCCACAATGCTCCCCTGCTCCCTGGAGAGGAGGAGCAGGGCACCACGGAGTGTCTTGGGCGGCGGGAGCAGCCCTGCTGGGAAGGGCGGTGCATCCGCTGCATGGAGCCCTGCATGTAGGGGGGCTAGTGCTTCTGGGAGGGGCCGCTGTTCCTGGGGTGGGGGGGACATGCTGGCAGGGGTGTGCAGCAGAGGGGAAGGCCGGTATCAGGTCAGCAGGGCTCCATTCAGTGCATGGGCGAATCCGTGGGTTGACTTCAGCCACCTGAGCCAGGTCTGCTCACCCCACTGTCCGTAGGGCAGAGTCTGCACCCCCGACGTCCCAGTGGGAGGCGCCCAGCTTACAGTGGTGCAGAGGCGCGACACCTGCTTGCTAGCGGCTCCTCTCGTGGGGTGACTCTGGCACCAGCTCGGCCACCTGGCTCCCTGCCCTCCCCCAGCGGCTCCCCCGCTTTGCCGATGCCACTGCTGGCCCTACACCGTGGCCTCTGGCCTGGTGCTGGCAGGGGCACATGCAGGGCCAGGGACGAGCACTGGGAAACTTTCCTACATTGGCTGCCAATTAGCCCCTGGCACTTGTTGACACAGAAGGTCAGTGAGGCCAGGAACTTCAAACTCAAAATGGATGTCGGAACAGCCAGATGTCCCTGCTGCAGGGTAATGCCGGGCTGCCGTGGAGCGTAACCCAGCAGCGATGGCGCCGTCCATTCGAGGCACAGGAGAGGACGGCGTTTCCCTATCCTCCCCTGTGGAGCAGCAGAGCCAGGCGGCGGGGTCAGAGCAGCCTAGCAGAGCACGACCCGTCTGCTGGCTCCTCGCTGCAGGCAGCCAAGAGGACGGTTTGTGACTGTGCCCTGCTGCTGCTGTGCTGCGCCAGTGTCCAGCAGCCATTGCAGGGGGCGAGGCTCAAGGCAGTGCTGTCCAGCTGGGGCTGAATCGCTACAACCCCCAGGGATTCTGTCCCCGCTTCCCCAGGCAGACAGCTACTGGGTGGGAGAGCATGGAGCACACCTTCCTGAAATGCGGTGCCCAGAACCGGACACAATACTCCAACTGAGGCCTAACCAGCGCAGAGTAGAGCGGGAGAATGACTTCTCGTGTCTTGCTCACAACACACCTGTTAATGCAGCCCAGACTCATGTTTGCTTTCTTTGCAACAGCGTCACACTGCTGACTCATATTCAGCTTGTGGTCCACTATAACCCCTAGATCCCTTTCTGCCGTAGTCCTTCCCAGACCGTCGCTTCCCATTCTGTGTGTGTGAAACTGATTGTTCCTTCCTAAGTGGAGCACTTTGCATTTGTCTTTGTTAAACTTCATCCTGTTTACCTCAGACCATTTCTCCAATTTGTCCAGGTCATTTTGAATGATGACCCTATCCTCCAGAGCAGTCGCAAGCCCTCCCAGCTTGGAATCATCTGCAAACTTAATAAGCGTGCTTTCTATGCCAATATCTAAATCGTCAATGAAGATATTGAACAGAGCCGGCCCCAAAACAGACCCCTGCGGAACCCCACTTGTTATACCTTTCCAGCAGGATTGAGAACCATTAATAACTACTCTCTGAGTACGGTTATCCAGCCAGTTATGCACCCACCTTATAGTAGCCTTATCTAAGTTATATTTGCCTAGTTTATCAATAAGAATATCATGCGAGACCATATCAAATGCCTTACTAAAGTCTAGGTATACCACATCCACCGCTTCTCCCTTATCCACAAGGCTCGTTATCCTATTAAAGAAAGCTATCAGATTGGTTTGACATGATTTGTTCTTTACAAATCCATGCTGGCTGTTCCCTATCACTTTGCCACTTTCCAAGTGTTTACAGATGATTTCCTTAATTACTTGCTCCATTATCTTCCCTGGCACAGAAGTTAAACTAACTGGTCTGTAGCTTCCTGGGTTGTTCTTATTTCCCTTTTTATAGCTGGGCACTAGATTTGCCCTTTTCCAGTCCTCTGGAATCTCTCCTGTCTCCCATGATTTTCCAAAGATGATCGCTAGGGGCTCAGCTACCTCCTCTATCAGCTCCCTGAGTATTCTAGGATGCATTTCATCTGGCCCTGGTGACTTGTTACAACCACTCCCACAAACTCCCAGCATCCGCGCTGAGTACGGGGCCGACGTCTCCCACTTGCACTGTTGCCACCTGCACTGCCAGGAAGCGCCTGGTGCTGGCATGACGAAGCAGCACTAGACCCTTAAACTCTGCACAAGGGCCATGCCAACCTGGTCACCCCCCACGCTTCTCTCTGGCATTCCTAGCTCTGGGCGGTCCGGCCTGTGAGGAGCCCATCTCCTCCTGCCCACGCGCAGGAGGGGCAAATGCACAGCCACTTGCTCCTGGTCCAGCTTAAGCGAAGAGAGCGGTCTCGTGTGAGCAGCACTTGCTTCTCGCTGGCTCCTCCTTACCCATGGCTGCCGCTGGGCCTGGGTTCCGCAATGATAAGTAGCTCATCAAGCAGTCGATGGAATTTCTATTGGTCAATAGGGGGCTCCTTCTTCGCCCGGTGCAGAGGCAGCAAATGGGGGGGAGCGCGGATGGGAATGGAAGTGGGACCCAGCCTAAATAAGCATCATTCTCAATATCTTCCCAGCTCTGTTTGTCTTCCGTGCTGACGCCAACTGCTGCGTGCCTTGTCCAGCCCGCGGCGACGGCACTGCCCGCACGATTGTGCGTGCAAGTACGCCATGCGCCAGGCTGCCAGCAGTGCTCTGAACGCACGCAGAGTCCCACAAAGAAGGTGCTCCAGGAGCAAGCCTGGCCTACATGCCAAAAGGGGAGGGGGAGACCATTTACTAAAAAAAGGTAATTAGCTGTCAGAGTAATGGTTGCAGAATGAACGTGGCAGATGTGAGGAGGGAGACGGCCAGTCACTGAATTGGCAGCCGCTGGTGAAGCATTCGGCAGCAGTGCATTCTGGGGAAATGATCACTGGTCATTAATGCCAGAATAAACCCCAGTGACCTTCCAAAAAGGGAGCAAAGCTCTTAATCCAGAATGACTCAACAGAATTTAACATGTTGATGAACTAGCAGATCAAGTCCGGGTTTGTCTACATGGTGTGTTAATCTGCATCAAAGGGTGGGTGTAAATTCCATGTGCCCCCCTGTGTCACTCACTCCCTGGTGCACATTAAGACTTCCCCAGTGTGCATTAACGCAGACCTGTTTCAAGCAGTACCACGCTGACCCACAGCTAGAGACGTTGCAGTGCATGCCAGCAGGGTCCATGCAGGCCCATTCATGTGCAACACACTAGTATTAACCCTCGAGTGTGCACACAAGCCCTCAAGACCCATAGCCAGGGAGACCAGGGTCCATACCTGTTGTTTGGGGGTTGATTCTAATGCCAACTTTGTCAGCTGCTTCAGATCACGTGTTATGTGCCTGTCGACTTTTTTCCGTAACAGCCAGGCTGTAACTGACAATTCTTCCCCTGAAATAATATTTCCCATCACTGGAAAATGAAAGGTGTGCTGCTCCTGCTGCATTAAACAGTCCCATTGTCTCTCTGCCAGCCCTCAGCTCCATCTTCAGCTTTTCCTAACAACTGAAGGCTTGATTGGAACTGAAACTTGTAATTTTACAAACGCCCACACAGCCGTAATGCACGCACACGCACACGTACGCTGCAGCTGATTGCTGCAGAATCACCAACTGTCTACATGGGAACAGGCAAAAGAAAGGCTAGCGGTGGGCGCCAGGAAGTCTGTCAATGAGAAGGCTCTGTAATGGAAGCAGATAGTGTCATGTGGCTTGGCCTGTCGACCAATTCACCGTTTGGGTCCAAATAGGCTAGTGAGGGCCCCACTATAAGAGCTCAAACTATTTCGTTATTGTTGTGAAAATATGATGGAAGTTGTATGAAGTTGGCTGCAGCCAGCAGTGCCTCCTGTTCCCTGACCTGTACCCAGAACACAAACCTTTGCACCCCGAAACTCCAGGGCTGGGAAGCAGAAATGTCAGTTAGCGTCCCCACATGCGTCCCTTGCAGGAACCTGAGTGTCACCCCAAGACCCAGCTGTGTTTGGTCAGAAAGAGAACGCCCACAAACCAAGCTGTTTTGATTGGGAAATGCTGCTCTGGTGCCTCATGGGAGCGGTAGCTCAGTTGCCACATGTCCCCATTCTCTCCTATGACCAAGCTGCCCAGACAAACAACATCTCCCAGCTCCTCATGGGAGTTGTTTTGCCAGGGAAAACGGGCTCAGGCGGTGCTGGGCCGCATGCCCATACTCAAAGGCTGACCCTTGTCTGACATACTTTGCGCTCAGACAAGATTTTTCAGACCAGCTATGGAAGCGAGGTGCCATTTCCCACACAACGCAGCCAGCCCATCTCACTCTCCCCCATGGGGAAGCCATGAGGAACTTGGGGGTCAAAGGAACAAACCAGACCTCTATTGCAAACACTTTTGTTTATACGCCACCCTCACACCTGACTGGTGCAACGGGCCACCAGGCCCCCATCACAGGGTGCTCGCCAATCGCTGCCTGCTGCTTTGGTCCCGGGGGCTCACCTGAGACACAGAAGGCAAGTTGCTGATGTCGCTGCTTGGCCTAAGGGTGCGTCTATGCTGCACCCTACACTCGAAAGAAGATACACAATAGGATATGTCGAAATTTGGCATGTCTACCTGGTGCCAAATTTTGAAATGAAGCGCTATTTTGAGCCACCCCTTAACCCTCGTGAAACAAGATTTACAGGGATGGCAAAACAGCGCATCCCTTATTTTGAAAACAATTTAGAAAAGCTAGACATACACAAATCCATGGGCCCGGATTTAATGCATCTGAGGGTACCGAGGGAGCTGGCAAATGTCATTGAGAAGCCTTTGGCCATTATCTTTGAAAACTCATGAAGATCGGGAGAGATCCTGGATTATTGGAAAAAGGCAAATGTAGTGCCCATCTTTAAAAAAGGGAAGAAGGACAATCCAGGGAACTACAGACCAGTCAGCCTTACCTCAGTCCCTGGAAAAATCATGGAGGGGATCCTTAAGGAATCTATTTTGAAGCACTTGAAAGAGGGGAAAGTGATCAGGAATAGTCAACATGGATTCACGAAGGGCAAGTCGTGCCTGGCCAGTCTGGTTAGCTTCTATGATGAGGTAGCTGGCTCTGTGGATATGGGAAAGTCGGTGGATGTGATATACTGTGACTCTAGCAAGGCTTTTGATACGGTCTCCCACAATATTCTTGCCAGCAAGTTAAGGGAATATAAATTGGATAAATGGACGGTAAGATGGATAGAAAGCTGGCTAGACTGTCAGGCCCAACAGGTAGTGATCAATGGCTCGATGTCAGGATGGGGGTCAGTTTCTAGCAGAGTGCCCCAAGGATCTGTTCTAGGACCGGTTTTGTTCAATAGCTTTATTAATGACCTGGTTGAGGGGATGGATTGCACCCTCAGCAAGTTCACAGATTACACTAAACTAGGGGGAGAGGTAGATACGCTGGAGGGCAGGGAGAGGGTCCAGAGTGACCTGGACAGATTAGAGGATTGGGCCAAAAGAAATCTGATGAGGTTTGTCACGTTACTGGATTGTAAAGGGAGAAGCCAGATCATTGTTGCATCCATGGGGAGGGTGCCCCAAAAGTCTGTACAAAGGGGGCCATGTGAGGTGTCACATGAAAGCTCGTGTTCTACTGATTCTGTGTGTGCTAGTCATGTACTTGTATGATATCTGTATGTGGCGTTAGAAACGTACTCCGTAGGGATGCTGGAAAATTCTCTGTCTGTGGCTGAGCAATGGGCAAGGGATGCTCAGCCAGTGGCTGTGCTAATTAACAAGGAGACAGTGAATCTCAGGGTGCCAGGACACACCTCAGGAATGGGACTGATACCTGCAGACCAGCCAGGACCGAAGGGCTGCCAGCATGGGATATAGGGATAGGTCAATGGACCATGTGACCTGCAGGTCTGGAAGATGCCAGGAGAAGTATATAAGGGTCATGTGGCACCCTCCATCTTGTCTTCAGTTTAGCTCCTGATCCCAGATGCAGCCTTGCAGGGACCAATGAGCCAGAAAGAACTGTGGACCAGTCCTGGCATAGGATGTGCCCCAGAGACTTTTAAGCCAGCAGTTATAACATCTCTGCTGAGAGCCTGTATCGAGAACTGGGAGATTCGATGCATGTAAACTATTATCTGTAACAACCTCACTCTCCTGCTTTTCTTTCCTTTAGTAATAAACCTTTAGATTGTAGATTCTAAAGGACTGGCTCAGCGTGGCCTTGTGGGTAAGATCCAGAGTGTAAATTGACCTGGGATCTGTGGCTGGTTTCTTGGGTCTGGAAGAACCTGTTTGGGGTAGGTGAGATTGGGTTCTAGTACCCCTCATCTGTGTGTTAGGCCTGGGGCTGATTGGGGCACAGGGAGAGCTGAGGTGTCAGAGGGGTTTTGCTCATGAGGCTTTTGGCTAGCCAGATTGGCAGATGAAGTGCTTGGTGTGACTGGTTTGTGGCCTATTGGGGAAGGTCTCCAGTCTGCGGCTTTAAGGAGCCCTGAGTTTGAGCAATTTGCTCTGAGTGGACGCCCCCAGCTGTGCCCAGACCTGGCCCGGTCTGTCACAAGGTTCAACAAGGACAAGTATAGAGTCCTGCCCTTGGGACTGAAGAATCCCAAGCATTGGTACAGGCTGGGGACTGACTGGCTAAGTAGCAGTTCTGCAGAAACGGCCCTGGGGATTCTAGTGGATGAGAAGCTGGATATGAGTCAACAGGGTGCCCTTGTAGCCAAGAAGGTTAACAGCACATTAGGTTGCATTAGGAGGAGCATTGCCAGCAGATCTAGAGAAGTGATTATTCCCCTTTATTTGGCACTCGTGAGGCCACATCTGGAGTATTGTGTCCCCTTCTGGGTCCCCCACTATAGAAAGGATGTGGACGCATTGGAGAGGGTCTAGCAGAGGGCGACCAAAATGCTGAGGGGGCTGGAGCACATGACCTACAAGGAGAGGCTGAGGGATTGGGGCTTATTTAGTCTGCAGAAGAGAAGAGCGAGGGGGGATTTGAGAGCAGCCTTTAACTCCCTGAAGGGAGGTTCCAAAGAGGATGGAGAGAGGCTGTTCTCAGTGGGGCAGGTGGCAGAACAAGGAGCAATGGTCTCAAGTTGCAGTGGGGGAGGTCTAGGTGGGATATTAGGGAAAACTATTTCACCAGGAGGGTGGGGAAGCACAGGGATGGGTTCCCTGGGGAGGTAGTGGAATCTCCATCCCTAGAGGTGTTTACGTCGCTAACACAGCCCTGGATGGGCTGATTGAGTTGGGTTGGTCCTGCCTTGGGCAGTGGGCTGGACTCGATGACTCCTGAGGTCTCTGCCCGCCCTGGGGCTCTAGGATTCCATGAAATAACAGGCGCGTTCCTCGGAAGTGGGATGGCTCTTTCGGGACACTCCGGTATTCCGACGGAGCGCTGCAGTGCAGACGTACCCATGAGAGCCTGGAGTGCTCCGCTGGCGCAGGCCCAGTCCACGTTCCTGCTCCCCCTCGGGTGGGAGGGGACTAGAAGCAGAGGAGTCTCCCGCCTCCCCCCGGGTGCCCTGCTCACTGGGCTACATGTCGCGAGGGATCCGGGGGGGGGGGGGGGAGAAGCACGACGTGGGCCTAACTCCAAGGAGGGTTCCCAGCTGTGACCCGCCAGCAGAGCTCAGCTGCTCCCAGCAGCCCGGACTGTCGTGCCGGGCCCCAAGTCAGGTGTGGGGCCTAGCTCACCCCGCCCGTGTGCAGTCCAAGGGATCTCGCTCACCATTCCTTGTCTAGGGAGCCTGGGCACCTGGCGGAGGAATCGCAGTGTGTTCCTGTGACTTTCCAGGCCCCAAACAGCAGAGGCCATGATGCTCACCTCATTCCGTTTGTGCATCCACGCCTCATCTGCAAAGTGGGGGTGCAGCTCCGCCTCGCAGGACTCAGCAAGGCAAGTGCATGCCAGGCTGGGGGTGCTCAGAGAGCGGTGGGGCAGAGAAGCAGCTGAGATCCATGGATAGTTCGACTCGGGGAATGCCTGTCTCCACGCGGCCAACAGAGAGCACTGGCGATGGAGACGGGGATGCTGGCCTACACGGTACGTCCACCCCCCGGACGCTCCCTCCTGACTGTAGAAGGTTCTGCTCTTCCTTGACTCTGTGGCAAAGCTCTGTCGTTGCCAGCCGTGCTCACTAGAGGGAGGTTGGTTGGTGGGTCACAGAAAGCAATGGAGCTGTGAGACGCATCCCTGATCACTGCAAATGAGCAGTGAGCTGCAGTCAGGCATGGACTGTGGAGAGGCCTCTGGCATTTGTTCCTGGCATGGCTGGTGTGGGGGGAGGGGGAGGAGGGAGCTTGGTGGGGGGGTTGAGCACTACACCTAACTATGTCATTTTCTTTTACCACAGGCGCCTTCGTTAAAAATTAGAACTTCTCATAAAAACGCAGAAAAATCTTGGCAATTTCTCATCAAAATGTTGAGGTTTTTGAAAAATGTCGCCCACTTGACTGCAGAATGTCATGAACAATTGTCATCAGAATTTAGAAATTGTCCAGTGCTAACAAAAACGAGCCCCAAGCTTCCTTTGCCTCTGGCTGCCCGGCAGCATCCTGCCCTGCTCCCCAGACCCTGTGGGGTAATGGACAGAGGGCTTGGCCATTGCTGGCCTCCCGCTGCAACCATTCTGCTTGGCCCTCTGCCCACTGCCTCACGACCCAGCATGGACAGTGCACGGCAGGTTCTCTGGCAGTCACTGGAATCAGTAGAACTGAGCCCTCGTCACCAGCAGGAAATCTCTCTCCCTCTCTCAAACCAGCACAGAGAACATTCAAATATTCTTCTGAATTGGGAAACCAGAATTTCATTTATATGCGTGAAAAGAAAAAGTTTAAAAAGTTCTGAACCAGTTTTTTCTTTAACATTTTCACTTGCTACAGAAAGCAGCTCTGTACGAATGTGAAGATTAATTAGGATGCAGAATGCAAGATCTTGTTTATGTGAACATATTTGTTGAAAGTTTATGAAGGCTGAATATTGCAGTAATTGACGCGTGCTCGTATTTTAATTTCTCGTGAATGCCATCTGGCCGGGTACAGTTGCTCTGTTACTCCACTGCTATTTTAACCATAAGTGGTTTATTATTTTATGCTTACTCTTGGGGGATATTAGATATTTCTGCAACCATAAAAATCAGAGAAGGTAAAAATGTACCGGGAGGAATTCCATTCCTTCTCAGACCAGTCCATGCATACTGTAACTAAGGGACCATCTCCGCATTAATAGATGGAGGGTTACAGACTACTAGTTTGTCTGCCTGTTTCTTCAAGAACTAGTCTAATATTATAGAATGACTGTTGGATCTGGGCAGAAAATGGGAAAACGTTTGCAAATGAGCCTGGATTCAGTTTCCGAAAATGTATTTCTTTTCACCCATCAAAGTCTTGACATTTGAATTTTTCAGCCTGCTCTGTAGGTTAGACAAAATATTTTTTTCCTTTTCCTTTTTAGCTGAAATATGGAAAATTTCAGCCATCTCTACAGAATATATTATTCAGTAATGATCACTCTTTTTCATCAGATAATGTGTTTATACCCTTTTGTCCTGCTCTCTGACCAGCTCTGGAGTGGGTTGAATAGTCTGTGTAAAACATGTATCTATGAAATTCACTGAAAATATTCAATATTTCAACAAGCTCCGATTTTGCTTATCTCTGGTTCCCCTGATTCTGCTCTCCCAAGTAGCAGACAGGAGTATCCCCAGTACTGGAAGGGAACAGCCATGCCAGGGTCCAAAGAACCCAACCAGAGAGAAGGACACTACTGCCCCCTGTGGGGCCTCCCTCTCGTCTGCCTTGCAGGCAGGTGCTGCATGATGGATGTCACTTAGCCGGACGTGGAGGTGACGATCCATTCCGGTGCTACAGTCGTAAGCAGCAATCTCCTTTCTAGTCCGAAACGGCCTTGTTGGGATCTTACGTTTTCTTGTTGTTCCCCCCATTGTCCGACAGTCGTCTTAGAAGCAATGTGCTGTGCCCCTTCTGTTAATGGCTTCCCTCCCCGTGTTCTTCTGTGTCCGTGTTCCGAAGCTCCCGTTCTGAGCACATGTTTCCCTCTGGCAGGCATTAGCTCGTGTTTTTGCACCAAAATTTTTCCACCTGAAAAAGCAATTTCTACAAAACCAAAATTTTCGCTGGGAAAAACTTAATTTACCAAAAAATTGACTCTTGTCTGAGTGGGTCTTGTCCATTGGAATTCCACAGTGCACTGCAGTCTTCCCCCAGTTCAACTGGTGTGGTGCACCACGGGAGTCATGTGACCTCAGTGTATTTGGGATTAACATACATTTTGAAATCTCAGGATTTCCTGTGGAAGAGAAACCCATTTTTTTACCAGCTCTGGGTATAATTTCTTTCTCTCTCTCTCTCTTCCCTGAGGGTATGTCTACACTACCCCGCTAGTTCGAACTAGGAGGGTAATGTAGGCATACCGCACCTGCAAATGAAGCCCGGGATTTGAATTTCCCGGGCTTCATTTGCATAAGACGGGCGCCGCCATTTTTAAATCCTGGCTCGTTCGAACCCCGTGCCGCACGGCTACACGCGGCACGGACTAGGTAGTTCGGACTAGGCTTCCTAGTCCGAACTACTGTTACTCCTCATTCCACGAGGTGTACCAGTAGTTCGGAATAGGAAGCCTAGTCCAAACTACCTAGTTCGAGCCCCGTGTAGCCACGCTGCACGGGGTTCGAACCAGCGGGGTTTTAAAAATGGCGGCTCCCCGCTTATGCAAATGAAGCCCGGGAAATTCAAATCCCGGGCTTCATTTGCAAGTGCGGTATGCCTACATTACCCCGCTAGTTCGAACTAGCGGGGTAGTGTAGACATACCCTGAGAGTCCTTAGAAAGACCAATAAAGGTAGAGTGATAATAGACACTAGTCACTTTTTCTCCCATAACTGGTAAGTAATCCTTTTGCTACCTGACACAGAATCAGATACTACAAATATAGTAGAAGAAAAATGTTCTGTGAGAGACTGACAGTACATCTAGGCTTTGTCTACACTGCAGGGTTTTTGCGCAAGAAGCCTTTTGCGGAAGAGATCTTGTGCAAAAACTTCTTGCGCAACAGCAAACCCAGACCTCAAAGCGCATTGCAAAAGCCACGTGCCTTTGCACAAGAGAGCGTCCACACTGCATGGACACTCCTGCGCAAGAAAGCTCTGATTGCCATTCAAAGGATGGACATCAGAGCAACTGTGCTTTTTAATATAGGGGTTTCTTGCGCAAAAACCCCTCCAGAGCATCTACACCAGCCTTTCTGCACAAGAGCTGTAGCACAAAAAGGAGTTATTCCTCATGGGGAGAGGAGTAACTCTACCGGCAAAAGCCCTCTGGTCTGTCGATTTTCTTTCACAAAAACGCACTTGAGGTGTGGATGCTCCACCAGTTTTTGCGCAAAAACAGCTGTTTTTGAGCAAACACCTTGTAGTGTAGACATAGCCCTACTGTATATGGGAGAGTTTGTCTGTTGTGTGTCTGTCTCTTTGTTCAAGAACTCCTCCTGAACGGAAAGAGCTAGGGCCACCAAATCCCGCACACAGCTTCCTCTCATCGGAACGTCACGCAAGGGCAGGGTTTGCTTGTGCCAGGACAATGGACTGCTACTCATAAATCCATACAGAAAAGAGAGCGAATCAGCAGGCAGGTGAAAGGGGCTGGTTGGGGGCACCCTCCCCCATCTGGGACTGCCCCAGCAAAAGCCTCCCACCCCCAGGCATCCTTTAGGGAGGGTGGGGTGGCCTGAACCCTCCCCCCCCCATTTGTACAGGAACATTGCTGGCTGTTCCCCTTCATCAGGGAGGAGGGGAAAGTGCTCAGTTTGCTGCATCCCTCACTCTGGCTGGGCAGCGCAGGGGGCAGACAAACCTGGACCTGCCCCAGCCAGGGACATGTCCCCCTCCCCCGGCTGTGCCTGCTGGAGCTGCAGCACCCATGGAGAGACGCTTCTCACCTGGCCCCACGTTGCTGCGGTGAGAGAGGGCTGGGGCTGTCCTCTCCCCGGGGCAGCCTGCAGGCTGAACCGCTCCTCCCAGCCCCTCCCCAGAGCAACGATGTAAATGAAGCCTGCGCATTTTCATGTTATTTTCCAAAAAATAATGAAGTTAAGGACCTGAGCGACGCCGGGTGAATCTTCTAGTAAGAACATCAGAATGGCCAACCTGCATGAGACCAAAGGTCCATCCAGACCAGGGTCCTGTCTGCCCACAGTGGCCACTGCCTGGTGCTCCAGAGGGAGGGACTACAACAGGGAACCATCACATGCTCCCTCCCCTGTGATCCTTTCCTAGCCCCTGACAAATAGAGGCCAGGGAAACAGTCCCTGCCCATCCTACCTCAAAGCCACGGCTGGACCTGTCCTCCAGGAATTAATCCAGCTCTTATTTGAACCCTGTTATATCTTGGACTTCACGACATCCTCCAGTAAGGAGTTCCACAGGTTGACTGTGCGCTGAGTGAAGAAATACTGCCCTTTGTTTGTTTTAAACCTGCTGCCTATTAATTTCTTTCGGTGGCCCCTAGTTTCTGTGTGATGGGAAAAAGTAAATAACTTTCCCTTATTCACTTTTTCCACCAATCATGATTGTATAGACCTCTATCATATTGCCCCTGCTTCTTTGTCTCTTTTCTAAGTTGAAGAGCCCCAGTCTTTTACATCTCTTTTCATACGAGACCCGTTCCAAACACTTCATCATTTTTGTCACCCTTTTCTGAACTTTTTCCAATGCCGAGCTATCTTTTTTGAGATGAGGTGACCATAACCGTATGCAGTATTCAAGATGTGGGTGCACCATGGATTAAAGGAAGTTTTAGCTGCTATCCTGACTACCTTGACTACTTGGAGACCTGTGTCCTAAGCAGCTATAGAATTAATAAAAGCAGATCTTAAATCGGAAATGTTTTCTCCTCCGGATACTTCCAGAATCTTAATATCCTGAAAATCTGAAGGGCCATCAGATGGGGGGTGGGGCTCACCTCTGCTCTGCATACAGTTCTGTTTGTCTTTCTTCTCTTTTTAGACAATAAGATCTGGGTGCCAAGGACAGAAGGGTATTCTGTGTCTGTCCAGCGCCCAGCCCCATGTCGCCCTGGTCTTTTTGGGGATTCCAGTCCGACTGCGACATACAAATCAATCTGTGCACTTCCCTGAGCCCCAGACCATGCAAATCTTCCATTTCAATGCACGGCGCTCCAAGGTTACTTCTCTTCCTTGCTGGGCAAGTGATTTCTAAGTAGGATGGAAGTGGGTTTTTGCCAAGAATTGTTCAATAAATATTAGAAAGAACATGATTAGGAAGTGTCACAATTCATTTGAGCCACAGTGAAGAGGCTTTTTCATAGAAAGTAAAAAGGTTTAATGTGTTTGCTGCAGCATCTGAAAAACTGAGATCAAAGTTCAGCTAGAACTGTCTGACTTGTGGCATTTCCAGCCACATTCTACGTAAACTGTATTGCATGCGACAGGGATTTTTTCCGACTTTTAGTACATGCTCCAGGGCGTTCTGGCGTGGGGTGGGCTTACAAGAAGGGAGACACTTGAGTGCTTGGCTGAACTGAAGCGCTGTTTAACTCAATGTTTCATGCAATGACCCTTTGCCACGGTTGCACACAAGGAGAACAATAGAGTCAATCTAGCTATTCGTCCAGGGCATTGTGCATCTGCTCTCACATATTACCCATAGCTGTGTTGTTCCATGCAGTCTTTATGGCAAATGCGTGAACAGCTGCTGTGGTGGGGACAGCTTTTCCCCGAATGGAGACTTTGCAAAGGCAGGCAGGCTGGCCTGGAGACAGTCTCTGTAGCTTATCCAAAAAAGCCAAGCGAGATCGTGGCTGCAGCCCATGCATTCGGCCAGAGGGAGAAGGGGGCTCTTGAGCCAGAGAGGAGAGGCTGAGTGCGCACCAATTGCTGGCAGCTCCAGCCAGACATGGCCACAGTGGAACTAAGGCTCAGGTTTTCTTTGTTTTTACCGGTGCAGGACTGAGCTCCTGGCCCATGCTGCCTAGGGAGGAGGTGGATTCTCCACCCTTGGCATCTGGAGGAGTTGCGTTAGCCAGATGCAAATTATTGGTCTCTGCCCGTGACGTGCAGGAAGTGACGAGATGATCTAATGGTGAATTTGGCCGTAAGTCTCTGAATGTGATGGTTAACGGCCCTGGCCTGAATCACAGGAAATTAGAGGTCAGCTCCCTGCTCTGCCACAGACTCTGTCTGAGACCTTGAGCAAGTCACTTGTCTCCATTAGGCAGCCAGGGGCCTGGGGTGCACTCCCTGGCCCGGCTTGTCTCTTGAGAGAGGAAGCTCTTTGGTGGAAAGAATAGTCTGGGTACGTCTAGGCTACAGGGGGCTGCTGGGTGCTACAAACACAACAATTAGCAGCACCGGAACCTTTGCAAGTCCCAAAACATCGGCCTTGTTACCTGTGCGGAGCCGGCATTCCTAAAGCTTTCACACGCGCGCTCGCTCGCCCCCGCCCCCGCCTGAGCTAATACCCCCTCATTTAAAAACCAGAAAGAGGGGACTGTCTGTGGAAATCTAAGCCAGGAAATCAGGAGAAGTTTGGACAAACCCCGCCCCGGATGAAGACGGGGGTATTTTGTCGTCCCATTGCTGGCATTTCACCAGGCAGGCTGTGCGCTCCTTGGGGAAAGAGCTGCCCAGGCAAGGCCTTGTTGCCAGTGGCTGTTCTGAGCAGGCAGCAGCGTGTGGGTGGAAACGGCAGGCCTCAGAGCGGAAAGCGGCTTCTCGCTCCAAGAACAGATTGCTCTGCTTCCGAGAACACCTGCGGGAGCCAAATACAAGCCCACTGGAGTAACACAGCCCTCCCTGCAGGAAAAGAACACGCACACGTGCACACACGCACAGTAACACAGCCCTCCCTGCAGGAAAAGAACACGCACACACGCGGGCACACACACACGCACAGCCCTCCCCGCAGGAAAAGAACACACACACACGTACACTAACACAGCCCTCCCTGCAGGAAAAGAACACACACACACTAACACAGCCCTCCCTGCAGGAAAAGAACACACAGGCACGTACATACCCCCTCCCCCCACTAATCCTGCTGCCCCAAGCCAGGGGCAGAAGTGACTGAGGGGCTGCTGTGGTCACTGGGGCCGAAGGCTGTAGCCAGCTCTGCCCAGGAGCCATTCAAACCCTCTCTCCCCCCTGGCTCCTCAGCGCCCAGACCTGCCCTTCCCAAGCTACCCAGGGCAGATGTCTTGTGTAAATTGGGAATTCACAGCCAGACCAACACCAGAGTCCTATGACCAGCCCCACCAACGCAGACCTATTGGACCGTGGAGTAGTTCAGAGCTGTGACTCCTATCAAAGTGCTTTCTCTTTCATTCTGAAAGTCTCTCCTATCTCCAGTGTCCTCAGACAGCAACTGGGGTTAGCACTTAATTACAGCAAATGAGGGATGAACTCGCATAGGGACACTCACATACTTGTAGTTCTCCGGGCATCTTTCTTCATTTGGAATCTTTCCATTGGTCCAGATGCCTCCAGCTCTCCTGGGTCTCCTTCGTCACTGCGGACGGGTCTGCCCCATCTGGCATGTGTTCCTGGCCGCACTGAGGTTTCTTGTCACATTGCAGAACACTACACGCCGGCTCATGGGGCTTCTCATCATTGCTCTGCTGCAGACCAGCTGGCGACGCTGTGACCTCGACTTCCAGTCTCATCACTGGATGAGTCCCAGTTTATGCTCTTCTGCTTCTAAGGGCTTCCACCTGCAAACCTATCGACGGGACCACGCCAGGCCAGAGTGAGGGGCACGCACAACTGTGCCTGCTGTAGCGTTCTCGCCGAGATCCTCCGAAAGCAACGGGAGGGCTGTGGGTGGTGCTGGTCCCTCGGAGAGGAAGGGTATGTCTACACCCTAGTTTGAACTAGGGTGGCAGTGTAGACGTACCCGCAGGGATTAACCAAACCATTTGACAACCTGCAGGAGCATGGCAAAGTCACGCCGTGTGTCAGTGTAGACCAGGAGGTTCCCAGAAGAGAGGATGGAGGAAGAGCAATCGCTTCCTGGTGGCCTTGGTAGGCTCCTCAGCAAAGCTGCGACATGCATCCTACTCACAGCCAACAGAGGCGTGGGCCAGCAGCTTGCAATGGGCGTTGGAGGGTGAAACCCAGAGTAAACTGATCACGTTGTGTGATCTTTCCCTGGCTCTTCTCAGATAGGGCTAAGAAACACAGACTTTCAAGGCCTCATCCTGCAAGTTATCAAGTTGTACTAGCGTAATGGCTCTGTGGAGGCTCAGCCCATGGTAGTCAGCTGCTAAGGAACAGTTCAGCCCAGACGTGGCATGTGTGAAATGTTTCTCGTATCGACTATTCACCAATGTGTCAGTGAGAAATGGCTGGCTGCTGGCCCGGCAGCATCTCGGGGGTATTGCACGAGGGAGTTTTCCTTTTAGTCGAGTTCAAAGCCTTTTTCTTATTGATCATCCTCCTACTTTTCAAGCTGCATTTACTTAATTATAGATCAGCGTTTGATAATTAGATATATGCTTTGTCAGCAGCAGAAAGAGACAATGGATTAAAATCTGGTCAAATAGGCTCAATAACTAGTGCACATTGAAATTAGTATAATCATAAAATTAGCATGAGAATTGGTGTTTTGAACAAAACCCCTCACAGCGTACGTGGGAACTTCAGATTGCAAGGAATCGGTTTGTTCCACCATAGATTAGACAGTTTGCATGCCACCTTCAGATATGCTTCTTCAGTAGCTTAACACTGGCAATCAAGGAATTTAAAATGTCTTAAAAATCAATGTAATATAACCAGGAATGGAGTAAGAGGTGGATTCAACTTCTGCAATGCCAAGAGCTGAAATAAAACCACTTAACTCGAGACTTTGTAGGGGAAAAGTGACGCTCTTCATCTTCTTCTGTGGTTTCCAGTTAATGTGTGAAACAATCCAGATTCTCACCTGGCTAATAGCCTAAAGACGTCCGCAGATCATTTACACAGCACCGAGTTGGGAGTTACTTTCTCTACAGTGCAGTTACAATGACTGACATGACAGACAATGGCAGGGAAGGCTAGTAGATGGATTGGACTAGCCTGCTAGATGATCTGTCAAGTCATGTCACTGTTCCATGCCTCAGTTTACTGACCTGATATAGAAAGTGCTTCGAGAGCTGATGATGAAAAGCCTCAGGTAAGAGCTGTTCCCGCTACGGCTAATACATGTTCTAGCTCCCATTAGCAAGGGAGGGCCATCTTCTCATTACGCTATTGGCTTGGGACATGTGCTCCGAGTCCTCACCTCTCCAAACGATTAGGCACATGCCTTAACCGTTGTCTGCCGGCTCCCCAGCTGAGCAAGGGGAACACAAATTATTCCTTGGCTCTCTTGTCTCTCTACTCTTCGGGGCAGGTCTCCTACTAGGCTATGTGCAGCACCTGGCACAGCCGGTCCCAGCCAGGGCCACGCGTACCTCTGGGGGCACGCAAGGGACTTCTGCGGGTATGTGAGCTCATCTAGATAGTTATCTCATTTTACAACAGGCTTCATGAAAAGCACCAGCAAAGTCAGTGCGGAGATGCCAGAACCAGCACTCTGACCATAACCCCCTTCAAGCAGCAAGAGCCTCTGGACTCAAGCTGGTTTTTTGTCTTCTAAGACAGACAACAAGTTTTCTGAATGGGAGGTTTAGCTACAGCTGGAATTCAGAAACCCCAGCTAATGACATGGACAGTCTGGCTGCATGGTCACAGAGCTCCCTGCAGGGTTCTGGGGCCGCTTTCAAACTCGTTCAGCGTGGGAGCGTGTTGGGTGCAGGGCAGTTTTGAAAATCTGTCCATACATGTCCCGATAGGACAGTGGTGGGCAACATGCAGCCCGAGGGCCCCATACGGCCCAGCGTGGCTCTAGGTGTGGCCCACGAGACGTTTTGTTGCCATTGTCCCCCTGCAGGGCTCCAGATTCCGCTGGTTGCCGGCTGTGTTGCTTCTTTCCTCCCAGTGTTACTAACGTGACACGCACGTAAAGCCGGGGCACGCGGTGTGAGGGGCGGGCTGATGGCACCCAGCACTGACTGAGAGCCGTGCACTCCCTCGGCAGCCAATCACAGCGCGGCTACGGGTCAGTCGGCACCCCCTGCAAAGTCTAGATGCACAAGCACAGTGAGCAAAACTACCTGTCCCAGGAGACCATCTTGACTACAACCATCCGGCAGCCACTGCGATGGAGGAGGGCCACTCACTAGCCTAGACTGCCCCGTGCTGCAGTAGGGACTAGTAGATACTGAGCAGTTTTGAAAATATGGCCCCTTTCCTACGTCTGAATCCCAGCGCGCCTTTAAAACATCGAAACGTTAGACAATCGGAATGTTAGTAGCTAAGGAAACCAGCCCGTTTCCTCCTCCTACGTAACCGTTTATCATTCTTAATCACCTGCAGTGATTGATGAGTCTCTTCTCCCACCTGATCGGTGGCGAGGGAAGAGCACGCCTTGGATGATACACAATACATTGAGCGCACACACTTTCAACACGAGACAGTATCTCTGCCATCAGTTACTTAATGACAGCCATGCCCATCTTCTGACCCGCTGTGGGCTGATCGTTTCGGCCTGCTCTGTTTAGGTCTTTGCACCACTCTGGCTTTACAGTAGCATGCATAAGGCTCGGGCCTAGAATATTTGCTCCTCAGTTGTTTCAAGAACATAAAGGCCAGGCTGGGTCCAGAGGGAATAAAAAGAGCGGGGCAGCTGGCTAGCACTCTAGCCCATTGTCCAGGCCCATCCTAGCAGTCAGTCAGGAACACGCAGACCTGGCACTGCCACCCTGACTAGCCCTGAAGTTCATGAACTTACCTTCTTCTTTGGAGGCCTGTTGTAGTTTTGGCCTTCCAAACAGTCCTCTGCCGATGAGTAAGCACGTCCTTAGAGCACTGTCGGGCTGCAAGGGACCGTGAGAGGTCATCTGGTCAGTCCTGCCCATGGCAGGACCCAGTATTATCTAGACCACACCTGACAGGCGTCTGGCCAACCTGCTCTTAAATCTCTCCAGAGACGGAGATTCCACAACATCCCCAGGCAACTTAGTCCAGTGTTTAACCACCCGGACAGGCAGGAACTTTTTCCTAATGTCCAACCTCAACCTCCCTTGCTGCAGTTTAAGCCCATTACTTCTTGTTCTATCCTCAGAGGCCAAGGAGAACAATTTTACACCCTCCTCCTTGTGACGCCCTTTTAGACACTTGAAAAACGCTCTCATGTCCCCTCTCGGTCTTCTCCTTTCCAAACTAAACAAGCCCAGTTCTTTCTGATTCAGACACCTTTTGACAAGAGATTCACCGAGTCTTTTCATCTTCATGGACCCCGTGCAGCAAATCACGTGCTTTATTTTCAGCACATGCTTAGAATGGGATGACCCATTGCAGTGAGCACCAAGCAGAGTAGCAAGATCGGCCCCTCAGGTACAAGCTCTTTAGGGCAGTAACCAGCCTCATTCTGGGCTGGAATAGATTGGCCTTCGTTGTGTGAAAGCCTCTCTCCCCTCGTGCTCCACCCTGAGACATTCCTTCAGCAGGGCCCCGGCAGCGGAGGGACCCCACCTCAGGAGGGGGTGTTCCATGTTAAGGGCTGAGACAGGGTAGCTTGACGCGCCAAGCAGGGGCTGTGGGCCTGGAAGTGGGGGGTCCACTTGGACAGCTCCTTGCGGTGCCGCAGTGTTCTGCCCGCCCCGCTGTCGGAAGGCTCCGCCCCCAGGCAGAGACGACGCAGGAGGGGGAAGCAAGCCCCGCCCTTGTCCAGTAGCATCAGCGGTCATTGTGCAAGACATTCGGCGTCTTGGCGGAGGCACGGAGCCGCCCGTGTCTCCCTTCGCTGTCACGAGGGGGCAGCAGAGGGTCCCGCCGTGCCCAGCCGGAGCCCATTTCTGTACTTCGCCGTTGCGTAGCTGTGTGGGCTGAGCTGGAAACCAGCCCGGGAGGACGGAGGCAGAGAGGCCCTGGCGGCTGCTTCGTGCGGTGACTGCATTTCCCCGGCGCACTCCTCTTTTTCAGACGCGCTGCTTTGGCATGAGCTGCTGGCAATTAGCATGTTGACAGTTAACATTTTAACTGTTAGAATCCCACTATCTACAGTCATTAATTACTGTCTGATTTCTTCCCCCTCCCCCCCCCCCCCACGTCCCAGGCCTGTGAAAATAGAAATAGATAAAAATGCTTAATGCATACTTCTGCTCAACTGTGAATTTTAATTGATAAGAATTTTTTAAATGCTTATGGCAACACCATTAAAAACAATCAGCCAAGCCTACTCATAGGCCTGGTTTTCAAACCCTCCCTTTCGTTAAATAGTGTGCATGATACAATAATGTCACTAAATCACCTGAAATCTATCGCTCCGTTTTCGTGGGATTTGCCAGGGACGATGGCTCTGCTCTAAGCCAGATCTAAGTTCTTTCTTAGCTGTAGCTACAGATGGGAAATGCTCTGACAGCCGCATGGCGACCACAGATTGTCTTGGCTTTCGTCTCTGGAAAGGCCACCTTCTCTGCTGTGTGGGGCAGTGATATTTCAAGTGATGGATGTTCAAAGCCTGGTGACAGATCACTTCGTCCCCGCCAGGGAAAGGAGGCAGGTTGTCCCGATATAGCACGGAGCAGAGACATGGCCATTACAATGCACAGACATAGGGGGACATCAGCCCTTCCTCTGCTGTGACTCTGGAGCGCCTCGCTGTCTCTCGTTTTCCCTTTGGTGTGTGGGGCTGGTTGGTTTTACTTTCCTGCTGATTTTAGGAGACGGGAAAGGCCAGTGGGCGGAGGCCAGCTGTAGGGCTGTGCAGAGTCTAGTGGCAAGGACATGCCAAAGTGACTTGTAAGCCCTCAGCTCCTGCGTGGTGCCCTCCCAACGCTCAGCGTGAACATCTGCTTCTGAAATGCTTTGCTGCCCTTTTAACACTGCATCGGCACGGTCAGCGGTCCAAGCACCCGTCCTCTTCTGGCAGGAACACAAAACCCCCCTGGAACTCCTGGAAATTGGTGAGCGGATCCTAAGGAAGGACTCATCGTCTGGAAGTAAGTGCAGCTGTCACTTTGGGCACAGCCCCAAGATGAGAAAAGCAAGCAGCCTGCAGTGTGCCCGAAGGGGACCGCGCTGGCTTGGAGCGACGCGACCTTTTCATTTGTATTTTGCAATTCATGTAAGAGACGCGAGATGCTCCGTTTCAGGGTGTGCAAGGCAGGCTCCCCAAAGCACCGAGCCTGGGGCAAGGCTTTCAGCCATGCAGGAGCACCTCCCCCCCCCACACACACACTCACCATCTGGACCTCTGCAAATGGGACCTGAGCCAGTACCCGTCCAAAGAGCAAATCGGACTGCTTGAGTCAAGGTTCTTTGGAGACTTTGATTTTTTCAAGCCTCTGCTGCCTCTTGCAGGGCCTATAGCTAGTGCGCTCTGGTGTGCTCTGACCACGGAAGAGTCTGTCTGGCCTGTGGCATCAGGCTTGGGGAGGAGGGGGGGAGAAATACCACGTAAGTCAGCCCTGCAGCCCCTGCTCGTCCGTCTACTTGGCATTTGTTGGCCACATAACGCGTCAGCTGGCTTGTCGCTAGCTGCGAGGAGATTCCCCGGGGATGAGTGCAAAGGGGTGGGTGCCCTTTGTGGAAAGCATTCTCCTCCCTAACCGCTAAACAATGAAATCCCACTGGCCAGCGAGCTAGCGCAGCCTCGCTGATGCCCCTGGGTCTCAGGGAGCTGCTGTGTCGGGGCAATCCCCCACGCAGGGAGTCTGCAAGCAGCCAGCCAGTGGGACGGCGCGTTGGGGTTTTCCCGTCTCCTGCACCCCCGTAATGGCACGGACAGACTCCACCAGCCAGTAGAACAGAGGGAGTTTATTACTTCTCCAGGATACAGCACAGCACAGATGTAATCTGGTTACAGGGCAGGCCTAGGATGCCTCAGCCCCCCTTGAGATTGGGGATCCTGGCCCCTAAATCCCAGCCCATTGCCTAGGCTGCTTCCTCCATGATACCAGCCAGAAACCTAACTCCCTCACTTCCAGCCCTGCCCCCAGCCAGGGCTCCACTCCCCTTCTTCCCATTGTTCTGCTCCCTGGGAGATAACTGGTCAGACAGGTTCGGAGCCCCCTTGCATAATGACTCATCCCCTGCCCTGCTGGGCTGTGCTGCAGACAGCAGCCTGCGGAGGTAACTCACAACCCACTGCCCAGCATAGCAACCAGCAAGGTACCCCCACTGCGTCACAGCCAGGAACTGCTCCGAGCCAGCGGCATCCGTGCCAGGCTCTAGGGACCAGGAACCAGACCCAGGCCGGCTCTGGGAGGAGTGAGTGGCAGGCTCCGGAAGTACCCTGCTGGCCCCATGGCAGACGTCCCAGAGCCCTGCAGTGACCAGCCCCAGGGCACGGTGCTTGCCCGGGGAGTCGTGAGCACAACGCGCAGAGTTCGGAGACCTGCCGCCGGCCCTTCTCTGCAGCCAGGGTGTCAACGAGATGGACGCTGGCCCCATCCCTCCTGCCAGGCCCTCTGAGCAGCCAGGTCTGCCCTTACAGGGGCAAGCTCAGGGCATTCTCCACCGCCCTCAGCCATCCTGCTGCTTCTGCACGACTCCGCTCTGGGCTGCTCATGTCAGCTCAGCAGCACAGCCTGAGCCGCCTGCACGCACGGAGCCAGCGTGGCGAGCTCGTCCCGCTGCGGGGCAAGCGGTTCCCCTCTCGAGGTGACGGCGTACAGCGAGTGTGCCCCCTCCTGCCACACCTTTTGCAGCGACGTCCCCTTCCCTTCCCCCCGTGAAACGGGCTGAGTGCTCCCTGGCAGGGGCCTGGCAAACGCGAGTGGCAAAGCCAAGTGAAGATTTTGTTATGTTCTTCCTCCTGTGACCAAGCCACTGACAGCACCGTGTGGACTTCAGCCCTCTCTGCAGGCTGGGGCGGGAGCCTGGGGTTAGCGCCTGTGGGCAGGCTGGGGTGTGCTCTGGGGGACGTAGTGCACGGAGAGGCACGGTGCGTGGGGAATCACCAAAGCAGCCCAGCGGGCACAGGCCTCTGCCGGGCCCTGGGTCGCAGGACGTAGCCCTGGCACAGCCCATGCTCATTATCGTGAGGAATGCAGCAGTGAACCAGGGTTTCAGCGCATTGCCCAGGCCCAGGCTGCCCACGCAGGGCGCGGGACGTGGCCAGCCGATGCGCTCGCTCGGTCGCCCAAGGAGACATAAGAACATCAGAGCGGCCAGACGGGGTCAGACCAAGGGTCCATCCCGCCCAGTGTCCTGTCTGCCAACAGCGGCCAGTGCCAGATGCCCCAGAGGGAGGGGACACGACAGGAAGTCCTCACGTGATCCCTCCCGTCACAGACCTCCAGACACACAGAGGCCAGGGACCCCATTCCTACCCAGCCTGGCTAGCAGCCATCGATGGACCCAACTAGAGTCTCTCACACCGTGCAGAAGGGCGCCGGGACGGCATCAGAGCACGGTGCCGCTTGCACTGGAGTGGGAAGAGACACGAGCATTGCTGCATCAATGAGTGAACCAATGATTATTTCCCATGGCCCAGATAGCAGCAGCAGAAATACCCGTCAGAAATTCTACTGCATTCGGCGTGCAGTGCGGTTGAGCACTGGGTATGAAAATGCCTCTCTCGCATGAAGAATTGCATTACTCCTTTGTGGTCTGTTTACATCACATTCATTCATTTCCTTGCCCGGAGCATTAGCGTTTCTAATGCTTCTCCCAGGGGGGAAATTATCTGGGGCATCTAGGGCTTGTCCTACACCAGTGTTTCTCAACCAGTGGCACGAGTACCCTTCGGGGTACTCTAGAGACGTCTGGGGGGTACGTCAGCACAACTGAAATTTGGAGAAAACTGAATTTTTGTTTTAAGTTTTACAGACCTTATTATTTTTGTACTTTTTATACCCAAAAATGTTATTGCCTGCCCGACTATGATTAAGTTGTCTAAACAAATGTGTTGCGATGGTAGAAAAAAAAGTGTGTGTCTGAAAACTGTACGTACTGGGGGTACTTTTATATATATATATATATTGAAAAAGGGGTACCTTATAAAAAAGGGTCTACACCACAGAGTTCGGCTAGGAGCAGAGGAAAAATCACATCCCTTAGCCCATGTCACCAGGGCGGCAAATTCAGCCACCTCTTCTCCCTCCCCACATGCGTGGACCGAGGGATGGTACAATGCAGGTATTTAACTAATCGAGTAGGTAGAATTCTTACTGACTACTTGATGATTAGTCAATAGGCAGCCGGGCCGAGTACAGAACCAAACCCCACCGTGGCTCTGCAATTTAAAAGACAGTAGGAGCTGGGCAGCCTGTCCCCTGGCTTAGAAGCTGGCTCCCTCCAGCACTGGCTCCTGCTGCCCTGAGCCAGGGCCCTGGCCGCACCGACTCTGGGAACTGTGTGTTTGGCTGCCCCCCCCGAGCCAGGGCCCTGCGCCGACTCCGGGAACTGTGTGTGTTTGGCTGCCCCGCCCTGAGCCAGGGCCCTGCGCCGACTCTGGGAACTGTGTGTTTGGCTGCCCCGCTCTGAGCCAGGGCCCTGCGCCGACTCTGGGAACTGTGTGCGTTTGGCTGCCCCGCTCTGAGCCAGGGCCCTGCGCCGACTCTGGGAACTGTGTGTGTTTGGCTGCCCTGCTCTGAGCCAGGGCCCTGCGCCGACTCTGGGAACTGTGTGTGTTTGACTGCCCCGCTCTGAGCCAGGGCCCTGCGCCGACTCTGGGAACTGTGTGCGTTTGGCTGCCCCGCTCTGAGCCAGGGCCCTGCACCGACTCTGGGAACTGTGTGTGTTTGGCTGCCCCGCTCTGAGCCAGGGCCCTGCGCCGACTCTGGGAACTGTGTGTGTTTGGCTGCCCCGCTCTGAGCCAGGGCCCTGCACCGACTCCGGGAACTGTGTGCGTTTGGCTGCCCTGCCCTGAGCCAGGGCCCTGCGCCGACTCTGGGAACTGTGTGTGTTTGGCTGCCCCGCCCTGAGCCAGGGCCCTGCGCCGACTCTGGGAACTGTGTGTGTTTGGCTGCCCCGCCCTGAGCCAGGGCCCTGCGCCGACTCTGGGAACTGTGTGTGTTTGGCTGCCCCGCCCTAAGCCAGGGCCCTGCACCGACTCTGGGAACTGTGTGTGTTTGGCTGCCCCGCCCTGAGCCAGGGCCCTGCGCCGACTCTGGGAACTGTGTGTGTTTGGCTGCCCCGCCCTGAGCCAGGGCCCTGCACCGACTCTGGGAACTGTGTGTGTTTGGCTGCCCTGCTCTGAGCCAGGGCCCTGCGCCGACTCTGGGAACTGTGTGTGTTTGGCTGCCCCGCCCTGAGCCAGGGCCCTGCGCCGACTCTGGGAACTGTGTGTGTTTGGCTGCCCCGCCCTGAGCCAGGGCCCTGCACCGACTCTGGGAACTGTGTGTGTTTGGCTGCCCCGCCCTGAGCCAGGGCCCTGCGCCGACTCTGGGAACTGTGTGTGTTTGGCTGCCCCGCACTGAGCCAGGGCCCTGCGCCGACTCTGGGAACTGTGTGTGTTTGGCTGCCCCGCCCTGAGCCAGGGCCCTGCGCCGACTCTGGGAACTGTGTGTGTTTGGCTGCCCTGCTCTGAGCCAGGGCCCTGCACCGACTCTGGGAACTGTGTGTGTTTGGCTGCCCTGCACTGAGCCAGGGCCCTGCGCCGACTCTGGGAACTGTGTGTGTTTGGCTGCCCCGCCCTGAGCCAGGGCCCTGCGCCGACTCTGGGAACTGTGTGTGTTTGGCTGCCCTGCTCTGAGCCAGGGCCCTGCGCCGACTCTGGGAACTGTGTGTGTTTGGCTGCCCCGCCCTGAGCCAGGGCCCTGCACCGACTCTGGGAACTGTGTGTGTTTGGCTGCCCCGCCCTGAGCCAGGGCCCTGCGCCGACTCTGGGAACTGTGTGTGTTTGGCTGCCCCGCCCTGAGCCAGGGCCCTGCACCGACTCTGGGAACTGTGTGCGTTTGGCTGCCCTGCCCTGAGCCAGGGCCCTGCGCCGACTCTGGGAACTGTGTGTGTTTGGCTGCCCCGCACTGAGCCAGGGCCCTGCGCCGACTCTGGGAACTGTGTGTGTTTGGCTGCCCCGCCCTGAGCCAGGGCCCTGCCCGCACCGACTCTGGGAACTGTGTGTGTTTGGCTGCCCCGCCCTAAGCCAGGGCCCTGCGCCGACTCTGGGAACTGTGTGTGTTTGGCTGCCCCGCTCTGAGCCAGGGCCCTGCACCGACTCTGGGAACTGTGTGTGTTTGGCTGCCCTGCTCTGAGCCAGGGCCCTGCACCGACTCTGGGAACTGTGTGTGTTTGGCTGCCCCCCCTGAGCCAGGGCCCTGCGCCGACTCCGGGAACTGTGTGTGTTTGGCTGCCCCGCCCTGAGCCAGAGCCCTGCACCGACTCTGGGAACTGTGTGTGTTTGACTGCCCTGCCCTGAGCCAGGGCCTGGGCTGTACTGACTTTGACTTGTGTGTGCATTGCTGCCTGCCCCGTCCTCAGGCCCCATGGCCTAAAGAGGGCCACTGGACCGGTAGTTTTAGGCCTGAGCACAGGTCAGGGGCCCAGGGCCAAGTGTCAATGGAAGTCGCTCTGCTAAAAGCCCATGCCTGGAGATGTACGTCCATCTTCTCCCAAGCGGGATTCTGGTCGCTGGGCATGTTCCAAGGGCTTGGGCAGTTCTGCTGATGACCCAGAGAGAATTGAAGAGATTTGTCTGTCTCAATAACCTGCAGAGGGCCTCCCAGTTGGAAGGGACGGCCAGGGTCGTGTCGGGTGAAGCCTCTTCAAAGCAAGCCCGAGACAGAAAAGGCGGCGAAGATGATTCTGTCACAGACGGCTTTTCCTCTTGCCGGCAGCCAGCCCCGGCGCTTTCCATATTTAGCTGTTAGTCAAGCCCCTTCATTAACTGACATGAGTCAAAACCACACCAGACAAGGGAGCCTCCAGGAGAGATGTCTGAAGTCATGCGCATGAGGGGAGTGCGCGTTCGTAGCCACGCTCAGTCACCATCACATGGCCTCCTTGTCTCGGGCAGTCTCCAAGCAGGCTGAGCGGCGGGTGCAGGGCTATTGCCTCACTTCAGAGACTTTTCTCTGCGGAATACTTGGTAGCTGGCAGCCCACAGGTGTCGCTTCCAAATGCAGTTAAGCAACGTGGCTCTTTGACTTGGCAGCCAAGCTGGCACTACTCCAGCAGCACGGCTTCCGGAGCGATTGCTGATGTGCAAATCAAATAGCTGAAATCATTCTGTTTGTTACCCTTGCAATTTGCTGCCAATTAAGGTTTAACAGTTAATTACCAGCTCATTAAGATTGCAACCAAAAACGACACTGAACGTTGGTTAGCTCTTGAAGGCAGAATTTCCAGGGAAAACCATGCATGTAACAGGACGTCTGAGAGTCCGGAGCGGCTGGAGTCTAGGAGCTAATGAGTGTGATTGCGTCTAATGACAAGGTCCCCAGCATGGGACACCCTGAGTGCCTTGGAAAGAAGCAGCCTTGTGGGTAGTGCGCTAGAATGGGAGCGTAAAGACCTGGTGGTGCGTGCCTCTTCCTCCCCCAGGCTGTGTGCGCGGGGACAGCCATTCCTGCCAGACCCTCCCGATCTCTGGTGCATCGCTCCCTTGAAAGCAATGGCTGCTTTCAGCCGCAGCTGCATGAGTGTCCTGGAGACTCTGGATCTGAATACTGACAGGTCCTTCCTCCCACCCTGGCTCTGTCCGGCCAACACACTGACAGCCTGTGGGGCAGGCACTGTCCCCACGCCCTGCAGGCGCAGTGCTTGGCACAGCAGGGCCCGGAGCTTGGGGTGGGGATCTTCTCTTGGCTGGCGACTCTAGGAGCCACAGCCATGCTGGCGGCGGCTGCTCATCATTGCCTTGTCTCCGCACTTCATCTGAGCCCATTATAAATGTCTAGTTCCTGAATCCCCCAGCCCTTGTCTACTGGCAGGGGGAGGGAGGGGCATTGCAGTTAGAGCCTGAGAGAATGGGGAGGAAGAACAATGCTGGCGCGCAGGAACGGCAGCGTGGACTAGCGAGCGTGGGGCCCATCCATGGCAGCTGCTTGGCAACATGCATCAGACACGAGCTTTCGAGATAGATGTCAACATGCCCTGAGCACCTGACTGTAGGAAAGAACCGGGCCCCTCCCTTTGTAATGTGTGGGCCTCGATTCTGTGCTCCCGTCCTGCCCTGGTAGGGTCAGAGGAGCACGTGGCACCTGCACTGGGTGCACGAGGCCAAACGTCCTTGGTTAAAGGAAGTAATTGTAGGAGAATTCAGCTACTGTTGGTGGAAGCAGACTCGGTTACACTAGCTTACAGCTCCGCAGGGCTGGGCGGTGGTAATAAAGAAAGTATGGCCAATTGGTGTGATGGGGCAGGCCAGGCCCAGTGGTTCTGACACACCCGCCCCAGAAAAGAGAAGTCCTCCAGGAGGCTAGAGCGGCTGTGGAGGAACTGGCCAATCAGAGGCCAGGATGGCCTACAAAAGGAGCAGCAAAGCAGAGCAGCAGTTAGCACAGGGCAGAACTCCGCCAGAGAACACAGGCAGGGGGTGACTGAGGGAGCTGCAGCACCATGGAGAGCTCCCGCAGGAGAGCGGGCTAGCGGCTGATGGACTGTGAGCCAGGGCAAGGAGCTGTCTCCAGGAGGGGAAGCCTTGGAGGCCGCTCTCTCGGAGTGGGGCACAGACTGACAGGGCCATTACAGAGGGCACCAAGAAGGGTCCCTGTTCCCTGTGCTCCCCTGTCACGGCGCGTCGGGTTTTTCCCGTCTCCTGCACCCCCGTAGTGGCACGAACAGACTCCCCCAGCCAGTAGAACAGAGGGAGTTTATTGCTTCTCCAGGATACAGCACAGATGGAATCTGGTCACAGGAACTGGGGCTAGGAGGCCTCAGTGCCCCCCCTTGAGATGGGGGGTGGCTGGGGCCCTACAATCCCAGCCCCCTCCCCAGCTCCTTCTCCCCTGCTTCCCAGACAGAAACTAACCAGCTCTCTTCCAGCCCTGCCCCCCCGCCAGGGGCGGCATTTCACCTTCCTTTGTTTCTCTCCCTGGGGGCTAGCTGGTCGGACAAGTTGAGACCCTTTCAGCATAAATGACTCACCCCCCGCCCTGCGGGGCCATGCTACAGACAGCAGTCAGTGGAGGGCACCCACTGCCCAGCATAGCAACCAGGAAGGTACCCCCACTACGTCACAACCCTGGAAGGGGGTGGAGTCACAGCGGGGGTGTGAACTGGCCAGGGAGCCGAGTCCCCAGGAAGGCCGTCAGACCGCGGGAGGGTGCGGACGCACGCTGGGCCAGAGCCGAGTCCCCAGGAAGACCGTCAGACCGCGGGAGGGTGCGGACGCACACTGGGCCGGAGCCGAGTCCCCAGGAAGGCCATCAGACTGCGGGAGGGTGCGGACGCACACTGGGCCAGAGCCGAGTCCCCAGGAAGGCCGTCAGACCGCGGGAGGGTGCGGACGCACACTGGGCTGGAGCCGAGTCCCCAGGAAGGCCATCAGACTGCGGGAGGGTGCGGACACACACTGGGCCGGAGCCGAGTCCCCAGGAAGGCCATCAGACTGCGGGAGGGTGCGGACGCACACTGGGCCAGAGCCGAGTCCCCAGGAAGGCCGTCAGACCGCGGGAGGGTGCGGACGCACACTGGGCTGGAGCCGAGTCCCCAGGAAGGCCATCAGACTGCGGGAGGGTGCGGACGCACACTGGGCCAGAGCCGAGTCCCCAGGACGGCCGTCAGACCGTGGGAGGGCGCGGACACACACTGGGCCGGAGCCGAGTCCCCAGGAAGGCCGTCAGACCGCGGGAGGGTGCGGACGCACGCTGGGCCAGAGCCGAGTCCCCAGGAAGACCGTCAGACCGCGGGAGGGTGCGGACGCACACTGGGCCGGAGCCGAGTCCCCAGGAAGGCCGTCAGACCGCGGGAGGGTGCGGACACACACTGGGCCGGAGCCGAGTCCCCAGGAAGGCCGTCAGACCGCGGGAGGGTGCAGACGCACACTGGGCCAGAGCCGAGTCCCCAGGAAGGCCGTCAGACCGCGGGAGGGCGCGGACGCACACTGGGCCGGAGCCGAGTCCCCAGGAAGGCCGTCAGACCGCGGGAGGGCGCAGGCTCACACAGGCCCAGAGCCGAGTCCCCAGGAAGGCCATCAGACCGCGGGAGGGCGCGGACACACGCCGGGCCGGAGCCGAGTCCCCAGGAAGGCCGTCAGACCGTGGGAGGGCGTGGACACACACTGGGCCAGAGCCGAGTCCCCAGGAAGGCCGTCAGACCGTGGGAGGGCGCGGACACACACTGGGCCAGAGCCGAGTCCCCAGGAAGGCCGTCAGACCGTGGGAGGGCGCGGACACACACTGGGCCAGAGCCGAGTCCCCAGGACGGCCGTCAGACCGTGGGAGGGCGCGGACACACACTGGGCCGGAGCCGAGTCCCCAGGAAGGCCGTCAGACCGCGGGAGGGCGCGGACGCACACTGGGCCGGAGCCGAGTCCCCAGGAAGGCCGTCAGACCGCGGGAGGGCGCAGGCTCACACAGGCCCAGAGCCGAGTCCCCAGGAAGGCCATCAGACTGCGGGAGGGCGCGGACACACGCCGGGCCGGAGCCGAGTCCCCAGGAAGGCCGTCAGACCGCGGGAGGGCGCGGACGCACACTGGGCCGGAGCCGAGTCCCCAGGAAGGCCGTCAGACCGTGGGAGGGCGCGGACGCACACTGGGCCGGAGCCGAGTCCCCAGGAAGGCCGTCAGACCGTGGGAGGGCGCGGACACCCTCAGCTGTGCCGGGACCCGGCCCAGTCTGTCACAACACACCCAGCTCCTGAGGGCCTGGCTGGGGTGTGGTTACGAGCTACAAGGAGGCCTAGCTCCTCGTCCCAGGATGGCAATGCAGCTGACAGAGAAGGACAGATGGGACCCTGCCACGTAGCAGAGCGCTGGCCAGAGCGGAGCGGGGCCGGCACTAGGACACAGGTCTCCGAACCGCCAGCCCACTGGCGCTGGAGCACCGGATCCCTCGTAAGCTGGGCTTGCTGAACAGACACCCGCCCTGTGGGAGAAATGGCCACGTGCCCCCCAGCCTGGGCACAGCCTTGCTGTGGTGAAAGGAAAATGCAAATCGTGTGTTTGCTACCGAATCAGCCATTCATTCATTTCTGAATGTTTTTCCACGCTCCAGCCCCACTGGTAGAGCAGCGAGAGCAAGGACTGGGCAGAGCCATGGTCTCTGCGACTCCCACCTGAAGTCATTTATCTCCCCCTGCCCCCCGATGTGGGTACTGCTAGCCGAGGTGCTCAGCGTGGGCGGGGCTAACCACGCAAGCCCCCCGTCCATGCTGCTCTCTCATGTGCCCCTCGTGTCCGAGGAGAGCGAATGCCTGACAAATCTCCATGGGAGCAATCCCCTACACTTATCCGACCAGTCCTAAAAAAGCTTGAGTTTGGGATATTGGAGATCAAGCCGAAGAGCCTAAAATCCAAAGCACAAGACACTCAATCAGTCATGGAACAACTACAGTCCCAGGAACTGCAAACCAGCCGAGGACGGGACGTGAGCAGGAAATGCCACCAAGAATGGGAAATACATTTTTCACTAAAAGATATTTGCTCGGCTTTAGTGTCAATCTTGAACTCTGGGATTTCTGCTGTTTTCCAGAGTCACGTTTTGCACATTCAGGGGTTTCTGCCCTGATAATGGTTCCCACTTTCAGCTAGAGACAGTGGTAGTCTCTGCTTGTCAGAGCCTGGGCAGGGGCAACGGGAAGGATCACTTGGGGTACGTCTAGACGACAGGCTTTTGTCGACAGAGGCTTTGTTGACAGATACTGTCGACAAAGAGCGTCTACGCTCCGTCCAGTTCTGTCGACAAAGCAAGTTGCGTGGGGTGTGAACAGACGGGTGCTTAGGGCCCTAGCCCCCCGGGACTGGCGGTGGGTGATGATGTATCTGCCAGGGAGAGCACACCGGTTCCTGCCTCCCCCGCATCTCATTGTTCCCAGGCTGGCCCTGGCGCCACTTGGCTGCTGTCAGAACCTTACTGTCTGCCATTCCGAGCATGTTGTGTGCATCCCAGTGCTAGCGGGGCACACTGAAGGGGCCTTCGTTCTGCTCAAAGCTGTCCTGCAGGGCTCCGCACGCTGCGACCTTGGCCTGCCGGCTGGCTCTCACCACCAGCGTTTATTCCTTTGGGTTTAGTCTCAACGTGTCCGTCCAGAGCTGCTTACTCTGCAGCCCCCTCTCAGAACCGGCTCCAACTCCTGCACTATTTCCATGCTCTGCCGGGAACATCCTCCCACGCTGAGATGCCAAACCGGCTCACTCTCTGCCCCCAAAACCCCTCCCACCAATCCCTTTTTTTGGCTGGCATTCCCCAAATAGCCGCCCGCCCCTGCGCTTACATCAGCTCGCCCTCACCCGCTGACGGAGCACGTGTTCCTCGATGGAGAAACAGCCCATGGAACTGACAAGAGGGGCCGTGGAACTACTCCTGGAGGTCCCATTTTGCTTTTTTCCCCAAGTTCAGTGGTTAGAATTGAGTGGGAGAGGGGGTGGCCCAGCAATAGCTCAACTGGTTTCCATTTGTAAAAACACAGGACAGCAGTAATAGATTCATAGATTCCAAAGCCAGATGGGATCCTCGTGACATCTCACCAGACCAGCAGTGGGCAGTCAGGGCCCGGCTGGAGCCTGCAAAAGGCTGCAGAGCTGAGGGGAGCTGCCTCTTGCCCTGGCCAGCAAGGGTATGTCTACACTAGCTCGTTAGTTCAAGCTAGGTAGGCAAATGAGGGCAACCAGAGTTGCAAATGAAGCCCGGGATTTAAATACCCCGGGCTTCATTTGTATGTTCCTGGGCGTCGCCATTTTTAAATCCCCCTTAGTCCGAACTCCGTGCCCCGATTAGAGATCCTACCAACCGTTACTCCTCATTCCACGAGGAGTAACGGTAGTTTGAATTAGGATCTCGAATTCGAACTACCTACTCCATGCTGCGTGTAGCCGCGGGCATGGAGTTCGGACTAAGGGGGATTTAAAAATGGCGACACCCAGGAACATGCAAATGAAGGCCGGGGTATTTAAATCCCGGGCTTCATTTGCGACTCCGGTTACCCTCATTTGCCTACCTAGCTCGAACTAACGAGCTAATGTAGACATACCCCAAGGGAGAAGGAGGACAGGAGATGGCTGCCCCAGAGGCTCCCTGGGTTGGGACCCAAGTAGTGAGCAACCCCGGATCTCCCCCTTCCTCTGCACCTCACCACATAGTGCTCCGCCTGAGAGGGGCTAGACCATGGGGCTGCAGTTGGCTCCGGTGGCAGGAGTATCGAGGGAGGATTGCAGATACCCAGGAGGGGCGAGAACAGAGGGGGGGCATGCTGGAGGGCAGTGTCTTGAAGAGGACGTCATCATGGTTCAGGGAGTGACGTGGGTCCACAGAGACACATTGGAACCCAGAACAGGCAGCAGGCAAGACACGACCAGAAGGCGTCGCACTCCATAAACTGAGCTAATTCCCCCTGTGACCAGCAGGAGGCACTGCGGGGTGAGTCCGCCTCATTAAAGTCCTCTCCTAGATAGGTAAGTGGCTAAAAGACAAGAAACACAGGGCAGGAATAAATGGTCAGTTCTCAGAACAGGGAGCGGTAACTCGTGCCCCCCAAGGGCCGGCACTGGGACCAATCCTAGTGAACAGATTCATAAATGACCTGGAGAAAAGGCCAAACAGTGAGGTGGCAACATTTGAGGATAGTTAAGTCCAAAGCAGACTGCGAAGAGCTACAAGAAGATCTCTCGGGACAGCAGCTGGAGTTCAGTGCTGATAAATGGGATTGGAAAACACAATCCCAACCACACATAAAATGATGGGGACTAAATTAGCTGTGGTTGCCTTATAGAACAGAACATTAGAATGGGAAGGGTCCTTGAAAGGTCATCGAGTCCAGTCCTCTGCCCTCACAGCAGGACCCAGCACCATCTAGACCATCCCAGATAGACATCTACCTAGCCTGCTCTTAAATATCTCAGGGTATGTCTACACTGCCACCCTACTTTGAAGTAGGGTGGCTAATGTAGGCATTCAAACTTGCAAATGAAGCCCGGGATTTAAATAGCCCTGGCTTCATTTGCATGTTCCCGGGCGGGCGTCGTTTTTAAATGCCCATAGTTCGAACTACCTGCCTGCAGCTACACGCGGCACGGACTAGGTAGTTTGAATTAAAACTCCTAATTCGAACTACCGTTAAACCTCCTTGCTTAGAAGGCTGTATTTCTTCACACCGTGCACAGTCAACCTGTGGAACTCTCTTTTAAAACTTTCACAGAGTTCAGAAAAGAACTAGATCCATTCATGGAGGACAAGTCCATCAATGGCTAATAGCCAGGATGGGCAGGGCTGGTGTCCCTGGCCTCTGTCAGAAGCTGGGAATGGGTGAAAGGGAGGATCACTTGCTGATTCCCTGTTGTGTCCCCCCCCTCTGAGGCACCTGGCATTGGCCGCTGTTGGCCAACAGGACTCTAGGCTGGATGGGCCTTTGGTCTGACCCCGTCTGGCCGCTCTCATGCTAGGATAGAAGGGCAGTGGCAGCTTCTCTTCTCCACAGTGATAAGAACCAATAAGTGTGTTCTCTGGGAGCAGGCTGTTCTTGGTTGTTAATTTTATGCCATGGACAGTGTCAGCTTCAGGGTAATCCGCCTGACTACATGTAGAGCCAGGTGCTTCTCGCACTTGCACTGGAACAAAGCTCTTGACTTCAGTGGAGCTGCAAGATTTCCTAGGAAAAGAATTGGCTTCAGGATGCGGGGAATTAAATTCTGCCAAGATGCAACGACGTCCCATCCCTCTAGGTTCTGATCCTCTCATTTACTGGTTCATCCAGAATTTAAAAACCAAAACTGATGAACCAACTCCCAGGATGTCCCATGAACAAAATGCAGCCGGGGCTGTGCCGTGCCATCTTTCCGGCTGCTCTGTCGGTCCCCGGCCTCGTGGAAGCGATAGGCCTGCTGGCGCAGGGAGGGTCACTTTTACGTGGATTCCCACTCTGTATTAGGAGCCTCCCCTGGCCTAGGGGGCGCGCAATCAATGGCCAGACAGAGCAGCAGGCTGAGGGTAGGGCCGGATGAGCCAGGTCTATTTGCTGTGGGCAGCGTGGCGGACATGGGTCGTGAGGAGGATGTGCGGGTGACGAAGGCAGGGACACAGAGGAGCTCAGAGCTTGGGTGCCCGTGGAAGGAGGCAGTGGTGCACGTGTGTGAAGTGTTGGCTCCGTAGCTACCAACATAGCTAGACAGGCCAGTGACGTTGGTGGGGCAGCGGGCGGGGACACAAGACACTGGCGCATAGAGGGTGGAGGGGCGCAGACAAGATGCATAGATCCATCATAGGTTTGGATTGTTTGGCAAACGTAGCTTGCAGGGATGCAGTGGGGCGGCGTGGCCGCCCACGGACCCAGAGAGAGAACCACTCCCAAGGCCCTGGTGGGCAGCACCTGGCCCCAGCAACCCTGTGACGGACCGGGCCGTGACTGGGCACAGCTGCGGGCGTCCGCTCAGGGCGAATTGCTCAAATCCGGGGCTTCTTACAGCCCCCTTGACTGGTGACCTCTCCAAACAGGCCACAAACCAGTCCCACAGAGTGCTTCAGCTGCCTGCCTGAAGCCTCCCTTCGACACCCCAGCAATATCCGTGCCCTAGATGGCCCCGGGCCTATACACGGGTGGGGGGTCCTAGCACCCAATCCCACCTACCCCGAACAAGTTCTGTCCGGTTCCAAGAAACCAGCCACAGATCCCTGGTCAATTTACCCTCTGGATCTTACCCACAAATCACGCTGGGCCAATCCTTTAGAATCTATATCTAAAGGTTTATTATTACAAGAAAGAAAAGCCTGAGAGTAAGGTTATTAAAGTACAGTACGTTACATGCACCGAATCTCCCAGTTCTCGATGCAGGCTCTAGCAGAGATGTTGCAGCTGCTGGTTAAAAGTCCTTATTGCACATCCTAGGTCAGGATGGGTTCACAGGTCTTCCGGGCTCTTCAATCCCTGCAGTGCTGCCTCTGGGATGAAGTGCTGAGCTGAGAACAAAATGGCATCGACCACATGGCCTCTTTATACCCTTCCTGGCCTCTTCTAGTATGCAGCAGGTCACCTGGTCCTCAGCCTCTCTCTGCTGGCAGCTCTTGGGTCTCCGCCCTCCTGCTTTAGGTGTGTCTTTGGGCCATCAAGGGCCATTGTTCCACAGGGCTTCACTACTCAGCCTGTCCATAGCAATGCTCAACCACATTCACAGAAATATTCAGCTTCCACACAGATTACAGATTCCTACCTACACACACAGACATTATACACTCACATAAATAGCGTACATAAGATCAACAAACAATAATCTCCCATTCAATACCCCACATGGCTCCCCCTACACCAATTTCTGGGGCCAACACCCCCACTTAGGGGTGCAGCAGCGATCTGGCTGCTTCCCTCCATTTCAGCAACGTGACACCCCCGACTGGAAGCCAGGAGGCGGAGCCAGGGAGATAAAAGCTCTGCCAGAGAGGCCAGTCAGGGCCCAGCAACACGAGGAGCCGGAAGCCTCCCCCATGCACCCCACAAGGAGCTGGGCCTGGGAGAAGCCAAGGACTGGCTTGGGTCGCCGGGACGCCAACTGAACAACTATCCGGAGGGATTGCTTACCAGACCAGAGGTCCCAGCACGACACAGCCCAGAGGCCCTTCATTGGACCCAGATGCAACCCGAGGGGGAGAATGGAAACAGCCCAGGAGTAGCTGACCACTGTCTGGCTGAGCCAGTACCAGGTCAGCGTGTTGTGGAGCAGTCTTCTCCCTCGGCTGGTCCTGAACAGCAGCCTGCACCTGCCGGACGCCCGCCCGAGCAAGGGGATCCGACCGGATCTGTTCCCAAGACAACTGAGAACTGGCTGTTTGTTTGCCTGCCGTCCCGCCCTGTGTCAGTACCAGCCTTAGGACTGGTGGTTGGTTACAGTCGCCCCGCCCTGAACCAGAGCCGGGTTTAGAGACTGTTTATTACGGACGTGGGCTGTCGTAGGACTGGAAACCACAACTGCTTCCCCACAAGATCTGTGCGCTGGGTCGTGGGGTGGAGTGGCCACCCACTGACCCAGCGGGGGAGGATCCCCTCCCTGAGCCCCACTGGGCTACAGAGCTGCCATGAGGACCTTCCCAGCACGGGGCAGAGACGAGGCTCAGTGCTACGGGGCAGCACATCGCTGCTGCAGTCAGATTGCCTGTGCCGTAAGGATTGCTCTTGTGGAGCCCTTCTGCTGCAGGAACTCAGGTGCTATGTAAATGAGCACAAATGACTTTGATCTTCAGGCTTGTCCTGGGGGGGGGGGGGGATTTTCCAGCTTCTTATGCAGCTGCTAATGAGGAAGCTACTTGCTAACCTCCCTGCTGCTCCAGGCAGGGTCGCTGCACAATTGTTCACACACTCAGAATGTTCACGTGTTCGTGGTGATTTCGCTTCACCAGTGAGCAAAGGCCTGAGTTGAAGCATCTCACATACCCCCTTGGCTTACCAAACACAAGCAGCAGAGAGCAGGGACCTCGGCGTAGTGCACGGGGCTGAGCAGGAAAGGCCTTGCTCCCTGCAGTGTGGGATCACTGGAAGATTCCTACACGCCCAGCGCCACCGTGGCTGCATTTCGACAAATAACAAGTCAAGTGAGTCAGACGGAATCAGCGTCTGAGCTCTCTGCTCCTTCCTTTCTCTTGTGCCCGGCCTGGAGAGGGGGCTCACAGCAGGGACACTCCTGAGCCGCCCCTCCGGCTGGTTTCTGGCTTCACCGGCCTCACCAGCGGGGCCAGACACCACTGGGGTTCCTGGTTTGGTGAAGGAATTTGGTGAAGGAATTGTAAATCTCAAGGCAATCGGGTTAGGCACTGAGAGCACTTTGCAACAGGTGCAATGCGTTCCAGTTCATGAGGTCTTTAGCTGGGCAAGAAATCACGGCTCAGGAGTTAGAGCTCTGGGAACTCCCCATCGATTAGCCAAAGATGCACTTTTCAGCTGCAAAAAACAGAATGCGCGCTAGGAGCGCACTGTGGGAGTAGTCACCTGTGGGCTGGGGAAGTGATGTGAGCCTCATTTTAGAAAAGGGGCAGTGAATCACACGGAAACTAAGTGACTTGCCACAGGTCACACACAGGCTACGTCTAGACTGGCATGATTTTCCGGAAATGCTTTTAATGGAAAAGTTTTCCGTTTAAAGCATTTTTGGAACAGAGCATCTAGATTGGCAGGACGCTTTTCCGCAAAAGCACTTTTTGCAGAAAAGTGTCCGTGGCCAATCTAGACGCGCTTTTCCGCAAAAGATCGCCATTTTCGGGGCTTTTTTGCAGAAAACAAATCTGGGCTGTCTACACTGGCCCTTTTGTGCAAAAGTTTTGCGCAAAAGGGACTTTTGCCCGAACGGGAGCAGCATAGTATTTCTGCAAGAAGCACTGATTTCAGACAGTAGGAAGTCAATGCTTTTGCGGAAATTCAAGCGGCCAGTATAGACAGCTGGCAAGTTTTTCCAGAAAAGTGGCTGATTTTCCGGAAAAACTGGCCAGTCTAGACACAGCCACAGGGTCTGTGGCAGAGAAGAGACTCAAACCCCGGTAACTCAGGGCACGTCTGCACAGCAGGGCAAAAGTTGAAATAAGATCCATAATTTCAGCAACGTCCATTGCATAGCTGAAGTCCAAGTACCTTGACTCGGCTTTTGGCGCTGTCTACACAGCCAGACGTGGAAAGAAGAGCACTCTTCCTTTGACCACCCTTATGCCTCGTGAAATGAGGGTTACAGGAGTCGGCGTAAGAAGTCCTCCAGCTCAACATTATGTCGCAATAACGGCTTGCTACGTAGACACGTGCCATGTTATTTTGGAATAACGTCAGTTACTCTGAAATAACACTGCTGGGTAGACCTACCCCCTGAGTTTAGGCTGGTGCCCTTTTACCACTGCACTTCTCTTCCTTTCTGGGGTGCCTGAGTCCGATCAGAGTTAGACCTGATGTTGCTGCAGCTACTGGGGGGTTCCCACACCTTCCTGCAAAGCATCGGATGCTGGCCACTGTCCTAGACAATATGGGCCCAATGCCCAGACCATTCCTCACGTCCTGCACCCAGAGAGCTTTGCCAGAGAGAGGGAGAGCTGCAACCAGCGCAGCGCCGCTGAGACATCATCCAGGCTTGGTAGCACGAGGCAGATCGGAGACTTCATCCATGATTAAAGCCACTGAGGGTGCCCTGCTGCAGAAGAGCTGTACGGCAGAGCCAAAGCCAAGTGTTAGGTGCTGCTCGGGAGCCCCTCCCCCGCAAGGCCAGCTGAACAGATGATGAATAGCTGGAGCATCCCAGCAGGTACAGACACAGGCGGAGACTCCCAAACAGGCCTGGCAGATTTGGTTTCCCCATTGCAGGAAAGGGAGCACCCGGCTTCCGTCGGTGGTGTGGGAATCTCACTTCCAATGTCTCTAGCGGAGCAGGTCGCTCTCGACAAACCCTGTTCGTGTGTCTATCAAGGGCCCTCGATACAGGCATCTCTTCTGTGACTGGCTTGTGGAGTCAAAATGCTTCAAAATAGCAGTGAAAACGTCCCGCCTTGTGCAAACCGCTCTGTCCTTAACATTTCCTTGCCGCACCTGCGCCTCCCACTCAGCCAGAGCTTGGCTCCAAACGGCCTATGCGTTCTGGCATCCTTGCTGCTGGTTTTACAGCTCAGCCAAAGGAGCAAGACTGCTCCACTTGTGATGCAACCGGGAAAGACTCTGCAAATCCCTGCTTGTTTCTGAGCAATTGATCCAGCTTCTCTTTGAAGTTTCTGACCCGCCACTTAGAAAATGGCATCTTTAGTGCAGCATAAAGTTTCTATCAATATAACCCTCCTGCCTTGCCCCTTGCCGGAAGTGGAACACACGCGATGGTGAGCAGCCTAGTCGAAAGGATCCTTCTTGTGCTCTGAGATCACCTGACGGGCTGTACTTATGGACGCTCGCTCTTCACTGAAGGTGTCGTCGTTCATGCCACTATTTCCCGTGTAATGCACGGTGCCTGTTCTTGGAGCTTCCTTTGATAACACATTTGGCTCCTAATTGCCACAAAGCACAATCCATGTCTTTGGCCTGTTAGTACTGTTAGAAGGCTGGGTACATTTTGCCTGTGGAGAAAAAATACCCTCCAAAATGCACAGTGCGTTTCAAAAGGCTTACAATGGCCTGAGGATTTTGGGGAAGGATTTAGCCTTATCTGGGAAGGGGGCTGCGATTAAATCCTGCTGGAATGTGCCATCAGCAAGACAAGGCAGGGTATGATTAGAACCATTGAACTCGGTGCTTGTCAAGTAAGCTCCAGCACAAAGCAAAGGGCGGAGCGACCTCTCGCCCTGGCGTGCAGAGGCGCTAGTGTGTGGCTCTGGTCGTGGAGGGAAAGGCGAGGGGGTTCCTGAACAGCGGGCTGTGTTCTGCAGTGCCCATTGGCTTCTCGGCAGGACAGACCCTGTTTCTGTGCCGGAGCTGTATGCTCATCCCGCCATTTCTCCCGGGGGGCAGCTTCCAAGAGGTGCATTGCACCAGCAGAGTGCTGGTGAGTTTCCTTGTGTGAACTGTCCTCAGGCATCTTGTTTCTCCAGGGGCTTTTCTGAGGGCCGGGCACGCTCAGCTGGCATAACCGGGGGAGCACCAGTGAAGTCAATGGGGGGCCACAGGCAGGGGGTTGCTGATGGGCCCAGACAGCGACCTCCCCTGGGTCTGTCCCCCAGCACTTGTCACTTCTCTCATGCTTAGCATGGAGGAGCCGTGCGCCAATGGAGCTAACTTGGAGCTCTCGCTTCCCAGGGACTGCCAGGTGGCCACGTGCCGCTCCGAGCGAAAGTGATGGTGAAAACATGCTCAGTTCCACATGCAGGCTGGGCGGCTGCCTGCACACGTGGCTACAAGGGCTTGCAGCTGCCTGACTGCAAGCTACAGACACGCGAGGGCTGTAAAGACCCGTAGTTGTGGATGAAGCAAGTGCGTGTGCACGTCACCAAGCTCGCTTAGCACAGCCTGGGGATGCTCTGCCTTCGGCTACCAAAGGGCAACCAGGGATGTAGGTTTGTTTCTCCTTCCTTCCGTCTGAGTATCCTCTGCACCCAGAGACTGGTCACAGCTCACATCCTCACCGCCAGCACACAGCCACGTGCGGACAATATGCGCCCTCGGGCTGGGAGCCGTTCTATCAGCTCCCTGCATTGTCCACCCACGGCTTGGTCCTGTGAGCACCTGGCCGCGCAGCTGCTCGGGCCCTCAGTGCAAGCCACCAGCATCAGGAGAACTTAAATCTGAATGAAAAACTCACTTGGTCTCTCCAGCCGCAGGCCGCACCCTTATCCAACAGGAGCAGCAGCCGCTCCACACGCCCAGGGCCCCTTAGCCAGGGGACGAGTGTCTGCGGTAGGGAGGTGGGGTTGGTTTGTATGGGCCTTTGCGGGCTACATTTGTACAATACTGACCCTTTGGTGTGGGCCTGTGTGACGGGGTGGACCAGGCCCTGAGGCCCCCTGCTGGATGTGGCTCTACCGCCTCAGGAGTGAAAGTAACTTACATTTCTTACAGATATGGTCATATTGCAACGCAGGGGGGTGGGGTCAGGGCGGGGGAGTGGGAGGGGCTTGATAGGATGTACTGTAAGAAATGTAAGTGTGGATGGAGTGCGGGGGGCTCATGGTAGGGGCTTGGAGTGGGTGTGAGGGAGCTCAGGCGGGGGCTGGGAGGCATCAGGGGTTCCAGGCTGGTTTAGTTGGGAATGTGGGGAGTGCAGGAGTCAGGGCAGGGGGCTGGGGTGGGGGGTGCAGGAGTCAGAGCAGGAGACTCTGTTGTTGCATGTTCATATACTTAGATGTTCAAGCCAGAAGAGACCACTGTGAGCAGTTAGCCTGAGCATCTGTACAACAGGGACCATAGGAGAGCCCCAAAATCAGCTGAAGCAAGTGATTTGCTCCCTCAGCTAGTGTCATTTCAATCTTAAACAGAACAGCAAAGGAAAGCGGACTCCATTTTGCTCAGCATCACCATGTAAACGTTTGCAGCATAAGCAGCTCTTGTCACCGGGGTCTAACCATGAAATCCATCACCTCCTCCCCACTGATAAACACAAGCAGCTTTCTGGAGTTCAGGATTGGAAACAGCCGTCTAGCGGTCCAGTAAGCCAATAGTTCATTCCCAAGAAATGCATTTTTCAGTGCGCCAGTTTCCCTGTGCTTTGGGGAAATGCAGCTCCTCATCTTGGCCAAAGCATGTTGAAACATTTTGACAACTTTGAAACTTTGTTTCAGCTGTTCCTGGTGAAGTAACATTGCAAATTCAAATGAGGCCAATTAAAAAGCAAAAGCACAGAAGGGGTGAAAAACACCCCAAAAGGCTGAATTAACTAGTGATGGGGTTTGGGTCACTTTAACTCAGGCAGGAGAGACCCATGAAGAAAGGCCCCAGGATGCCAGGTTTGAACCCCACTTGTGACATTCCATCTAGGGCATCAGCATCCCATGAATTTTTTGTAATTGGTTCAGTTCAAATCAAAACAGATTTCTCCCCTCCCCCCCCCCCCCCCAGATTTGTTGGTTTGGTCCCCCAACCAAAAACTTCATTTTTCTGCCACTACTAGTGATGTCTCCAGCCCTCTGCGAACCTGCTGAAGCCTGCACACCAGTTCCCAGCCTGCTCTGAGGTGGGCTTGCCCGGAATAAACCGGCAATTTAGCGTCCCGGCAGCAACCCGTACCAGCTGGATTACAGGCGGCGGTTCGCAGCAGAGGACTGTACCTTCTGCACCCTTGTTTTGAACCTGGGTGGCCTGGCACTAGCATGATTACAGTGAGGCAGGAAGCATTGTAATGAATTGGGCCATTTTGGTGGATTGATGCCATCTCCTATTAATTGCCTGCGCCTCCAATTTCCCAGCTGCTCCATATTTGGTGAACCGCTGCCGCTTTACTTCCCGGGTGCCCATTGGTCGTTTATTACAGCCACACTCAAGCGACCGGGCCCGTGTTCGCTCACCGCCGAGCCCTTAGGCGCATGGCCAAGTTTCTTGCCTCCTGAGCCGGTTTTCAATTGGCTGACTCTGGTTCCCCTTGTATTTCCCACGCGGGTCTGGGGCAGGAGGGGGACTTTCGGAGCTGCCCCAGGGACTTGGGACTGAAATTAAAATCAGCGGGAAATTCTTGGCCTGGCGTGTTGTCATTTAGCCACCTGGATTCACCGCATGCTGCGTCCCATGGTCGGTGGTAAATATTCACTCCTCCCCCAACTGCCCTTCCCCTCGTGCGCCCGGGCCACGGGGGTCAGTCAAAAGCTTGTTCCTCCGAACTCATTTCGAACTGAGGGGCTCGCTGTGCAGTGTTATCCCCCAATAACGCTGCTGTGTAGACACGGCCCAGGTGTCCCGAGAAGGGATGGGGTCAGGGTGGCCAAGGGGAGCTCAGCCTGCTTCTCCCCGGTCCCCAGCCATGGCGATGGGGAAGCTGCTGCCGCAGGTGCCCCTGGAGGAGGGCGATGGGTCAGGGGCTGCGCAGCATCTGCTGGGGGCAGGCGAGAGCAGGTCAGGGGCTGCCCCCGTCCCGTCCAGTCCCGTCCCGAGGAAGACCCCGGCCGCCTGGGGACGGAAAGTCCCGGACGCTGCCGGGGAATCGGAGTCTCTTCCGCCGGGAGCAGCGTTTGAGAGCCCGGAGCATTTCCGGAGCCCACGCACCTCGCAAACGTGCCCGGAGTCCCCCTAAGCAGGCGGGGCCCGGGGAGCAGACGGAGACTGTCCGCGCCTGCGGAGCCGGCCGTCGGGGGTCAGAGCCGCTCGCCTCGGCGGGGCGCCGGAGCCAGGGGCTCTCCCGCCGCCCTTGCGCCATTGAATTAGCGGGCCGGGCCTCGGGGAGCAGCCAGCGCAGCGCCGCAGGGAGCCGCAGCCGGGAGCCGGAGCCAGGGGCTCTCCCGCCGCCCTTGCGCCATTGAATTAGCGGGCCGGGCCTCGGGGAGCAGCCAGCGCAGCGCCGCAGGGAGCCGCAGCCGGGAGCCCTGGCGAGGCGGAGCCGGCCCTGGCCAAAGGCAGAGCAGGCTCCTGCGCAGCGCGGCCCGGGGAGCAGAGGGGACCCGGCTGCCGCGTGTGGCCGGGGGCGGCCCCGGGACTCGGCGAGGCTGGCCCCGCGCGCCCTGCGCAGCGCTCTGCCGGGGGCCAGGCCGGGCACCGACTGTCCGCGCGAGCGCTCGCCCCGCACGTGAGCCAAGGGCCCCGGCCCAAGCCGCAGAGCCCTGGCCAATCAGGGGCAGGCTTTTAAGAAGCCAACCAGAGGGCAGGTTGCAGGCCCAGCCCTGTATAAAAGGGGCTGCTCAGCCTCCCAGGGCGCACTTGGGTCCTGGCCTGGGAGGGCGCAGGGCGGGTCCTAGGGATGCACCTTGGGGGCAGGGCTGGGGGGTTGGAGAGGGAAGCTCCAGCCCGCAAGGGCCAGGGGGCAGTAGGGGAAGGAGGCGGGCAGGGTAAGGCTGCTGCCAGAGGGCCCCTGGCCAGGACCCGGAGTAGTAGCTGGGCCTGGGGGCCCCCTTTGCACCGCTGAGGGGTGGCCTTTGTGGACTGTGGCTTGCCCCTGAGGCTGCAGCTGGCCACGGGGGCAGGCATGAGGCTGGGGATGGCTGATACCCCCAGACGGGGGCAAGACCAGGGTGGTGGGCACAGCCCGAGGGCAGCATGAGCAGAGCGAGCGCCTGGAGAGCAGACGGGTGAGTCCGTGGCCAGAGGGGAGGACGGGGCTAATTCCAGTGTGACCGGACAGAGGCGCTGTGGCGGTGAGTCTGACCGTTACACATGCACATCTAGTATTGTTGTTCTGTAACGCAGGAGCTGAGCGCTCCCACACCCGTCTGTGTCTGAGGCAGGAATTGCAGCGCCCATTTGCTCAGCGCTGCCCTTAGCCACTAGTGTTGCACTCACAATTCAGTTGTGAATGTGACCTGCTACCCTCACCCACCCAGTGCACCCGACCAGGCCTGTTCAAGGAGAGATGAGTGACACTCGACGGTTGTTGGGGGAGCACTGACTGTAGATGTCCAGAGCACGTGGGCTTTTTACAAGTCTGGAGGTTGGCACGTGGTTCTTTGCATCTCCGGTGCTCGGTGGGTGTTACCGCTGTAGCCTTAACAAACACTCTGCAGTGCAGCCGTGCATAGGCTACATAGACAGTACGCGCTTTGCCAGAAGAGGTGATGCAAACGAAGCGCTGATTAGCATTTTTTTCAAGCTTCATTTGCATAGTCTCTTGTAATCCCTTTTTGCACAAGGTGTTTTTGTGCAAAAACATGCAGGCTACATTTACACTGCAGGCTTCTTGTGCAAGAACCATTTTGTGCAAGAGTTCTTGTGCAAAAGGTCTTCCACAAGAGCGTGTCCACATTGCCATGTGTTTTTGCACAGGAGTGTCCAGGGCAGTGTGGACACTCTTGCGCAAGAAACCCCTGTTGCCTGTCCACACTGCCTCCTTGTGGAAGAGCTCTTGCGCAAGAGGGCTTATTCCACATGGGGAGAGGAATAACTCTTGTGCAAGAAGCCCTGTTTTCCAACACTTTACTGTAAATTTCCTTGTGCAAGAACACACGAGCAGTGTAGACACTCTGCACGTTTTTGCGCAAGAACAGCCTGCAGTGCAGACATAGGCACAGTGTGGACGTTTCCTTTTTGCGCAAAAACCCCTTTTGTGCCAGAGCCTTGCACCTCCCAGGTATCAGGCATAAGGATCTTGTGCAAAGGGGGTTTTCGCACAAAACGGGAGTGGCTACTTGTTTCTTTTTGCGCAAAAACCTCTCGTGCAAAAATTGATAGGTGAAAAATATTCTAATGAGGTTGCAACTCGTGCTAATGAGTCCTTCATTAGCATATTTTCTGCCGCAAAAACTTGCAGTGTAGACCTAGCCCTAGGGAAGATGTAGCACAAGCCTGCTGCCTCCTATCTGTGCTTGACACCTCGAGCACGGTCACACAAGGAAAGAGACTGAGAGACAGCAGCAGCTGGTGTGTTACTCATGGAACAGGAAGAGCCTGTCTGTGTCTGTAATGGTTGGCAGTCCTTTTTCTGTCCAAATCGTCTTGAGCATGGAGTTGGCCGTGCTCCTGGGGCTGGCTAGCCCACAGGGACACGAGGAGAATTAGTAAGACCCGGTGCTGAAACCATCTTCAAGTGCTCAGCTGCAAAGACTAGATTTTCCCTTAGGGCTGTCGGTAGCCTCTTGCGGAACAGAAAAGAGCCCTGTCTTGTCTGGGTGTTCCAAACATCCTCTGGCCACAAGTTCTACGGGTGACTTTGTGATGGGGTGTCTTGTGGGGTGGTTTTTTGGTCCTGTTATAATTGTTATTGTTTAAAGTTGGGGCATATGTTTACTTTGAGCTCCCATTATAGTGCTAAATAGTTTTCATGCAGCTTGCAGGCATCTCACCCCTGGTCTGTTCCTGTTCATTAAACTGAATGCTACTGAGGTGGGTTTCTTTGGTATTTTCCTCCCTAATAGGATGTTAAATGTAATTACACTGTGGTCACTACTGCTGAGCTGCTTATGGCTGGGACTGGCGAGTGGCAATGCTGTGGTGGGTTTCAGCTGGTTAGGTTCTTCAGCTGACACCTCTTCCAAGAGAAACGGGGCCATGCAGTTGACCAGTGACTCAGAAAACGAACATTTTCATAGAATCATAGGACTGGAAGGGACCTCGAAAGGTCATAGAGTCTAGCCCCCCGCCCTCAAGGCAGGACCAAGCTCTGTCTACACCATCCCTGACAGATGTCTATCTAACCTGTTCTTAAATATCTCCAGAGGGGGAGATTCCACCACCTCCCTTGGCAATTTATTCCAATATTTGACCACCCTGACAGTTAGGAATTTTTTCCTAATGTCCAACCTAAACCTCCCCTGCTGCACTTTAAGCCCATTTCTCCTTGTTCTGTCCTCAAACCAAGAGGAACAAATTTTCTCCTTCCTCCTTGTGACACCCTTTTAGATATTTGAAAACCGCTATCATGTCCCCCCTTAATCTTTTTTCCAAACTAAACAAGCCCAGTTCATGAAGCCTGGCTTCATAGGTCATGTTCTCTAGACCTTTAGTCATTCTTGTCGCTCTTCTCTGTACCCTTTCCAATTTCTCCACATCTTTCTTGAAATGTGGCATCCAGAACTGGACACAGTACTCCAGCTGAGGCCTAACTAGTGCAGAGTAGAGCGGCAGAATGACTTCACGAGTTTTGCTTACAACACACCTGTTGATACAACCTAGAATCATATTTGCTTTTTTTTGCAACAGCATCACACTGTTGACTCATATTCAACTTGTGGTCCACTATGACCCCTAGATCCCTTTCTGCCATGCTCCTTCCTAGACAGTCGCTTCCCATCTTGTATGTATGGAACTGATTGTTCCTTCCTAAGTGGAGCACTTTGCATTTCTCTTTATTAAACCTCATCCTGTTTACCTCTGACCATTTCTCTAACTTGCTAAGGTCATTTTGAATTATGTCCCTATCCTCCAAAGAAGTCGCAACCCCACCCAGTTTGGTATCATCTGCAAACTTAATAAGCGTACTCTCTATCCCAATATCTACATCATTGATGAAGATATTGAACAGTACGGGTCCCAAAACAGACCCTTGCGGAACTCCACTTGTTATCCCTTTCCAGCAGGATTTAGCATCGTTAACAACAACTCTGACTACGGTTACAACTCTCTGACTACGGTTTCACTTCCCTCTGAGGGTCACATCTGATTGCTTTTGCTGCGGTGATAGAACAGCTGCACGAACGAAGTCCTGAAATGCCCATACAGAGAGGGGACCTCGGGAAGCCCTCTTGGCTAGAAAACACTTGAAACAGTGATGACTCAGTATTCTAGCCTGCGGAGAGGTTAGCTACTGTGAACGGGGAAATCCCAACAATGTAAGATCTTGGCACGAGGCCAAGGGAGCTGGAGAGCGCTGGCTGAGTCTTGTCCTGGCAGGAGATGGGCACGTCAGGCAGAGCGGAGAGAACCATGAGTGAGCACCCAGAGGTTACCAGATGCCACAACTGCCCTCAACCCAGTAGGGATCCTTGTGTGTGCTTGGTTAGCTGAGGCCGCAAAGCGCACTGCAGTCCGTGGGGGAATTCCTCCTACGGCCCACAATGCCCTTTGGGTCCAGCCCCGCCACCTTCACAGGGGAAGTAAAAATCTCTCCTTTGGGGGCTAGTCAGTCACACAGCAGGGATGTATAATCCGTCCTGTGCTCTAAGGCCTTTCCTTGGGGCAGACACTGTGGGAGGGAGGGGTTTTAAAACCTGAGGGCCCTGTAAACACACGTCCCAGTGAAGGGCAAGCCAGCGTGCTCCTAAATCTCTTAAGCATATTGGAAAATCTCCCCCCTCTGCTGTTTGTGGACTTACCGGGTTTCTCCTGCCCCAAGACTGTGGATTTCTATCTGTTCTAGTACAAAGTATCTAGCTAGGCTGTGAGATGTCCAGGGTGCCCTTGAGTACCGTCATCCCCAGGACTTCCAGGGATCCATTGACTCCTCAGAAAATGGGAAACGCGATTGCTTTGAGACGTCTGCAAACTGGAGGGTTCCACTGGCCCTTCTGCTCCTCCTCAGCATTAGTGTCTCTGACGTGCTTGGCCACAGGGGATGTGACATCCATGTTGGCAGAGGAAACCTGGCCCATCTTTCTGGTGTCGGCTTGTGACTGGCTCTGTGACCTCTCCAGGAAGGAATCGTTGCAGCCATGAGTAGAAAAACCACCATGCCGGGGGCTGGGCTTCACTTGGACTTAGTGACGTCTCTGTCTTCTGCACTCTGACCGCCTCTCAATGGCCGCAACAAGCATTATGTGCCGAGACCGGCCGAGGGGCCGTGGCAAGCGCTGGTGGGCCGAGACCGGCCGAGGGGCCGGGGCAAGCGCTGGTGGGCCGAGACCGGCCGAGGGGCTGCCCAGGGCACTTTTCTACAAACTCCAAAAAGGAATCCCGAGGGAGGGAACGTTCAGTGACTGGAGAGGGGGTGTCTCTCCTTGTTCCTGCCCCACAACTGGGGGCAGCGAGCCTGCTGGTGGCGCGGGTCCCTCGGTGCAGCTCCAGCGCAGAGGGAGGGGGATGCTCGCCCTGAGCAGGGAGTCACATTGTGACTGAAGATGCAGGAGGCCAGGGATCAGAGTGCACAAAGTAGCTCCCCTGGACCTGCCGTCCTCCCATGCTGAGACGTGCACACACACATGCACACGGCTTGTCATATGACCTGCAGGATAGGCCTGGCCTTGCTGAGCTGCCATGCTAGGTCCATGCACACACCGACCGGGTGGGGAGATGCAGGGAGCAACCTTGTGTACCCCAGCACAGGGCCAGGCTGTGAGGGGGTGGGCGGCACAGAACGACGTCAGGCAGCCGAGAGAAGGGCCGTGTAACAGACGGACGTGGGTCCTGGCAGACGGGACGCTGTCTCACTTGGCTGAAAGCACCGTTGTGGTCGCGGTGTCAGTCCCAGCATAGTGCTGAAAAGCAGTAGTTCTGGGTCAAGGCTGCAGCCAGAGGAGCTGGGTGAGGTATGGCTGGCCAGGAACCTTTATGCTCATTGCAGGCTCCTCGTACACGTGGGTCGTGACTGTTTGCAATGAGAGGCCATCTGAGGTAAGCCCAGGGACCCCTGAGACAGGGTTTGAGCGTTTGGGCAGGTTTAGAAAGCAGACAGGAGTGTGGAGGGTAAGCAGCAGAGAGTTCCACGCTCGCATACCTCGAAGCCAAACGCTCTGGCTTAACAGATTGTGCCCTATTAAATCAAAGCTGTGCAGTGGCGTAGCCTGCCGAATTGTCTCACATATGAACAGCACTGTCACGCTGTACGCTAATGCAACCATTTGTCTCAGACTTTCACTGCATTCTTAGCCACACGGTCCAGGTTTCTGCTCCTCCCTCTCCTGGTTTGAGTAGATCCCCAGGAAGTGCCAGACGTACAAATTCAGTTACTGGCATTATGACTAACCCCCCGTCTTCCATTTCTTAATTTTTGTAAAGATGCATAAAGTTCTCCTGCACTCGACTATCAATACCAGAGGGTAATAAATAATTTCCATCTCCCACATGAAATTAATAAATCATAAGTGCTTACTTATTTTTCCTCACTGGGTTAAACAGGAGATCAAAGGAATAATGAGCCACACTGTAAATTGAGAGCTCTAAGCAAGACACGGAGCCAAAGGCTGCCAGAAAGCCTTTTGAGCAAGGAAGGACTTGCAGAAACCAGCCGCGTGTGAGTGTTTCTCTCCGTGGTGGGGGTCCCGGGTTCAAATCATGCCGTGTCACAGCTCGTGCTGGAATGCGGGGCAGGGCAGAGCGCACTGTCCAAACCCTGTAGGCCGCACGCCAGTGAGGTTGTAAGTGACACCAGCAGTATCCCCCGGCTTCATTGTGGGAAGCCAAGTGTTCGCTGTAAAAGCGAGGAACGTAAATTAAAAGGACAAGTCTGAGCCTGGTGGTGGGGAATTATGAACCCCTTCACCTGGAGGAGAGCGTGGCCCCCCACCCTTGGCACCACCCGCAGTACGGTGCAGCTCCCAGCCTGCTGCGCCACCCAAAGCGTGCAGTGTGGGGCTCCAGTGGCGACTTAAAGGGTCTGGGGCTCCAGCTGCCACCGCCACGGCAGCAGCTGCTGGGAGCCCTTTGGAATCGTCCCCCCGCTGCTGTGGGGGCGGCCACGGCCGCAGAGGCCCAGGGATGGCACCGACTCAGCAAGAACCAGGCCGGGCCCAGCCGGGAGAGGGTGGTGAGGGGCAGCCCCGATTTCTGACAGGCCCCGAGCCCAGAGAGGGCCTGACCCAGCATGAGGGTCCTGGGCACCCTGGTAACACACCCATTGGCTACAGGAGGACCCCGGCTCTGTGAAAGTGCCGCTGTCTTAATAACCCCGCCCACATCTCCAGGCCAAGTCTGCTTCACAGCCAGGCCATTGGACTCACTCTGGCAGCCAAAGGGGCCTGGCAGGTGGGGTAAACTCTCTTCCTCCCCACTGGGCAGATCTTCACGAGCCTTTCATCCCAGCTTAGTTGTTGGCTGTGACTAAGCCAGCCAGCTGCTTCCCTGTCGAACTACTGAATTTCTCAGGACCTGGGTTATCCTAGCAGAGAGAAGGGTTGACAGATAATGCTGGGTCTCTGTGTCTTGCTTTAGCCTCTGTGAATCTCGCTGCACTTGTTAAAACAAATAGAAGGAAGTTTTTCTTTATGCGGTGCACAGCCAACCTGTGGAACTCCTTGCCAGAGGATGTGGTGAAGGCCAGGTCTTTAGCAGGGTTCAAAAAAGAGCTAGCTAGATTCATGGAGGTTAGGTCCATCAGTGGCCGTTAGCCAGGATGGATAGGAATGGTCCCTAGCCTGTTTGTCAAAGGCTGGAAATGAGTGACAGGAGGGATCACGTGAGGATTCCCTGTTGTTCCCTTTCTCTGGGCATCTGGCGCTGGCCTCTGTGGGCAGACGGCGCTGGGATGGACGGACCGTTGGCCGCTTGGTTCCACTGTCAAATGACAGTGACAAGCGAAGCACAGAGCTCCTGGGCTGTGTCTAAAAGGCTGCGGGAAGCCTGTGTCCTGTCTGCCTCTCGCACGCTCACGGCCTGTTTGCTGTTCACGCGGAGACTCCACGGAGTCTGAACGGCTCACGCTGACCCTCTCGGGGACTCCCCGCAGGACACGAGCCCAGGGCACTTCCCTGCCTTAGCTCCAGGGCAGCGAGGGCCCTTTCTCAGGCCTCGCTCGCGCTGAGCCGCCTGGGGGCGTACCACAGCCGGCTCAGTCAGGCAGGCAGCGCCACCTTCGCAAGCCACGGGCCTCCCCTCGCGGGCGCTGCAGGCGCAAGGTCACGCAGGGCAGAGGATGCTGCTTTCCTACCAAAGGGTGCTCTCCGCGCCCCAGGGACCGCACGCCTGGTGTGCAGCGCGTGTCCGCATGGCCCGCCTGGGCTCTGGATCGGGGTGTCGCTTGCATCCTCCAGCCCCCTTCGTCCAGTGGCCCCTGAGCTGCCTTGGCAGGCCTCGGTCCCTGGCTGCCTTCCCCTGGAGCTGGGCCTTCTGCGTCGGCCACCTCTGCCCGAGCTGCTCCAGTTGACTCGGTGATCACCGCAGTCTAGCTGCCGTCCGTTGCTGGCTTTGTGCCAGCTGTGGGAATTTCTCCTGTTGTGGGGTGAGCTCACACGGAGACAGCAAACCAGCCCCGTCTTCACAGCGCCCCCGGAGAAACCCGAATTCATGAGCTGCACCAAGGTTCCCAGCCCTCCCGACGCCATCGCTGCTGGTGGAGCAGCCAGCCGATGGCCCAGGGGTTCTCCCTTCTGGGCGGAGAGCAAGACACAAAATGCTGATTCTAGGAAGAACAAAAATCTGCTGCGACGAGCTTCGCTTCCCCGGGCACATCAAGCAGAGGCTCGGTGGCATAAATCCTGCTGTTCAGTCACACTCCAGACAGTCCCGCGCCCCTCACTTGCATCTCTCCCTCCAGCTGCGCTGGGCGGGGACTGACTCTTGCAGCTGGGTGAGCCGGTGCCTCCTTGCTGCAGGTGCTCACCTGGAGACTGTTGCTTTGAGGCGGCACCTTGTTCCGTAACCCCTAGCGTCTCAGCACCACGCTTGTTCCCAGTGCAGGTAGAGCCAGAGGTGTGGGCAAGAGCACAAGTGACACCTCCAGGCAGTGGTTAGATTTGCTCCAGTGCTGGTACGGCTGGAGGTACAGGGTGAGAAAACAGGTGGTATCTCCTGGCAGCGGTTAGATTTGCTCCAGTGCCGGTACAGCTGGAGGTACAAGGGGAGAAAACAGGCTGCATCTCCTGGCAGCGGTTAGATTTGCTCCAGTGCCGGGGAGCCGGGGAAGGGACAAGCTGACAGCTGCAGCCACTGAGGCTGTGTGTTTCTGGGGCTGTCGGATGGGGCATCACATCCATCACCTCTGCAGTCCCAGGGGAGACCCAGCCGCAGCCAGCCCTGCTGTGACAAACTGGGCCGGGTCTGGGCACCGCTGAGGGTGTCTGCTCAGGGCGAACTCCTCAAATTTGGGGCTCTCTATAGCCCCCGGACTGGAGACCTTCCCAAATAGGCCACAGACCAGTCCCACAGAGAGCTTCAGCGGCCAGCCAGAAGCCTCACGAGCAAAACCCCTCCAACACCCCAGCAATATCCGTGCCCCAGATGGCCCCGGGCCTCATCCGCAGATGAGGGGTTATAGAACCCAGTCCCACCTACCCCGAACAATTTCTGTCCTGTTCCAAGAAACCAGCCACCGATTCCAGCCAATTTACACTCTGGATCTTACGCACAAACCACGCTGAGCCAGTCCTTTCAAATCTACGATCTAAGGCTATGTCTATACTGGTGCAATCTTGTGCAAGAGCTATGTAAATGAGGCTAAGCGTGGAATATCGCTGAGCCTCATTTGCATATATAATGAGCCGCCATTTTGCGGAAGAGGCTCTTGTGTAAGAAGGAGCTGTCTACGCTGCCCCTTCTTGCACCACAAAACCCCTCTTGTGCAATGCCGTTATTCCTGAAAATAATCAGCGTAGCAGCATTGCGCAAGAGGGGTTTTCTTGTGCATTTCCGTGCACACCCTCGGTCGCGCAGGCCGTACGGAAATCCGCCCGCCTGGAGCCTTTTCTGCCAGCGCTGTAAAGAGGGTTGCTAAATGGGATGAAACCCAGCGGGGCCCCACACGGGAGAGCGCTTGTGCCTGCGCTCAAGTTCCCTTGTGTCCAGTGCGATGGAGAGCGGTCCCTAGATAAGAGCCCTGTCCTGAGCCAGGCCTCATTTCGCACAGGCCTTGTCTGAGCAGTGGTCCATGAAACAGTGCTCAGAAGACGGGCGCCCCGGCGCCCTGTCTACGCTGGACCTGCTGCTTCCGACAGGAGGGAGCCGGCGGCTGTCGTGGCGAAGGATCCTCGACTGCACCCGCGTGTTTGCCGCACGCTCTTGAGAAGAGCACGAGGGTCTCAGCGCGGCTCCTTGTGCCTGTTCGTGTGCCCCAGAGCTCAGCGGAGTCTGGGCCCTGCGCGGAGGAAACTGATGGAGGGCGGTCGGACCTCGACTTGCCACCGCAGCAGGGCTGGCGGTGACGGGCGGCAGGGAGGTGAGGCTGGTGACTGCATGCTGGGTGGGTGTAAGGAAGTGCTGGGAGCCGGCGTCCTGGAGCAGGGCCTGGCTGTGCTCGGTGCCCACCCGGGAGGTCCCTGCCCGGACGAGCTCGCAGTCGGGGGAGGGAGCTGAGCCAAGCTTGCCCCAAGGGGGGTGTGAGGAGAGGGGTCCCTGCGTGGGGGGTGATGAGCATGGAGCTGGGAATGCCCAGACCAGGAGCACTCCCCGTCCGTGCGCCCGCCCCTCCAGGAGCAGGCAGCTCTGCAGGTCACCGCCCATAGCGCCACAGCCCGCCAGCCACGGTCTCCTCCCGTCCCACAGACCTGCTGGTTCATCCGCTCCACCGGCAAGGAGCTTTCACACATGCTGGGGACAGAGGGTCCTGGGGCCTCGTCTGCCTTTGCGCTTGTCTTCCTCCTGCCTCTAGTGGGGAGCCCAGTGAAAGCCTCGGCCTGGCACTGGCAGGGGAAATCCACCCCCCAGGGTCAAAGCTGTGGGGTTTCCATTTTTCCTCTCACATCAGATGTGGCCTCAGAACTGCGGTGAATCAGGCTAACCTGGGCTTTCTCCAACCCAACCCGTTCCCGGCCCCTCCCTCCAGTCCCGTCTCCCAGCCACATTTCAGATAAGCACAGGGCAGCAGGACTCATTATCATGCCTTGTGTGACGTAGTGGGGGTACCTGGCTGGTTTCTATGCTGCTGGCTCTGGGGTAACCCCCACTGGCTGCAGTTGGTACCACGGCCCAGCAAAACAGGATGAGTCATTATGCAAAGAGTGTCTCAACCTGTCTGACCAGCCACCCCCCATGGAGAGGAACAAAGGAAGGTGGATGCTGCCCTGGCTGGGGGGCAGGGCTGGAGGAAAGTGAGTTAGTTTTTGTCTGGGAGCATGGAGGAGACAGCCTCAGCAACAGGCTGGGGGGTTTAGAAGCTGAGACCCCCCCCATCGCAAGGGGGGCTGAGGCATCCTAGGCCTGCCCTGTAACCTGATGACATCTGTGCTGTGCTGTATCCTGGAGAAGCAATAAACCACCTCTATTCTACTGGCTGGTGGAGTCTGTTCGTGCCATTTCAGGGGTGCAGGAGACGGGGGACCCCCAACGCGCCGTCACACCTTGATTACGCCGGACTGTACCGAAGCGGGGCAAACTGCGGCCCTGCGCGTTAGTCACGCTTAATCCATGCACCAGCCTCTACTGGGTAGAACAAGCCACAGTGGCAGGTTCTGTACAAGAGGTCGCCCTTGTTAAGCGATTCCCTCTGCCAGGAGGCGGTTTCACTCCCATTTCTGCTCCAGCAGAAGAGCATCTCCATTAAGCGGTTTGGGGATTTTTGGCAGGCACATGGGCAGTCAACTAAGGCAGGTTTGTGCAAACCCTCGAGCTCGTGTTGTCTGTGGGTTCCTTGCACTTGGGGTGGCTGCTCCTTTGCTGCCTGACGGGACCGGGCTGATCTCGACGGGCGGCACAGAGGGAAGAGCCACCTGAGCCTTGTGCA